>NC_052066.1:22753064-23093064 GCF_015852505.1 Tachyglossus aculeatus | reverse complement strand
TGAAATGCCAAGGAGACGAGGTTGCCCCAAAGACCAGAATGTCAAATCACATTAGCGGAAGAAGATCTCTCTTCCCCCTAAAAATGAAATCCCAAAACAATAATACCTGCACCAAGAAAGCAATTTTGGAACCTCTGTTCATGGCAGAGAATCAGTGAAGGGTAGCACAGGGTCTACCCTTCTTTATATTAAGGTTGTGTGACCCTGTGCCACCTCGGCATCAAACAGAAACTCCTTACCATCAGCTTTAAAGAAGTCAATCACCTTGTCCCCTCCTATGGAGAAGCAGTGTGGCTCAGTGGAAAGAGCCCGGGCTTTGGGGTAAGAGGTCATGGGTTCAAATCCCAGCTCCGCCAATTGTCAGCTGTGTGACTTTGGGCAAGTCACTTAGCTTCTCTGTGCCTCAGTTACCTCATCTGTAAAATGGGGATTAAGACTGTGAGCCCCCCGTGGGGCAACCTGATCACCTTGTAACCTCCCCAGCACTTAGAACAATCAATCAATCAATCAATCAATCAATCGTATTTATTAAGCGCTTACTATGTGCAAAGCACTGTACTAAGCGCTTGGGAAGTACAAATTGGCAACATATAGAGACAGTCCCTACCCAACAGTGGGCTCACAGTCTAAAAGGGGGAGACAGAGAACAAAACCAAACATACTAACAAAATAAAATAAATTTTATTTTAATAAAAAAATTTATTTTAATAAAAAATAAAAGAACAGTGCTTTGTACATAGTAAGTGTTTAATAAATGGCATTATTATTATTGTTAGTATTATTATTATTATTATCTCACCTCTCTGCTCTACTACTACAACCCAGCCCACAAACATCACTTCTCTAATGCCAGCCTACTCACTCTACCTCAATCTCATCTATCTTGCCGCTGATCTCTCGCCCTCATCCTGCCTGTCCTGGAACACTCTCCCTCTTCATCTCTATATGTTGCCAACTTGCACTTCCCAAGCGCTTACTACAGTGTTCTGCACACAGTAAGTGCTCAATAAATACGATTGAATGAATGAATGAATATCTGACAGACAATTACCCTTCCCTCCATCGAAGCCTTTACCATTACCATTTACCTTCTGACGCCCAGGCCCATGTTCTGGAAGGAGTTGGTTTGCTTCTAGCCTCCTGTTGCCACTGTCATGCCATATGCCATCTCCTTTCATCCCTCTTTCTCCTCCTCTAAAGTGTCTATCATAACAATAATAATAATAATGGCATTTATTAAGCACTTACTATGTGCAAAGCACTGTTCTAAGTGCTGGGGGAGATACAAGGTGATCAGGTTGTTCCACATGGGGCTCACAGTCTTAATCCCCATTTTACAGATGAGGGAACAGGTACAGAGAAGTGAAGTGACTTGCCCAAAGTCACCCAGCCGACAAGTGGCGGAGTTGGGATTTGAACCCATGACCTCTGACTCCAAAATCTGTGCTCTTTCCACTGAGCCACACTACTTCTCTAATGCTTCTCTATTGGCTCATGGCCCAGTGGCAAGAGCTTGGGCTTGGGAGTCAAAGGACATGGGTTCTAACTCAACTCTGCCGCTTGTCTACTGTGTGACCTTGGGCAAGTCACTTAACTTCTCTGTGCCTCAGTTGCCTCATCTGTAAAATGGGGATTCAGACTGTGAGCCCCACATGGGACAACCTGGTTACCTTGTATCTACCCCAGCACATAGAACAGTGCTTGACACAAAGTAAATGCTTAACAAATACCATAATTATTCTAAGTAGTAGTATTATTATTATTATTAGTAGTAGTATTATAGTAGTAGTAGTAGTAGCAGTATAAGTAGTAGTAGTAGTAGTATTATCACTATCACCCACTCCAGTTACTAGTCACAATCATCTATCACCCCTAGACTTCACCTCCAAATTTCTGAACCATTTTGATGTGATTGTATATATTTGTACAGATTTGTTACTCTATTTCACTTGTATGTATTTACTACTCTATTTTATTAATAATAATAATAATAATAATGGTATTTGTTAAGCACTTACTATGTGCAAAGCACTGTTCTAAGCACTGGGAGGATACAAGGTGATCAGGTTGTCCCACATGGGGCTCACAGTCTTAATCCCCATTTTACAGATTGGGGAGCTGGGGCTCAGAGAAGTGGGGTGTCTTGCCCAAGGTCACACAGCTGACAGGTGGCGGAGCCGGGATTCAAACCCAGCTCTGATGTGCATATAGCTATAATTCTATTAATTCTGATGGTTTTGACACTTGTCTACATGTTCTGTTTCGTTGTCTGTCTCCCCCTTCTAGACTGTGAGCCCGTTGTTGGGTAGGGACTGTCTCTATATGTTGCCGACTTGTAATAATAATAATAATAATGATAATAATGATAGCATTTATTAAGTGCTTACAATGGGCAAAGCACTGTTCTAAGCACTGGGGAGGTTACAAGGTGATCAGGTTGTCCCACAGGGGGCTCACAGTCTTAATCCCCATTTTACAGATGAGGTAACTGAGGCCCAGAGAAGTGAAGTGACTTGCCCAAACCCAAGCGCTTAGTACAGTGCTCTGCACACAGTAAGCGCTCAATAAATAAGACTGAATGAATGAATGAATGAATGATTCTCTCATTCCTAATCTGTCCCAACACTAATCCTCAGGGACATGAATATCCACATGGATGTCTCTGTTGAGCCCCTAGCTGCCTGTTTCATTCATTCAGTTATATTTATTGAGCACTTACTGTGTGCTTCCTCTCACTCATCAACTCTACCATCCACCTGATCCACCCCACCTCACCCACTCACCAACCTGAACACACGCTCCATCTGCTTACACTAATCATGGGTCATGGGTTCTAATCCCAGCTCCGCCACCTGTCTGCTGTGTGACCTTGGGCAAATCACTTCACTTCTCTGGGCCTCAGTCACCACATCCATAAAATAGGGATTGAGACTGTGAGCCCCACATACGACAGGGACTGTGTCCAGCACAATTTGCTTTCATACACCCCAGCGCTTAGAACAGTGCCTGGTGCTTAACAAATACCACAGTAGTAATTATTATTATTATTAGTCACTGCACAATCTCTAATCTCACCAGCTCTGATCGCCCATTCTCCAACCACAACCTCCTCACCTGCCTTCTCTCTGAAATAGAGCCCTGCTCGCAAGAGACCTCCAATCTCTTGACGCCTTACAATTATCCCAAATCATCATGACCCAATTGGTTTCCCTAATAATAATGGTAATTGTGGTATTTGTTAAGTAAGCGCTTACTATGTGCCAGGCACTGTACTTAGCACTGGGATAGATACAAGCTAATCAGGTTGAACATAATCCTTGTCCCACACAGTCTTAATCCCATTTTATAGATGAGGTAACTGGAGCCTAGAGAAGTGAAGTGATTTGTCCAAGGTCATGCAGCAGAGAAGTGGTGGAGGCAGGATTAGAGCCCAGATCCTTCTGACTCCCAAGCCTGCATTCTATCCCGCACAAATCCATGCTCTCAACTCTGCCCTCTCTACTGAGCTCTACTCTCTCGCTCCTTTACACCTCTCTAATCTTGCCCTGCCAACCACGATCACCTCCACATTTCATTTCCTCCTCAGGCTGCGGAGTACTGCTGGGGGAAATTCAGACATCACATTGACCTCATCCATCTCAAACTCTTCCTCACCCACTATAACTCCGTCCAACAATATTTCTCCTCCCTTACTGACCCCCTTGCCCATTGCCTGCACCAACCTTTCCAGACTTTAAACTCCCACTTTAAACCCCCGTGGCCTTCCATTTCTTGGCTCTGAAGACAGGTCTTCTATTACATCGACAAAATTGAAACCATCAAGTATAATCTTCCTAAATTCTCTCCCATAACTCTCCAGTTCCCCACATCCCCCAACCCCTTCACTAACTCTCTCTTTCCCTGCCATCTCTCAAGAGATCTTCCCCCTTTTTTCAAAATCTTTTCCCTCCACCTGCCACTCCGACACCACCCCTGCCCACTTAAATAACTTGCCCCCTTCCCTTCTTATCTCCCTGTTCCGCTTACTCTCCTTTGGCTCCCTCCGCTTTCATACATGCCCATGTACCCTCTATCCAAAAAAGAACTCTTCCTTGATCCCACTGCATCCTCCAGTTATCACCCCATCTCCCTTATACCATTTTCTTTCCAAACTCCTTGAAAAAGTTGTTTTCACCTGCTGCCTACTCTTCCTCTCCTCAACTTGCTTCATTCTGCTTCTGCCCCTTCCATACCCATGGGATTTGCTTCTCTGAGGTCACCAATGGTCTCCTTCTGGTCAAATCCCAGGACTCTACTCCAACCTAATACTCCCAGATTTCTCAGCTGTCTTCATCACTGTTGACCACCCCCTTACAATAGCTATAGAATCCAATACTTCCTCTCCATCCAAACAGCTTGTCCAAGCATCTATTATACCCTACCTTCAATACTGCATATAATAATATGAACAGTGATGTATTTATTACACACATACTATGTGCCAAGCACTGTTCTAAGCACTGGGGTAGATACAAACTCATCAGGTTGGACACAGTCCCTGTCTCACATGGGGCTCAAATTCCTAACCCCCATTTTACAGATGAGGTAACTGAGGTACAGAGAAGTGAAGTGAATTGTCCAAGGTCATCCAGCAGACAAGTGGCAGAGATGGGATTAGAATCCAGGTCTTTCTGACTCCGAGGCTTGTGCTCTATCTACTAGGCCATCCTGCATCCCCTGCATTAGCTGCATATCACTGACCTTACCTTCAGCCTCTCCCCACTCTACTTCATACTTCACTCTGCTGCCCAGATAATTTTTTTTAAGAAAAAAAATTCAATCCACCTCTCTCCATTCCTCAAATACCTATATTGGTTGCTGTCACCTATTGCCCAGGGACAGATTCGTTCTGGAATCAGCATGGTGACAAAATTTATTCCACAAGGCAAATTAAATTATTTGATTATTTTGGATGTGGCCAATTGAACCTCCCTTTCAGGAGGAATATGATTATTTAATGAGATTAGAGCTTCCCTATCGGGAGGAATATACTTATGTGTTACTTGCATGTGGCAAAACACCCAAGTCCCACTTAGGAGGACTTTGCTTGGAGAAGCAGTGTGGGTCAGTGGGAAAAGCATGGGCTTGGGAGTCAGAGGTTATGGGTTCTAATCCCAGCTCCACCACTTGTCAACTGCGTGACTATGGGCAAGTCACTTAACTTCTCTGTGCTTCGGTTACCTCATCTGTAAAATAGGGATTTAAAGTGTGAGCCCCACATGGGACAACCCTATTACCTTGTACCCCCAGTGCTCAGAACAGTGCTTGGCACATAGTAAGAGCTTAACAAATGCCCCATCATCATTATTATTATTATTATTATGCTTTGTTTGCACGTGGTGAGGTGGCTAGCTTCCACCCAAGAGCACTTCCCACTTGGGAAGAATCCATTTATGCATGACACACCCATGGAGAAGCACCTCGCTTCCAGCCCCATGAACACTCAGCGGGACACTCACCCATCCATCCTATGGCTCCTCAATTTGGTGCGGGCAGGGAGGGCATCCCAAGGTCTGGGCAGAGGTGACCTGCAGCCGACTATTGTGACTCTCCATCTACTGCACAGAAGGTCAGAGAACGCAGGAATTTATCACCTGTGCTCCTAGGCCACTCCAACTTCCAGCCTCAGTTTATCCAATCCCTGCCATACTTAATTTGATTGGTACAGGGGCGAGGGACACATTCTATCTCACCACCGACTTCTCAGGCCTCTGGCCTGGAATGCCCTCCTTCTTCATGTCTTACAATTTCTCTTTCCATTTTCCAAACCTTATTGAAGGCATATCTCCAATTCTAATTTCCCCTACTCCCTCTCCCTTCTGTGTCACTCTGATTTGCTCCCTTTATTCACTCCTCCCTTGGCCCCACAGCATTTACATAAATATCCTTAATTTATTTAGATTCATGTCTGTCTCTCCCTCTAGACTATGAGCTCACTGTGGGGAGGGAATGTGTTTACCAACTCTGTTGGACTTTATTCTCCCAAGCACTTAGTACAGTGCTCTTCACACAGTAAACACTCAATAAATTTAATCAATTGATTGATCGATTGTACCTTAATCTTGCCCATCTTGCCAACAATCCCTCGCTCTACTCTGGAACTCCCTCCCCATTCCTATCTGACAGACCCTCACACTCTCCCCATTTTCAAAGCTCTATTGCAATCACATGTCCCCTAATTCTTCATTTCCCCATCGATTCCCCCTCCCTTGCATATCACCAGCACTTGGGTCTGTAGCCCTTAAGCATTTTGATTCTTTAACCACCCCACACTATCCTTAAGCACTTAGATTGTCACCCCACCCCAGCTATATAACACTTATAAGCATATCTTTGTACTCTGCTATTTCCCCTATTCTGTTTTAATGTCTGTATCCCCCACTAGAATGTAAGCTCTTTTTGACAGGGATCACATCTACCAACTCTGTTGCACTGTAATATTTCAAGTGTTTAGTGCAATCAGTCAGTCAATCATATTTATTGAGCATTTACTGTTTGCAGAGCACTGTACCAAGTGCTGGGGAGGGTATGATATACCGATGCTTGGCATACTGTAGGTGCTCAATAATACCACTGATTTATTAATAATAACAATTGTGGTATATTTCTAAGCAATTACTTTGTGCCAAGCACTATACTAAATTCTGGAGTAGATACAAGATATTTAGGTCAGACACAGAACTTGTCCCACAGAG
Organism: Tachyglossus aculeatus; assembly: GCF_015852505.1. Classification (NCBI taxonomy): domain Eukaryota; kingdom Metazoa; phylum Chordata; class Mammalia; order Monotremata; family Tachyglossidae; genus Tachyglossus; species Tachyglossus aculeatus. Next base: position 23,086,330 of record NC_052066.1, on the reverse strand, counting down.
GGTTCACAGCCTAAGTAGGAAGGAGGCAAGATATTGAATCACTATTTTATAGATGAGGAAACTGAGGCCCAGCAAATCAATCAATCAAATGATATGGAGCTGAGGATGGGGTGAATAAAGGGTGAAAAACAAATGCAAGGGTGATTCAGAAGGGAGTGGGAGAAGAGGAAATGAGGGCTTAGTCGAGAAGGACTCAGAGGAGATGCACTTTGAATAATAATAATAATAATAATAATAATAATAATAATAATAATAATAATAACAATGGCCTTTATTAAGCACTTACTTGCTCATCTCCTCCTCCAACCCAGCTCGCATACTTCGTTCCTCTAATACCAACCTACTTACTGTGCCTCAATCTCATCTCTCTCTGTCAACCCCTTTCCCATGCCCTCTCTTCTGCTTGGATCTACCTCTCCCTTCATATCACGTGTGAAGCAATGTGGTCTAGTGGACAGAACACGGGCCTGAGAGTCAGAAGGACCTGGGTTCTAATTCTGGCTTTGCTACTTGTCTGCTGTGTGAACTGGAGCAAGTCATTTGACTTCTCTGTGCCTCAGTTACCTCATCTATAAAACGGGAATAAGATTGTGAGCCCCATGTGGGATAGCCTGTTTAGGTTGTATTTACCCCAGCATTTAGTACAGTGCTTGGCACACAGTAATAATAATAACAGTTATGGTATTTGGTAAGCACTTATTATGTGCCAAGCACTGTTCTAAACACTGGAGTAGATACAGAGTAATCAGCTGTCCCACTTGGGGCTAACACTTTTAATCCCCATTTTACAGATGAGGTAACTGAGGCCCAGAGAAGTTAATTGACTTGCCCAAGGTCACACAGCAGAGAAATGGTGGAGCTGGGATTAGAACCCATATCTTCTGACTCCCAAGCCCGTCCTTCTTTCCACTAAGCCATGCTGCTTCTCTAACAAATACCATATCCAACAAATGGCCACTCAGCCTTTCTTCAAAGCCCGATTAAAATCATATCTCCTCCAGGAAGCCTTACCTGACTAACTTCTCTTCCCTGTTCTCCCTCTGTCCCTTCTTTGATATTTGAAATTTGATATTCACCCCACCCCGCCCATCAGGCACTCAAGTTCACATCCTTATACTCTGTTGATTCCCCTATCTGTACTTATTTTATTGTCTGTCTCCCACACTACACTGTAAGCTCCTTGGAGGCAGGGATCATGTCCACCAACTGTATGGTTTTTTCCTAAGCACTTAGAACAATATTCTGCACAGAGAGTGCTCACTAAATATCACTGATTGACTCTCCTGATGATCACAATCTACTGCCTCTGTGGGTTTTAATCATTCCCTCTCTCAGTCTTCTAGTTTCCAAATTATAGAGAACTAATCATGTCCCTTTAACCTTGTAAAGAAACTGATCCATTCCCCCCATCAGTTTGGCTGCCATCTCTATTTCTCTCTGTCTTCTCTCACCTCCATATCTATGATCCTATGGTCCTCTAAAGTGGCTCAGTGGAAAGAGTGAGGGCTTCAGAGTCAGAGGTCATGGGTTCGAATCCCAGCTCCGCCACTTGTCAGCTGTGTGACCTTGGGCAAGCCACTTAACTTCTCTGTGCCTCAGTTACCTCATCTGTAAAATGGGGATTAAGACTGTGAGCCTCAAGTGGGACAACCTGATCACCTTGTAGCCCCCCACAGTGCTTAGAACAGTGCTTTGCACATAGTAAGTGCTTAACAAATACCACCATTATTATTATTATTAAAGTGCCCCCAAAAAAGCTGTGTTGCCTAGTGGTCAGGCCTAGGAGTCAGAAGGACCTGGGTTCTAATCCTGATTCTGCTATTTGTCTGCTGTGTGGTCTTGGGCAAGTCACTTCACTTCTCTGTGCCTCAGTTCCCTTATCTATAAAATGGGGATTAAGGTTGTGAACCCCATGTGGGACAGGGACTGTGTACAACCGATTAACTTGTACCTACCCCAACACTTAGTTCAGTGTCTGGCACATAGTAAGTGCTTAAATACCATTTAAAAAAAGATAAAGAAAACCAGAGGGAGATATTGCCCCACTAATAAATGTTCTCTCTGTTCCATTAAAATGTTTGTCAAGTTTTTCCACCAGTATATTGGTACAGTTATAAAAGCATGTCTGTGGCTGAGCTCTCTTCAAATGAATTACCACAAAGAAGATTGACTGGGCTGACTATGTGAGATCAGGGAGTGAAATGAAAACTTTCATGCTTTCCTCACTTGTTTGCATACCCGGCGTGTTCCAAATGAAACGTCAGCTTTCCAGCAACAGGCATACTTTAAGAAAAATTACATGTTGGAGAGAATTTGTTATCCATCCAATTTCTATCAGAAGAAATTCTATTAAATCCTCAGAAGGAAATACATTATAAACCCGCTTTCAGCAGCAAGTCCTTGAATAAACTTTTCAGTTATTTCACAAAACTTCCATTAAGGCTATTCTATTATGAAATAGATGAACATTTTCTTGAACAATTAGATCCAGGTGTGAGAAATAAAGAGCACGGTTTGCCTGAGAGCACTGAAACCTATGTGCTTAGGTGATTCATTTTCTTCCAATAAGGCCACCCATAATAAGCTTTTCTTCTGGAGCTTTGTCTTGTTTCCCATTTCAAACGCTGACAATGACTTAAGAATTGAAAGAATGACTTCCTCACGTCCCTGTGCTGCAACCAAACCTGGTCTACAAAGAAAAATAAAGCAGTGAACAAGAAAATAGAGAAAGAAAAACGGCAAGACGATAATAAGATATGCATCCCTTTCTCGAAACTCAACTCTGTAACGTAGAGCAGGAATGAGGGAGTGAACAATGGAGAAGGGAGAGTTTAGAAGGAAATGGATGTCCTTAAGTCAGATCTGAATTCTGCAGGGAACCAGAGGACAAATAAATCAAAGGTAGGATATTTTTACTATGCATTCTTATCTCTGAGTGTTCTTCTATAGATATAGAGGAGATGCGAAAAGCACAGTGCTGAATATGGCAGGCAGGCACAGAGCTGGAGTATAATAGGAACCTTAGAAGGAACCTAGATAGGGTCATTTCAACTGCCTCTAAAAGGACCAATTCAGGACATAGGGGTTGAGCACAAGAGAGTAGCCCATGTCCAAATGGTAACCAGGCCCTAGTTCTCCTCTTTTCTGCTTCCAGTTAGCTGCATATATTTAATGTCAATGGTATTTACTGGCCACCTACTGAGTACAGAATACTCTACTAAATGCAGGACAGAGTATTATAAAAATGAAGCACACCTACCCTGCTCTCAAGGAGCTGACCATTCAATGAGTGAGAGAGACAAAAGTCATTTTTTGTGGCATTTGTTAAGCGCTTACTATGTGCTAGGCACTTTACTAAGCACTGGGATAGATATCCACGTAATTCTGACTCCCAGGCTGAGGCTCTATCTTAGCAAGAGCAATTGTGGAGAGATTAGTGAAGAGGGTGAACAGCAGCGTAGCTGTGATATGGATGAGAGAAGAAGTTAGACCAGGCTGATGAGGAAAGGGCAGATCCAGGTGAGGAAGAACTAACTGGATGAAGAAGCTGATTGAATGTCGAGCTGGGCTCCCTTTTTCCTCTCTTCCCTCTCCCCACAGCACCTGCATATATGTTTGTACAGATTTATTACTCTATTTATTTTACTTGTGCATATTTACTATTCTATTTATTTTGTTGATGATGTGCATATAGCTTTAATTCTATTTGTTCTGACGATTTTGACACCTGTCTACATGTTTTGTTTTGTTGTCTGTCTCCCCCTTCTACGCTGTGAGCCCGGTGTTAGGCAGGGACCGTCTCTATATGTTGCTGACTTGTACTTCCCAAGCACTTAGTACAGTGCTCTGCACACAGTAAGTGCTCAATAAATAAATAAATAATCAATAAATCAATCAATAAATACGACTGAATGAAAGACACTGAGGAGTCAAGGATGACACCAGTGGTGTGGGGTTCTGGAACAAAGCCGTGATAAGGGGAAAGATAGGTAGAAGAATGAAGTTAGGAAACAGAGGGAGTTCAGCTTCTGTCTCCCTGAGTTTGAGGTGCCAGAGGGATGAAGTGCTTAGTACCATGCTCTGCACACAATAAGCACTCAATAAATACGATTGAATGAATGAATGAATAAATACAATTGAATGAATGTCCAAATGGAGATGTTCTGGGGAACGGGAGGTGGGGGCCAGAAAGGGAGGCGGGTTTGAGCAGATGGAAGGAGGATGGGAAAGGGACCTAGATTTGGGAGTCATCAGTGTGGCTCAGTGGAAAGCATACTGGCTTTGGAGTCTGAGGTCATGGGTTCAAATCCCGACTCCACCAATTGTTTGCTGTGTGAGTTTGGGCAAGTCACTTCACTTGTCTGTGCCTCACTTCCCTCATCTATAAAATGGGGATTAAGATTGTGAGCCCCATGTGGGACAACCTGATCACCTTGTATCTCCCCCAGTGCTTAGAACAGTGCTGGGCACATAATAAGTGCTTAACAAATACCAACATTATTATTATTATCTCCTCCAAGAGGCCTTCCCAGACTAAGTCCCACTTTTCCTCATCTCCTACTCCCTTTTGTATCACCCTGACTCACTCCCTTTGCTCTTTTTTCTCTCCCAGCCCCATAGCACTTATGTATACATGTGACATTTTATTTATGTCTGTTTATTTGTACTGATGCCTGTCTCCCCACATTTAGACTGTGAGCTCATTGTGGACAGGGATTGTCACTTTTTACTGCTGTATTGTATTTCCCCCAAGTACTTAATCCAGTGCTCTGCTCATGGTAAGTGCTTAATTCATTCAATTGTATTTATTGAGAGCTTACGGTGTGCAGAGCACTGTACTAAGCACTTGTATAATATGATTGAATGAATGAATGAGAGTTGAATCAATCGATGGTATTTATGGAATGATTACTATGTGCAAAGTATTGTACTAAGTGCTTTGGAGAGTATAATACAACAAAGTTGGTACACGTACTCCCTGCTGATGTGGAGATTACAGTCTAGGGGGGAGAGAGGCATTTAAAACGAATTACCGATCTCTGGATATGTGTGTCGTGAGCCCCCAGCTCATACCAACCAGGACCTTCCTGGACTCCGGGGACCTCGGTGACACGTAGTGGAGTTCCAACCCTACCTCTGATCATCAAGGTTACTGTTTAAAGTTCTTTACTTAGTTTTACCAACAAGCAAGGGAGTGACACATACTTACATTCCCTCACTCCACCACCAAAGGGTCCAATACCAGTCTGTAGTTCTGCAAATACTTCTTCTTTCTACTTGCAAATGCTACTGCCTTCTGCTGCTTTCCAGTGCTGCTCTCATTGTGCTTCCTTGTTGCTCCTCTGCATGCCTCCATACTGCTTCCAGGTGCCCCCTTATTGGCATTCCTCCTGTGATTCAAAGAGGCCACATTTTATCTGCCTTAGGTGTTGCAACTGTGGCTCCATGTGGCAGTCTTTGGTTGGTCTAGTCCTGTTGCTGGGTAGAACAGGGAGAGAAAGTCTTGCCTCCCTCCATGCTCCTCCCGCACAGGTCCTAGGTAGAGCTCATCGGTGCCTTGGCAAAGTCTCTTCCTTGTTGTTGCTCATGGTATCATAAACAGTCATTGATAAGGCAGCTTATTGTGGGCTCACCACAATAAGTTCTGGAGGCTGAGATTGGGGAGAATAAAGGATACAAAGCCAAGCGCAAGAGTGACACAGAAGAGAAAGGGAGTAGGGGAAATGAGGGCTAGGGAAAGGGCTCTTGAAGGAGATGTGATTTTAATAAGACTTAATAAGATGGTGGGGAGAGTGATAGTCTATCACATATGAAGCGGGGAGAGACTTCCAAGTCAGAGAGAGGATGTGGGCGAGAGGTAGGTGGCGAGACAAATGAGAATGAGGAACAGTAAGTAGGTTGGCGTACGAGGAGTGAAGAGAGAGTGCTGGATTGTAGTAGAAAATCAGCTAGGTGTGAGAAGGGGGCAAGGTGATCGTGGGCTTTAAAGGTAATGGTAAGGAGTTTCTGTTTGATGCAGAGGTGGATGAGCACACTGGAGGTTCTTGAGGAGTGGGGAAATATGGGCAGAACGTTTTTGTTGATAAATGAACCATGCAGCAGAGTGAAGAATGGACCGGAGTGGAGAGAGACATGAGGCAAGGAGGTCAGCAAGGAGGCCGATGCAGTAGTCAAGATGGGATAAGCCCTTAGTACAGTGCTCTGCACTCAGTAAGCGCTCAATAAATGCTATTGAATGAATGAATGAGTGCTTGGATCAACATAGTAGTAATTTAGATGGAGAAGAAAAGGTGGATTTTAGTGATGTTGTGAAGGGAGAGCCAACAGGATTTGGTGACACTGAATAGGTGGCTTGAAAGAGAGATGAATCAAAGATAATGCCAAGGTTATGGGTTTGAGAGACAGCGGGAATGGTGGCTCCATCTACAGTACTGAGAAAGTCAAGAGGAGGACAGGGTTTGGGTGGGACAATGAGGAATTGGAACCAAAACCCCTATCCTCTGTCTTAATAATGATGGCATTTGTTAAGTGCTTACTGTGTGAAGAGCACTGTTCTAAGCACTGGGGAGGATATAAGGTGATCAGGTTGTCCCACATGGGGCTCACAGTCTTAATCCCCATTTTCCAGATGAGGTAACTGAGGCACAGAGAAGTTAAGTAACTTGCCCAAAGTCACACAGCTAAGTGGAAGAGCTGGGATTTGAACCCATGACTTTTGAATCCCAAGCCCAGGCTTTTTCCACTGAGCCACGCTGCTTCTCTCATCTCATGTCTGCACTTCCCTCTGCTGCTAGAATCATCTCGCCATTCCTCACACATCTAGAATGGTTACCAAATCCTCCCTCTATTAAACAGAAACTCCTGGCCATTGCCCCTGTACACCGTAAACTCATTATAGGGAGGGAACATGTCTGCTAATTCTGTTGCATTATATTCTTCCAAGTGCTTAGTACAGTGCTCTGCACATGGTAAGCGTTCAATAATTACCACTGATCGACTGATTGATTGGTGTTCTATCAAGCTTCCCTTTTCACTGTGTCTCTGACCCCCTTCTCCTGTCTAGAACTCACCCAACACACCCAAATTCCCCAGTTCTATGATTTTCCCATCTTTAAAGTGCTTCCTGGATTAATTTTCATTCTCCCCACCTCATACCTCCAACTCTCATCCCAACCCTTTTGCATCACCTTAGCACTTCTGCACTCATAACTTCCTGTACCAATTTTGTGTATTTGGATTTACATACTCTACCTTTTGGACACTTCCTTCTCTCCATAAATCATCTGTTGTGGGTCTTCCCCATTAGATTCTAAGTTACTTGAGGGCAGAGATCATATCTATAGCTCTATTGTATCCTTTTGCTTAGTACAGTACTTGGAACACAGAAAATGCTCAGTAAATACTACTGATTGATTAGATTGAATGATGGATTGAATGAAACTGAAGAAGCAGAGAATATGTGCATATGTCCCTTATCCTATCTTGGTCCCACAGAACCCTCCAATTGTCACCCCACTTTGCTCCTACAGTTTTCTTTCCAAACTCAAGTGAGTAGTTTATGCCCACTGCCTCCTCCAAGGCTGCAATGACCTCTTCAGTCCCAAATCCAACAGCCTCTATTCCATTCAAATCCTTCTACACCGCTCAGCGGCCTTCAATACTGTGGACCACTCCTTTCTCCAGGAAATTCTAACTAATCTTTGCTTCACTGACACTGTCCTCTCCTGATTCTCCTCCTCCTCTTTGTCACCATGATATTGTTAATAATGATACTTGTTAAGCACTTAATGTATGTAAAGCACAACTAAGCAGTGGGGTACATGCGGGATAATCAGATCAGACACAGAGGACTCACAGTCTAAGAGGAAGGAGAATAGGTATTTTAGGCCCATTTTATAGGCAAGATCATTGAGACACAGAGAAGTTGTCTCAGTTGCTTAAGATCACACAACAGGTAATTGATGGAGTTGGAATTAGAACACAGGTTCTCTGATTCCCAAACCTATCCTGTAACCACTAGACCAGACTGATCCTCTCTCTTTGACTGCTCCTTCTCAATGTCTTTCAATGTGAGAGTTCCTCAAGGGTCAGCCTGGATCCCCTTTTATTCTCCATCTACACTTACAGCTTCAACTCCCACCGTCTATAAAGATGATTCCCAAATCTACCTCTCTAGCCCCAACCTCTCTTCTCTGCAGTCTTGCATTTCCTCCTGCTTTCAGTACATCTCTATTTGAATGTTCCATGAGCAAATCAAATTTAACATGTATAATAATAATAATTGTGGTATTTGTTAAGGGCTTACTATGTGTCAGGCACTGTACTAAGCGCTGGGGTGGATACAAAAGCAAATCGGGTTGGATATGTTTCCTAACCCGCATGGAACTCACAGTTTAAATCCCCATTTTCCAGATAATAATGATAATGATGATGGCATTTAATTCTAAGCGCTGGGAAGATAAAAGGTTATTCATTTGTCCCATATAGGACTCACAGTCTTAATCTCCTTTTTACAGATGAGGTGACTGAGGCATAGAGAAGTTAAGTGACTTGCCCCAAGTCACACAGCTGACAAGCGGCGGAGCTGGGATTAGAACCCACAGCCTCTGACTATCAAACCCGTGCTCTTTCCACTAAGCCACGCTGCTTCTCAGATCAGGTAACTGAAGCCCAGAGAAGTTCATTCATTCATTCATCCAATTGTATTTATTGAGCCCTTACTGTGTGTACAGCACTGTATTAAGCCCTTGGAAAGTACAAATCGGCAACATATAGAGGCGGTCCCTACCCAACAACAGGCTCACAGTCTAGAAGGGGGGAGACAGGCAAAAAAACACACGGCAGACAAAACAGAACTCCTCATCTTCCCACCCAAACCCTATCTTCTCCCAAACTTCCCCTAACTGTAGACAACACTACTGTCTTCCCTGCTCACAAGCCCATAATCTTGGCATTATCCTAGACCCAATTCTTTTATTCAATCTGCATATTCAATCTATCACCAAATCCTATCAGTTCTGTCCTCACAACATCCCTAGAATCCATCCCTGCCTCTCCATCCAAGCTGCTTCCATGCTTATCCACGTTTTTATCAAATCTTATCATAACCTAGGCATTATCCTTGGCTCCTCTCTCTCATTCAACCCACATATTCAATCCATCACTAAATCCTGTCAGTCTCACCTTCATAAAATTGCTAAAATCCATCCTTTCCTCTCCAACCAAACTGCTACCATGTTAATCCAATCACTCATTCTATCCCAACTGGATTACTGCATCAGCCTACTTGCTGACTGCCCAGCCTCCTGTCTTTCCCCACTCCAGCCCATACTTCACTTTGCTGCCCAGATCATTTTTCTACAAAACTTTCAGGGCATGACACTCCACTCCTCAAAAAACTCCAGTGGTTGCCCATCCACCTCCACATCGAGCAAAAAACTCCTCACCATTGGCTTTAAAGCACTCCACTACCTTGCCTTCTTCTACCTCACCCCTCTACTCTCCTTCTACAACCCTGTCCACACACTTCACTCCTGTAGTGCTAACCTTCTCACTGTGCCTCAGTCTCTCCTGTCTCGCTGCCAACCCCTGGCCCATGTCCTATCTCTGGCCTGGAACGTTCTCCCTCCTCAAATCTGACAATTACTCTCCCCGACTTCAAAGTCTTATTGAAGGCATATCTCCTCCAAGAAGCCTTCCCAGGCTAGCCCCCCCACCTTCCTTTTCTCCCACTCCCTTCTGCATCTCCCTGACATATTCTATGTGTTCTTCCCCACTCCCAGCCCTACAGCACTTAGCACAAATCTGTAATTTATTTATTTGAATTGTTGTCTTTCTCCCCCCTCTAGACTGTAAGGTCTTTGTGGGCAGGAAATGTGTCTGTTTATTGGTGTATTGTACTTTCCCAAGCACTTAGTACACACAGAAAGCTCTCAATAATATGATTGAATGAAGGAATGAATGAATGAATCCTGCCTTGACTACTTTATAAACCTCCCTGAGCTCACTAACCTCCTTGCCTCCTGTCTCTCCCCTCTCCAGGCTCACTTCCTTCGCTGCCTGGATCATTTTTCTAAGAATCTGATCAGTCCACATCTCTCCACACCTCCAAAACCTCCAATGGTTGCCCATATCTCTGCATGAGACATCTGCATTAAGACACTCTGTTGTCACTCTTACTTGCTCCTTCATTCATCCTCCCATCCCCACAGCACATATGTATGCATATGCGCATTTTGCTTTAACATATTATGATGTGCATTTAGCTTTAATTCTGTTTGCTTTGATGACTTGACACCTGTCCACATGTTTTATTTTGGTTTATTTTGTTGTCTGTCTCCCCCTTATAGACTGTATGCCTGTTGTTGGGTAGGGACCATCTCTATATGTTGCCAACTTGTACTTCCTAAGCACTTAGTACAGTGCTCTGCACACAGGAAGTGCTCAATAAATACGATTGAATGAATATGTATATATCTGTAATTTATTTATTTATATGTGCATTTATCTATTTATATTAATGTCTGTCTCCCCCTCTAGACTGTGAGCTCATTGTGGGCAGGAAATGTGTCTGTTTATTTTTGTACTGTACTCTGCCAAGTGCTTAGTACAGTGCTTTGTACGCAGAAAGCGCTCAATATGATTGAATGAATGAATCTATTACAACCCAACCCACACATTTCACTCCTCTAACACCAGTCTCCTCAATGTACCTCAATCTTGTCTCTCTCTACAATGACACATCTGCTCGCATCCTCCCTCTGACTGAGAACTACCACTCGGTTCCTATCTGACAGCCCACCAGTCTCCCCATCTTCAAAGCCCTACTAAAATCACATCTCCTCCAAGAGGTCTTTCCTGACTAAGCTGCCACTTCCACTTATTTGTACTCCTTTATGTGTCGCCTACACACTTGGTGGTTTGTAATCCTCCAACGTGTTGATTTTTACCCCACCTCCATAGCACTTTGCCCTCTCTGGGTCACACCTGGAGAGTTTCCAGTACTCTACCAGTCTCAGCTATGGGAGGGAGAGTCAAGCGGAGGCCTACCCATTCCATTCCTAACCTTGGCCAGTGGCTAGCGAGTGGAAGGCAATCTGCTGCAAGTCAAAACTCCCTGTGCTGGGCAACAGCGGCACCGGAGAGAGTCGAGGACAGAGACTCAGGTTTACTGTGCGGAAGGGTGGCAGTGATAGTGACTTCCCTATTTTGATCAAGAAAGCTCTATGGCTATACTCCCAGAATGATGGCAGATGGAGGTGGGGCGTTCTGGGACAGATGTGTTCGTGGAGTAACTATGGGTCAGAGATGACTTGACAGTGTAAGACAAGACATAGGACTTATGTACATAGTCATCTGCAATTCATTTTAATATTTGTCTCCCCCTCTGGTCCATATGTTCCATGTGGACATGGATCAAATCTACCTATTTTATTGAATCTACTTCTTCTACTGAATTGTTTATTTATTTATTGAATTCATTTATGTTAATGTCTGTCTCCCCCTCTGGACTGTGAGCTCGTTATGGGCAGGAATGTGTCTGCTTGTTTTATATTGTATTCTCCCAAGTGCTTAATACAGTGCTTTGCACACAGTAAGCGCTCAATAAATACAATTGAATGAATGAATGAATGAATTGTACTCTCCAAAGAATTTAATGCAGTGCTCTGCACACAGTAAGCACTCAGTAAATACCTCTGATTGATTGACTGATGAGGAGAACGAGGTGAGTATGATTTTGGCCAAACCAACAACTGATACCATCTCAAGGAGTACTCATTGGTATTGAATATGGATAATAGTAATAGGTCAAGGAGGACTAGGGCAGGGTAGAGTCTGTAGAACCTGGCCATGAGGAGGTGTCACCCGTCATCCGGGGATGGGTTCGTTCGGTAATCAGCATGGCGAGAGAGACAGACAAAGAGAGAGAGAGAAAGAGAGAGAGAGAGAGAGAGAGAGGGACAGAGAGAGAGAGAGAGAGAGAAAGAGAGAGAGAGAGAGGCTGGGGAACAGAAAGTCTGAGTTTTCTATAAAATTTATTCTGCGAAGCAAATTGAATTCTTTAGTTGTTTAGGTGCAATGGATTGAGCTTCCCTTTCAGGAGGAATGTAATCAGTTAGCAATATTTGAGCTTCCCTAATGGGAGGAACACAATCGTACGTTAATCACGCGTGGGTGAGGCGGCTAGCTCTTACCCATGTGCACTTCCCACTCGGGACGAATCCACTTACTTTCCCATGCAGGACAAATCCATTCCATTACCCGCACATGTGATGGGCAGCTAGCTCTCACCATGTGCAGTCCCTACATGGAAGGGATCCACTCATGATCCCCATCTGCAGCGGGGCACCTAGGTCCCACCCATGTGATGCTCACCCATCCCATGGCCCTTGCTTCAGTGGGTCAGTGCAGAGCGGACATCTGGCCTTCTGGGCAGAGAAAAACAAGTGGGCCACTGCTGCTGCTGCTGCGGCTAATCCTCCTGCTGCTGCTGCGTGTCCCGGTGTTCTACCCCCGAAAGTCAGAGGCGACAAGTATTTATCACCTGTGCTCCTAGTCCATTCCAGCTGCTGGCCTCAGTTTATCCAATCTCTGCCCTCCCCCTTCCTCCATACCTAATTTGATTGGCACAGGGGTGAGGGACACCTTCTGCATTCCCAGCTTGGGCTGTCAATCTAGCAGTTTGGGTTGCGAGGGCGTTATCCCACCCTCACTTCCGAGTTCTGCCTGCTGGCTCAGGTGGTCACGAGATAGCATTTGACCTTGAGATGGCCGGTACCCCAGGGTCCCCTTGGGACAGGAGGCTATTGGTGATGATGGTGATGGTATTTGTTAAGCGCTTACTATGGCCAAGCACTGTTGACTTAAGTGAATGTCATTTCAGGTAAGTGATGGGGCCTGGAAGTCGGATAGTAGTAGGTCATAAAGATATTGGGTGGAGAAAGTGAATGTCTGTTTCCCCCTCTAGACTGTAAGCTCATTGTGGACAGGGAATATGTCTGATTATTGTTATATTGTACTCTCCCAGATGCTTAGGACAGTGCTTTGCACACAGTACGCACTCAATAAATACAACTGAATGAATGGATAAATGAACAACCTGTTCAAGGACTTTGGACTGGAACATGAGGTGAGAAATACAATGATAGCCAAAGACTGCTGTAGGAACCGAAAGTGGTATATTAAGGGGGGAATGGAGATATTTGAATATATTTAAAGGAGTAAGGCCATCAGAGGGAGAGTTTGAGGATAGGAGTAAGGGGTGGAGGAAGGTGGAGGAAAGTTGAACAAGTGTTTTTTAAAAAGTGAGAGAGATAGTGTCAGAGGCACAGGTAGAAAGAGCATGGGCCAGAGAATCAAGGTACCTGGGTTCTAATCCCAGTTCTGCCTCATATCTGCTGTGTGACTTTGGGTAAATCACTTAATTTCTCTTTGCTTGAGTTTCCTCAATTGTAAAATTGTAAAATGTGAGTCCCATGTGGGACAGGGACTGCATCTGATCTGGTTGTATGATATCTACCCCAGCACTTTGTACAGTGCTTGGCAGCTAGAAATCATTTAATCAATCAATCAATAAATAAATAGGTCGATCATGTTTATTGAGCACTTACTGTGTGCAGAGCATGATATTAAACACTTGGGAGAGGACAATATAACAGTTGGTAGACATGTTCCTTGCCCACATCAAGCTTACAGTCTAGAGGTGGATACAGACATTAATATAAATTAATTGTGGATATGTACATAAGTGCTGTGGGAGTGAGGGAGGGATGAATCAAGGGTGCAAATCCAAATGTAAGAGTGACACAGAAATGAGTGGGAAAGAGGATATAAGGGCTTAGTCAGGAAGACCTCTTGGAGATGAAGCAGGGGAAAGTCATAATATGTCAGTTATGAAGGGGGAGGGTTCCAGGCCAGAGGCAGTGTGTAGATCATCATCATCAATCGTATTTATTGAGCGCTTACTGTGTGCAGAGCACTGTACTAAGCGCTTGGGAAGTACAAGTTGGCAACATAGAGACAGTCCCTACCCAACAGTGGGCTCACAGTCTAAAAACAGTGGGCTCACAGTCTTAAAACCTCTCTAGATGAGAGGTTGGCGGTAGGATAAGTGAGATTGAGGCACAGTAAGTAGGTTGGCATTAGAGGAATGAAGTGTGTAGGCTGGGTTCTAACAGGAAATCAGGGGAGAAAGATAGGAGGGGGCAAGGTGATTGAGGGCTTTAAAGCGTATGGTAAGGAATTTTTATTATTATTATTATTATCTGGTTTCTAATCCCTGCTCCATTACCCACCTGCTGTGAAACACTGGGCAAGTCACTTAGCTTTTCTGTGCCTCCGTTTCCTAATCTGTAAAATAGGGATTAAATATCTGTTCTTCCTCCTATTTAGTCTGTGAGTTACATATGGGCCAGGGACTGTGGATAAAGTAGCAAGTTAGAAAGTTATGGTGAAATAGGGGTGTATGGAAGTTGGTTAGAGATGGAGCATTGTATGGAAATGTTAAGATATTGTGATATCCATTCATTCATTCATTCATTCATTCATTCAATTGTATTTATTGAGCACTTAGTGTGTTCAGAGCACTGTACTAAGCGCTTGAGAAGTACAAGTTGGCAACATATAGAGACGGTCCCTACCCAACAGGCTCGCAGTCTAGAAGGGGGAGACAGACAATAAAACAAAACATGTGGACAAGTGTCAAGTCATCACAATAAATAGAAATAAATTAGCAAACACGTTCCCTGCCTGTAACGAGCTTAAAGTCTAGAGGGGAGACAGATGTTAATATAAATAATTTCCAATATAAAATTCAAAGAGATGTACATAAGTTCTGTGGGGTATGGGTAGGAGTATTGATTGATTCATTCATTCATTCAATCGTATTTATTGAGCACTTACGGTGTGCAGAGCACTGTACTAAGCGCTTGGGAAGTACAAGTTGGCAACATATAGAGACAATCCCTACCCAACAGTGGGCTCATAGTCTAGAAGGGGGAGACAGAGAGCAAAACAAAACATATTAACAAAATAAAATAAATAGAATAAATGTGTACAAATAAAATAGAGTAATAAATACATACAAACATATATACATATATACAGGTGCTGTGGGGAAGGGAAGGAGGTAAGACAGGGGATGGAGAGGGGTGGAGGGGGAGAGGAAGGAGGGGGCTCAGTGTGGGAAGGCCTCCTGGAGGAGGTGAGCTCTCAGTAGGGCCTTGAAGGGAGGAAGAGAGCTAGCTTGGTGGATGGGAGGAGGGAGGGCATTCCAGGCCAGGGGGATGACATGGGCCAGGGGTCAATGGCGGGACAGGCGAGAATGAGGCCTAACGGTGAGGAGATTAGCAGCAGAGAAGCGGAGGGTGCGGGCTGGGCTGGAGAAGGAGAGAAGGGAGGTGAGGTAGGAGGGGGCGAGGGGATGGACAGCCTTGAAGCCGAGGGTGAGGAGTTTAGGCCTGATGCATAGGTTGACTGGTAGCCACTGGAGATTTTTGAGAAAAAAATTGATGACACTACGCCCTCTGGAAGCCACTCCATTGGAGAGCTGATATGCCAGTATTTTAAGAGGGGAGAAATATTGACTTGTTTTCACTCTACAAATAGTGGGAATTATTATTATTAACAGCAGTAGTAGAAAGAGCAATAATAGTAATAGTAGTTGAAAAATTGTAGTAGGACTAGTACTAGAAAAAGTTGTGGAAGGGATAGCAATAGTAGTCATAGTTGTACCCATTAGATGGAGAAAAGCAACAAAAGCACAAGATATTTTCCCTGCCCACATGGAGCTCCCACTCTAACGGAGCAGACATAAAATTATTTCCAAACACAACATCCAGAATGATTGATTGCACAATTGAAAGTGTGTGTGTGTGTGTGTGTGTGTGTGTGTGTGTGTGTGTGTGTGTCTGCACAAGTGCTGAGGATGGGTGCAGATAAATATGAAGGGATTAGAGATTGCACCCCAATTGCACCTACTATTGAACCTACTATTCAATCAATCGTATTTATTGAGCGCTTACTATGTGCAGAGCACTGTACTAAGCGCTTGGGAAGTACAAATTGGCATCACATAGAGACAGTCCCTACCCAACAGTGGGCTCACAGTCTAAAAGGGGGAGACAGAGAACAGAACCAAACATACCAACAAAATAAAATAAGTAGGATAGAAATGTACAAGTAAAATAAATAAATAAATAAATAAATAGAGTAATAAATATGTACAACCATATATACATATATACAGGTGCTGTGGGGAAGGGAAGGAGGTAAGACGGGGGGATGGGGAGGGGGACGAGGGGAGAGGAAAGAAGGGGCTCAGTCTGGGAAGGCCTCCTGGAGGAGGTGAGCTCTCAGCAGGGCCTTGAAGGGAGGAAGAGAGCTAGCTTGGCGGATGGGCAGAGGGAGGGCATTCCAGGCCCGGGGGATGACGTGGGCCGGGGGTCGATGGCGGGACAGGCGAGAGCGAGGTACAGTGAGGAGATTAGTGGTGGAGGAGCGGAGGGTGCGGGCTGGGCAGTAGAAGGAGAGAAGGGAGGTGAGGTAGGAGGGGGCGAGGTGATGGAGAGCCTTGAAGCCCAGGGTGAGGAGTTTCTGCTTGATGCGCAGATTGATCGGTAGCCATTGGAGGTTTTTGAGGAGGGGAGTAATATGTCCAGAGCGTTTCTGAACAAAGATAATCCGGGCAGCAGCATGAAGTATGGATTGAAGTGGAGAGAGACACGAGGATGGGAGATCAGAGAGAAGGCTAGTGCAGTAGTCCAGACGGGATAGGATGAGAGCTTGAATGAGCAGGGCAGCAGTTTGGATGGAGAGGAAAGGGCGGATCTTGGCAATGTTGCGGAGCTGAGACCGGCAGGTTTTGGTGACGGCTTGGATGTGAGGGGTGAATGAGAGAGCGGAGTCGAGGATGACACCGAGGTTGCGGGCTTGTGAGACGGGAAGGATGGTAGTGCCGTCAACAGAGATGGGAAAGTTAGGGAGAGGACAAGGTTTGGGAGGGAAGACAAGGAGCTCAGTCTTGGACATGTTGAGCTTTAGGTGGCGGGCGGACATCCAGATGGAGATTGAACTATTGAACCTACTATTGCACCTACTATTAACATAGGAGCTGAAACTGATCAGAATTGGTAAATAAGAACACTTTTTTCTCTACCTGCCCTGAGCAGCACGAAGCACATCACAAACAGGGTTTGACTTTGGAAGTCTCTCAGGGGATGTATCCCCAAACTGACTGGCTACCAAGATCTCTTCTTGCTTTATTAAGCAACCCCCTTTTCTTCCGCTCCCAAAAGACGGCTGGACAAGGTGAAATGGCAGCGTGGATCGATCTGCATGTCCATATATCCTCTTCCCTGCCCACAACTGGCTGAGAATCCTCTCCAGAATGGGGAGACCAGACGGAGCCACTGTTGACAGCCTCAGAAAACGGCTGTGTAAATTGGTTTGTAAGTTTAGTCAGTTGTTGATGATGCTAAGGACACAGAAAGGAGCTTTTGTTCCTTTCAAAAGGGAGAAAGGAAATAAGAAAAGAAACTCAGCTGCCTCGGCTTCCGTACGGCAGTGCGTTTGGACGTATGGAATAGGATCGAAATGGGAGAAGAATGCTGAGCAAAGGGGGATGTTTTTTCAGGAGAGGAAGAAATGGCACAACCTTCGTCGGGGGGAGGGAGAAGGACAAGGAGAATGTGAGACCTTGAACTGAAACTATTTGGAAGAAAATTGTGAAAAGAGTGCCAGCCTGAATAATAGAGGAACTAGCGACCTTGAACATAGATGGAGTGTATAATAGGAGTGAAACAATGAAGCCTTTTAAGACTAGAGAATAATACTCAGAAGAGGCAAATTTTTCAAATGGAAGCCATAGGAATAGACTATAATAGAAATATTGGGGTCTTGAAACCATCTAACAGTTAAAAGAGTTCACTAGGTGCCAGGTCTTCGAAAGTGGAGCACTTGTCTTCCAGAGGGAGAAGAGCAGACAGCCTGATTGATGATTGAATGACTGATTGATTGCTTGATTGATTGGAATATGGAAATTCATTTTATTGGAGGGAGGCCACTAGAAAATTTTCTTGAAGTTCTAGGCCAAATAATCAATCAATGGTGCTTACTGAGAGCTTACTATGTGCTCGTTATGGGCAGGGAATGTGTCTGCTAATTCTGTGGCATTGTACTCTCCTACAGCTTGTACAGTGCTCGGCACATATTTAACACTCAATAAATACCATTGATTGATTGCAGAGCACTGTATCGAGTGCTTGGAAGAGTACAATATACCAGAGTTGATAGCCACATTCCCTGCCAACGATGAGCTTACCGTCTAGAAGGGGATTCTAGACCAGATTCTCACACAGAGACAAGTTCATTATGAATACGGAATAACAGACATCTGAAAAGGAATGTTTCATCACTGCTCTCAAAATAACTTTATCAACCCCTCTCCTGTAGACTTCTTTTAGACTGTGAGCCCACTGTTGGGTAGGGACTGTGTCTATATGTTGCCAACTTGCACTTCCCAAGCGCTTAGTACAGTGCTCTGCACACAGTAAGAGCTCAATAAATACGATTGATTGATTGATTGATTGATTACCCCTAGTCCTGCCTGGCAAAGGGGCTCTTACCAGTTTTCTGAGAAGTATAATTGAGTAAAGTAGTGCTGCAGTCAGAGCTCTAGTGGGATTTGAAAGGTACCCACAGTCTCCAGTGGGGGGTTTAAAATAATAATAATAATGATGGCATTTATTAAGCACTTACTACGTGCAAAGCACTGTTCTAAGAGCTGGGGTAGATACAAGGTAATCAAGTTGTCCCACGTGGGGCTCACAGACTATCCCCATTTTCCAGATGAGGTAACTGAGGCACAGAGAAGTTAAGTACAACAATACAACAGACAGCTTGTACCTATTCTATTTATTCTATTCTATTTTATTTTGTTAGTATGTTTGGATTTGTTCTCTGTCTCCCTCTTCTAGATGGTGAGCCCACTGTTGGGTAGGGACTGTCTCTATATGTTGCCAGCTTGTACTTCCCAAGCGCTTAGTACAGTGCTCTGCACACAGTAAGTGCTCAATAAATACAATTGATTGATTGATTGATTGATTGATTGCTTAAGTGACTTGCCCAAAGTCACACAGCTGACAAGTGGAGGAACCGGGATTTGAACCCATGACCTCTGACTCCAAA
This sequence comes from Tachyglossus aculeatus, assembly GCF_015852505.1. Taxonomy (NCBI): domain Eukaryota; kingdom Metazoa; phylum Chordata; class Mammalia; order Monotremata; family Tachyglossidae; genus Tachyglossus; species Tachyglossus aculeatus. The sequence goes on along the minus strand of NC_052066.1, from coordinate 23,067,145 downwards.
GCCCAGGCTCTTTTCGCTGAGCCACGCCGCTTCTCTACCAAAATAGTTAGTCCTGCAAAATTCAGCTCAGAAGACAACTGACAATTTCCCAGGGCTCTCCTACCATGCCTGTGGCTTCTAATCTCCTCTGATCCTAAAATCTGTAAAAGAGGGATTAAATTCCTGTTCTCCCTCTCCCTTAAACTGTGAGCCCACAGAGACGCTGTCTGACCTGATTATCATCTATCTACCTCAGTGCTTAGCACAAATACTCCCCCTACTCCCCCTCCCCATCCCCCCGCCTTACCTCCTTCCCCTCCCCACAGCACCTGTATATATGTATATATGTTTGTACACATTTATTACTCTATTTATTTTACTTGTACATATTTATTCTATTTATTTTATTTGGTTTATATGTTTTGTTTTGTTGTCTGTCTCCCCCTTCTAGACTGTGAGCCTGCTTTTGGGTAGGGACCGTCTCTATATGTTGCTAACTTCTACTTCCCAAGCGCTTAGTACAGTGCTCTGCACACAGTAAGCACTCAATAAATACGATTTAATCATCATCATCGTCATCATCAATCGTATTTATTGAGCGCTTACTATGTGCAGAGCACTGTACTAAGCGCTTGGGAAGTACAAATTGGCAACATACAGAGACAGTCCCTACCCAACAGTGGGCTCACAGTCTAAAAGGGGGAGACAGACAACAAAACCAAACATACTAACAAAATAAAATAAATTTAATGAATGAATGAATGAATGAAATAGTATGGATTTAATATAGTATGGATTTAACATGAATCACTATTATTATTAGAATCCCAATGTGTTATTGATTGACTGATCAAGTGATCAATGATATTTGCTGAGTATTTACCTTCTAGACCGTGAGCTCGCTGTGGGCAGGGAATGTACCCAGCACTTAGAACAGTGCTTGGCACATAGTAAGCACTTAATACCATAATTATTATTGTTATTATCTGTTTGTTGTTGCATTGTACTCTCCCAAGCTCTTAGTACAGTGTCTTGCACAAAGTAGGCACTCAATAAATACGATTGAACGAATGAATGAATGCAGAGCACTGTGTTAAACACTCGATAGAGTATAATGCAACAGAGTTGGTAGATACATTACCTGCCCATGATGAGCTCACAGTCTAAAGGGATTATTCTCAATCTCTTTCACTGGCTGTTCCTTTGACTCCCACTCCCTAAATAGCATGCTCTTAGTGAATAGAGCATGGGCCTACGAGTCAGAAGGACCTGAGTTCTAATCTTGACCCCACCACGTGTCTGGTGTGTGACCTTGGGCAAGTCACTTCACTTGAATTTTGTGCCACTTTCTCTGGGCCTCAGTTACCTCATCTGTAAAATGGGGATTAAGAATGTGAGTCCCATGTGGAACAGGGGCTGTGTCCAACCTGATTAACTTGTATCTACCCCAATGCTTAGAACAGTGCTTGGCACATAGTAAGCAGTTAACAAGTACCATTGCTATCATTACTATTATTATTATTACTCGTGGCTCAGTGGAAAGAGTCCGGGATTGGGAGTCAGAGGTCATGGGTTCTAATCCTGGCTCCGTTGCTTGTCAGCTGTGTGACTTTGGGCAAGCCACTTCACTTCTCTGTGCCTCAGTTCCCTCATCTGTAAAATGGGGATTGAGACTGTGAGCCCCACGTGGAACAACCTGATCACCTTGTATCCTCAGCGCTTAGAACAGAGCTTTGCATATAGTAAGTGCTTAACAAATGCCATCATTATTATTATTATTATTATTGCACTCACTCCCCTGGGGAGTTCACCCGGTCCCAACTACCACGTCTCCATGGATAACTTCCAAATCTACCTCACTAACCCCACCTTCTCTGCAAACCCACAGCTCCTCTCTCCCCCAGGTCATCTCTACATGGACGTCCCACAGGCACGAAATGTTGGAAACCGAACTCCTCATCTTGTCTTCCAAAATTTCTCTCTTCCATCTACTTTTCCCAACACCGTCAATGACACCACCATCATCCCTGTCTCTCAAGTTCATAACCCTAGTTCATCATTTTTTCTACTCTCTCTCTCTTTTATTCCCAAATTCAGTCTGTTACCAAATCCTGGTGGTTCATCCTCCACATCTCTAGAATCCACCCTTTCCTTTCCATCCAAACTGCCACCACGCTTGTCCAGGCAGTTGTCGTATCCCGGTCAACTACTGCAGACCTCCTTGCCTTCACTTTCCCCTCTCCAGTCCAATTTTCACTCTGTTGCCCAGATCATTTTTCCTGAAATGTTGCTCTGCATATATCTCCTACTTTTCAGGGACTTCCAATGGATGCTCATTCCTTTTCACATCAGGCAGAAGTTCCTGATGATTTTTTTAAATGGTATTGTGAAGCGCTTATATGAGAACCAACGTGGCCTAGCTAAAAGCATGGGCCTGGGAATCAGAAGTACTTGGGTTCTAATCCCGGCTCTGGGACTTGTCTGCTGTGTGCCCTTGGGCAAGTCATTTCACTTATCTATGTCTCAGTTTCCTCATCTGTAAAATGTGGATCAAGACTGTGAGCTCTGTGCGGGGCAGGGACTGTGTCCAAACCAATTTGTTTGCATTCACTCAACACTTAGTACAGTGCCTGACACATGGTAATTGCTTAACAAATGCCACAATAATAATAATTATGATTATTATTATGTATCAGGCACTATGTTAAACTCCGGAGTAGATATAAGATTATCAGGTTAGACACAGTCCATGTCTCACATGGGGCTCACAGTCTTAATGCCCACTTAACAGATGAGGTAACTGAGGCCCAGAGATGTGAAGTTTCTTGCCCAAGGTCACCCAGAGCAATTAGAATTAGAATCCAGGTCCTCTGAGTCCCAGGCCTGTGCTCTTTCCACTAGTCAACACTGCTTCTCTGACTATGGGCTCTTAATCACTCAATCAGCTCTCTCCCTGCTACCTAATCTCGCCATTCTCCCACTCCAACCTCACACTCTCATTCCTTCAATCATATTTATTGAGCATTTACTGTGTGCAGATCACTATGCTTGCTGGGACTCCTTCCCATTTCATCCTCAGCCCACTGCTGCTCTCCATCTTCAAAGTTCCTCAGAAATCACACCGCTTCCACCTAGCCCCCCGATCGATCTTCATCTTCCCACCGTATGTACCCCACAACTCCAAACAGACTCTTCAGCAATTCTCCATCACTCTAGCACTTGGATAGTCAGTCAGCCAGTCAATCATATTTATTGAGCATCTACTGCATACAGAGCACTGTACTGAGCACTGGGGAGAGTACAATATAACAAACACAATTGTGACTGCCCACAATGAGCTTACATTCAAGAGGGGAATATCTATAATCTATACATTTATTTATTTTTTATATTAATTTCTGTCTCCTACTCCAGACTGTGAGCTCATCGTGCTCAGTTTATTGTTATATCATTCTCTCCTAAGTGCTTAGTACAGTGTTTTGTACACAGTAAAAGTTCAATAAATACAATTGAATGCATGAATGAACAACACCGCACATAATTTTGTATTCTATTTCTTCCTCCTACCCTTGATTTATTTCATCTTCTGTCTCTCCCACTAGATTATAAACTCCTTTAGGGTAGGGATTGTGTCCACTAACTCCTTTGCACTCTCCCAAGTGTTTAATATAGTGCTCTGTACATAGGGAGTGCTCAATAAACGTGAGTGATCGATTGATAGATGGCAACTGTCCGCAAGGAACAAAGGGAGATCCATGTGGGACCCCAGAGTGATCACTTACTTCGGCACATAGAAAATTGGGCTGCCTTCAAGTAGTTTAAAATTAAATGGAGTTCACAATCCAATGGATTTCCCAATTTAATTGCGGCTGAGAAAACAGTCAATGCTGAGACCTGCAGCCCTAGCCCCTATAAAAGGTTCATAATCAACACCACGGACTCCATGCTTCTCAATCAAACAGTCAATCAGTGGCACTTATTGAGCTTTTACTGTGCTCTTTGCTACTTATCTTTGTCTATAAATACTACTGATGGATGGTATTCCAGGACTCTGGCGTGGAACACCCTTCCTCCTCATAACCGACAGGCAATTACTCTACCCCCTTTCAAAGCCTTATTGAAGCTACATCTCCTACAAGAAGCCTTCCCTAAGCCTCCCTTTCCTCTTCTTCCACTCCCTTTTTTGTCCCCCTGACTTGCTCCCTTTATTCATCCTCCTCTCCCAGCTCCATAGCCCTTATATACATATCTGTCACTTATTCATTTGATAAATATATATATATATATTTATAATAAATATAATAATATGATTTTGTCTGTCTCCTTCTCTAGACTGTAAGCTCATTGTGGACAGGTAATTTGTCTATTTATTATTATACTGTACTCTTCCAAGCACCTAGTATAGCTCTCTGCACACAGTAAGCACTCAACAAATGCAACTGAACAAAGGTATGCATGAGTGGATGGGGTGATGCACCTTCAATAAGATTCGGAAGTAGGGGAGAGTAATTGTCTGCCGGTTATGAGGAAAGAGGGTGTCCCAGGCCAGAGGCAGAATGTGGGTAAGAGGTCAGAGGTTAGATACATGAGATAGAGTTAGATGCATAGAGATAGATTAGATACATGAGATACATGAGATAGAGATAGATAGAGAAACAGCATGGCTCAGTTGAAAGAGACTGGGCTTGGGAGCCAGAGGTCATGGGTTCAAATCCCAGCTCCTCCACTTGTCAGTTGTGTGACCCTGGGCAAGTCACTTAACTTCTCTGTGCCTCAGTTCCCTCATCTGTAAAATGGGGATTAAGAATGTGAGACCCACGTGGGACAACCTAATCACCATGTATCCCCCCAGCACTTAGAACACTGCTTCGCACATAGTAAGAGCTTAACAAATGCCATTATTATTATTATTATTATATAGGTACAGTGAGAAGGTTAGCAGTAGAGGAGCAAAGTGTGCTATTTGGGATGTCGTTGGAGAGTAGAAAGATTTAACTCCACATCAAACAAAAACTCCACACCAATGGCTTTAAAGCATACAATTGCCTTGCCCACTCAGACGTCACCTCACTTCTCTCCTTCTACAATGCAGCCCACACACTTCACTCCTCCAGTGCTGATCTTCTAACTGTGCCTCCATCTCGCCTGTCTCACTGCCGAATCCTAGCCCATGTCCTGCCTCTGACCTGGAAATATCCTCCCTCCTCTAATCTGACAATTACCCCTCCCTTCAAGGTCTCACTGATGGCCCATCTCCTCCAAGAGGCCTTCCCAGACTAAGCCCCACTTTTCCTCATGTCCCACTCCCTTCTGTGTCGCCTTGACCTGCTCCCTTTTCTCTTCTCCTCTCCCAACCCCGCTGCACCTATATACATATCTGTCATTTCATTTATTTGCTCTGCACATAGTAAGCGCTCAATAAATACGATTGATTGATTGTATTGATGTCTGTCCTCCCCACTGTAGACTGTAAGCCTATTTTGGGCAGGGAATGTATCTGTTTATTGTTGCATTGTGCTTAGTACAGTGTTCTGCACACAGTAAGTGCTCAATAAATACAACTGAAAGATGAATGAACCCTTCTGACTCCTTCTGAGTCCTTCTGACTCCCAAGCTCTACTCACTAGGCCATGCTACTTTTCTCCTGGCTTTTATAAGTCTGCTGCAAAACCAAAGGCAAAGTTACTTAACTCATTACTGCCTCAGTTTTCTCATCTGTTAAATGGGAATTCCCCTCTCAGGGTCACACCTGGAGGGTTTCCAGGACTCTACCAGCTTTGACTATGCGAGGGAGAATCAGACCCATTCCATTCCTAGCTTAGGCAGTGACTAGCGAGTAGAAGGCAATCTGCTACAAACCAAAACTCCCCCACTCTGGGCAGCAGAGACAAGGGAGAGAGTTGAGGGTGGAGGCTCAGGTTTACTGTGCAGAAGGAAGCAATGGTAAAACCACTTCCAGATTTTTACCAAGAAAACTCTATAGATACACTTCCAGAACGATTGCGGAAGGAGGTCGGGAGTTCTGGGAGAGACATGTCCATAGCGTCGCTATGGGTCGGAGATGACTTGACAGCATAAGATAATAAATGGGGATAAAAACTCCTGCCTATCCCAGTCTTACATGGCTGTTGTGAGAAACTATTCTCCCCTGCTTCAAAGGCTTATTGAAGGCATATCTCATCCAAGAAGCCTTACCCATTTTTCAAATGGGGAACAAAGCCCCATTTTTCCACATCTTCCACTCCTTTCTGCATCGCCCTGACTTGCTCCCTTTTCTTTTCCCCACTCCCAGCCCCACAGCACTTAGGAACATATCTATATTTTATTTATTTGTACTGATGTCTGTCTCCCCTGCTCTAGACTGTAAGGTCGTTGTGGGCAGGGAATGTCACTGCTTATTGTTGTGTTGTATTTTCCCAAACACTTAGTATAGTGCTCTGCACAAAGCAGCGTGACTCAGTGGAAAGAGCACAGGCTTGGGAATCAGAGGTCATGGGTTCTAATCCTGACTCTGCCACTTGTCAGCTGTGTGACTTTGGGCAAGTCACTTCACTTCTCTGTGTCTCAGTTACCTCATCTGGAAAATGGGGATTAAGACTGTGGGACAACCTGATCACCTTGTATCCCCCCACCAGCGCTTAGAACAGCGCTTCACACATAGTAAGTGCTTAACAAATACCATCATCATTATTATTATGATTATAATTACAATTGAATGAATGAATGAATAGGAGGAGGCAAGGAGATTGAGTGCTTTAAAGTCAATGGTGAGGAGTTTTTACTTGATGTGGAGTAGGGTGGGAAAACATTGGAGGTTTGTAAGGAGTGGGGAAACATGGCCTGAACGTTTTTGCAGAAAAATAATCCAGGCAGCCAGATGAAGTATGGAATGGAGTGGGAAGAAACAGGAGGCAGGAAGGTCAGCAAGGAGGTGGGGTAGGATGAGTGATTGTATTAACCTGGTAGCAGTTTGGATGGAGAGAAAAGGGTAGATTTTGGCGATGTTGTAAAGGTGGAACCGACTGGATTTAGTAATGGATTGAATGACAGAGAGGAGTCAAAGATGATGCCAAGATTTTGGGCTTGTGAGACAGGAAGAATCGTGGTGCCGTCTACGGTGATGGGAAAGTCAGACAGGGTTTGGGTGGGAAGATAAGAAATATTAAGTTTGCTGTGATGGGAGGACAGCCAAGTAGAGATGTCTCAAAGGCAGGAGGAAATGTGAGACTGCAGAGAGGGAGAGACATCAGGGTTGTAGATTGATTCATTCATTCAGTCATATTTATTGAGTGCTTACCATGTACAGAGCACTGTACTAAGCGCTTGAGAAGTACAAGTCAGCAACATATAGAGACAGTCCCTACCCAACAACAGGCTCATGGTCTAGAAATGTAGATTTGGGTATCATTCATTCATTCATTCGATCATATTTATTGAGCGCTTACTGTGTGCAGAGCACTGTACTACGCGCTTGGGAAGTACAAGTTGGCAACAAATAGAGACAGTCCCTACCCAACAGTGGGCTCCCAGTCTAGAAGGGGGAGACAGAGAACAAAACAAAACATATTAACAAAATAAAATAAATAGAATAAACAAGTACAAATAAAATAGAGTAATAAATACGTACAAACATATATACATATATACAGTCCCTGTCCCGCTTGGGGCTCACAGTCTCAATCCCCACTTGACAGATGAGGCAACTGAGGCACCGAGAAGTTAAGGACTTGCTCAGGGTACACAACAGACAAATGGTGGAGCCAGGATTAGAACTCACAACCTCTGATTCTCAATCCCGTGCTGTTGACCCTAGGCCATGCTCCCTAGTGACTTCAGCTGACCATCAGAGAGTCCCATTTCCTCAGAGAACCCCAACGCACTTCCCCCCAACACACAACAGACAAGGGTGTTGATTGTGAGGTATTTTTGTTTGTTGTACAGGGAACAGGTAAATCAGTGGAGGCTTTTCAGGTTGGAGATATTGCATCCAGATCAAGATGATCTGGGCAGCAGCATGTTGGATAGATTGGAAGGGGAGAGGCTGGAAGCAGGGAGAGAAGTTCAGAAAAAGAGCATAGACCAGGGGATCAGAGGACCTGGGGTCTAATCCCAGTTCCACCACCACGTGTCTGCTGTGTGACCTTGGGCAAGTCACTTTACTTCTCTGTGCCTCAGTTCCCTCATCTGTGAACTAGAGATTAAGACTTTGTGCTTCAGTTACCTCATCTGTAAAAGAGGGTTTAAGACTGTGAGCCCCATGTGGGACAGGGACTGTCTAATTAGCTTGTATCTGCCCCAGCGCTTAGTACAGTGCTTGGTACATAGTACGTGCTTAACAAATACCATGAAAAAAAAGTTCTCTCATTGGATTAAGTTTCCCAGAGGCTTCTTAGCGGGGATGATCTAGATGGAACTGGGTAGGTGTAATGGCTTTTCCAGAGACACACTGGCATCTGATCCATTTGAATTTGGGGGATGGGATCAGGGTAGGTCCTACTTTGACCAACCCCAATAGTTGTTTATTATTATTATTATAATAAATATATATTATTTGTCACCAACTTGTACTTTCCAAGCGCTTAGTACAGTGCTCTGCACACAGTAAGTGCTCAATAAATACGATTGAATGAATGAATGAGTTATTATTATTTATATTAATGGCATTGGTTATGCACTATGTGCCAAGAACTGTTCTAAGCATTGGGATAGATACAAGGTAATCAGGTTGGACACAGTCCGTGTCCTACATTCATTCATTCATTCATTCATTCAATCGTATTTATTGAGCACTTACTGTGTGCAGAGCACTGTACTAAGCGCTTGGGAAGTACAAGTTGGCAACATATAGAGACGGTCCCTACCCAACTGTGGGCTCACAGTCTAGAAGGGGGAGACGGACAACAAAACATATTAACAAAATAAAATATATAGAATAAATATGCACAAATAAAATAGAGTAATAAATACATACAAACATATATACATATATACAGGTGCTCACTTGACTCCAAGCTGGGGATGGTGGGGCAATCACAAGATGTCATCAAGGAGAGGCAGTCCAGAGTTGGGGGGTGAAGAGGAACCTTTCCCAGTCTACCCCTCTCCTGCCCTCCCCAATACAGGCCCCGGTCCAATAAGGTTGGCGACAACTACAGAGAGCCAATTGTCTAGATGTCTGATCCAAAAGCAAATATGTTAAACTCCCCTTTCTGGCTCTTACTTCATTCGATCATCCTTATTGAATGTTTACTGCGTGTGCAAAGTTTGTATTAAGTGCTTATTTGCTCATCATTTAAAAAAAGCTATCCCGAAATTTCATTTCACTACAGCCCTTTTAACCTCCAGTGAAGATAATGGGAAACTATGTGAGGTGGTTTGATATACATGGGGCTCACAGTCTTAAACCCTCTTTTACAGATGAGGCAACTGAAGCACAAAGAAGTAATAATAATAAAGATACTTGCTAAGTGCTTACTATGTGCCAAACTCTGTTCTAACTTCTGTGGTAGATACATGGTGATCAAGTTGGACACAGTCCATGTCCCACATGGGGCTCGTTCTTAATTCCCTTTTTACCGATGAGGTAACTGCGGCACAGAGAAGTGAAGTGACTTACCCACGGTCACACAGCAGACAAGCGGCAGAGCTGGGATTAGAACCTATCTCCTTCTGACTCCCAGTTCTGTGCTCTATCTACTGGGCCACACTATTTTTTATCACCATCATCATCATTATAATTATTATTTTCATTAAGCACCAACTATGTGTCAAACACTGTACTAAGCGCCACGAGTTAATAAGGTCACTGAAATACTTTTGATCTGACCGAGAAGTTTCAATTTTCATCCCTGAGTTGTTTGTTTCCTCTTTCTATCCCCCTGTGAGAAATGCTTGCTCACCCATTCTTTCAAGCTAAGGGGAGTCAGGCCTGCTGCTCTGTATCAAGTTTCATGTTGTCCTCAATTTTCACACAACAAAAGATTAAAGATAATACCACTAATGATGGTATAAAAAAAAATCCTTCTTAGAATGGCCTGCAGGCTGGTGTTGCACTACATAAAGACCCAGTGAAATAGCAGGGATAATTTGCTCTCATTAGCAGGAGAATGCAGTAGATTAAAGGTAGCAAGGGTGAATAGTCTCTCATTTTTGCAAAACTTGCCTAACCTTTTATTCACCTACTAAAGCCATTATTACATAATAATAAAAAAGGAGAAGAGAGAGCTCCATGTATGAACTCTGAGAGAGAGAGAGAGAGAGAGAAAGAGCAGGAAAGCTACGGGGCTATTTTCTCTGGAGAGAAATGTAATGTCATAGATTAAAGGTGGTAAAACAGCCATCATTTAAACAGGCCCACATCTCCAAAGGATATTTATTCAGAGATTAATTAGAGTTGGAAATGAAAATGATCCTGTTGATCCAGTTGGTGGGAGCATTACAGAGACCCTTTAGAGTGCGGTAGTGAAGATTAAAAGGAAGCGCACTACTTACCCTTTCCTTGTGAGACCGCAAGGAGATCAAAAAGACTGATGTCAAATTAACAGTCCTAATGATTCCTCTCCTCTCTTCTTTTTAGCCCTTTATTTATTCGGAGCTGGCAAGGGTTCTGTGCCAGCTAACAAGTGTGTCTCCTGAGCCACTGGAGGATGCAATGTATTTCACAGCTACCCTTTTGGGCGCTCCAAAATAGTGATAAGAAATATTGATAATTATCCAGAAGCCCCTATCTGCTAGTTCTACTGAGCCAAAGTAGAGCAGAGAAGATTCACCCTCAGCGATTCAGAGAAGTAGCATGGCCTAGTGAAAAGAGCACGGGCTTGGGAGTCAGAGGTTCTGGGTTCTAATCTTAGCTCCTCCACTAGTCTGCTTTGTGACCTTGGGCAAGTCACTTAAGTGCACCACTGTTAGCTCATCTGTAAAATGGGGATTAAGACTGTGAACCTCATGTGGGACACGGACTGTGTTCAACCCGATGTGGTTGTATCTCTCCCAGTGCTTAGTTCCCTTCCGCACACAATAAGCACGCAGTAAATAAGCTTGAATGAATGAATGAATGAAATACCATTAAAAAAAATTGAAATATTCGGTCTCTCAATCAGGCATCCCAAATTTAACCCATCTTACAGTAGGCACTCTTCAAGCCAAAGCCATTATTATTATCATTAATGTTACTGATGCAATTACCCTTTCAGTACTTGGTAGTCACCCACTCAGTCCCACAGCACTTATGTACATAATTGTAATTTATTTATTTATATTAATATCTGTCTCCCCCTCCTTTTTAGGCTTACTGTGGGCAAGGGAACGGGTCTACCGACTTTGTTGTATTGTGCTCTCCCAAGAGCTTAGTACAGTGGTCTGAACAGAGTAATTGTGCAATAAATACCATTGATTGTTAGGCTGTAAGCTCACTGTGAGCTGGGATTGTGTCTGTTATATTGCTATTTTGTGCTCTCCCAAGCAAATAGTACAGTGCTCTGCACACCGTAAGCGCTCAATAAACACAATTGACTGACTGATTAGATACCATTGATATTACTGCACTATTTCTGAGGACTTTCTTCTGGCAGAACTCTGTACTAGGTGCTTGGGAGTATATAAAAGACATATCAACCTGGGGCCATTCTTGCCCTCAAGAAGTTAACAGTTCAGGGAGGGATGCTTAAAAAACTGAAACTAACCCCACCTGGCTTTTAAATTTTGGTCCAACGCTGATATTGGGATAAATTTGAGATCAGCATCAGCTGAATCCACAGAGGAATTTTTTCTTTATTGGTATTTATTAAGCACTTACTATTTGCCAGGCACTGTTCTAAGCACTGAAGCAGAGTGGCTCAGTGGAAAGAGCACGGACTTTGGAGTCAGAGGTCATGGGTTCAAATCCCGGCTCCACCACTTGTCAGCTGTGTGACTTTGGGCAAGTCACTTCACTTCTCTGTGCCTCAGTTCCCTCAACTGTAAAATGGGGATAAAGACTGTGAGCCCCCTGTGGGACAACCTGATCACCTTGTAACCTCCCCAGCGCTTAGAACAGTGCTTTGCACATAGTAAGCACTTAATAAAATGCTATCATTATCACTGGGGTAGATAGGAGCTAATCGGGTTGGGCAGAGTCCACATCCCACATGGGTCTCACAGCCTCAGTCTCCATTTTCCAGATGAGGGAAATGGGGCACAGAATATAAGTGAATTGCCCAAGGTCACACAACAGACACATGGTGGAGCCGGAATTAGAACTCACATCCTCTGACTTCCTGCACTGTGTTCTTTCCATTAGGCCATGCTGCTCTTTTTCGCCCATTCTTTCATTAACATTAATCCGGTTAAGGGTACAGTTTCATTCAAACTCTCTCCAGCTTGAGTCTCATCATTTGGCAACAAAGCAGGGATAAGGAAGGACTCTACCTTGAGTAAGTTTTGAAGTGGGTGATAGTGTTTGGCCCATAGTAAGTTCTTAACAAATACCATCACTTAACTTCTCTGTGCCTCAGTTACCTCATCTGTAAAATGGGGCTTAAGACTGTGAGCCCCACATGGGACAACCTGATCATTTTGTAACCTCCCCAGTGCTTAGAACAGCTCTTTGCACATAGTAAGCACTTAATACATTCTATCATTATTATTATCATTATCATTATTACTATTATCCTGGCCTTTTCTGAAGGAAATACATCAGAGGCTCCCAGATCTCATCCCCTCATGTTTTTCCAGGAGAAATAACTGATCAAATTAAGGCTGTTTGGCTCCACTTCATCTGTGAAAACAACCCAACACTAGGAGCTACCATTTTGTTGCCAGCCACCCTGAGGAGGGGAAAGAGGTTCAAAGACTTTTGAGCATTAAAAGTGATGCAAAGCTCAATTTAATGGACACTCCCATAGCTTTTTTTCTCTGCACCACAATTGATTGCAGTGAGATTATGATGCCATTAAAATTCACTCTTCCCATAAACTAATGCTGTGGAAAATGCTGACATTTATAGCTAGTCCTACAAGGGACATATTTCAGTATAAAAGTGAGTCCTAATGTAAGAACTTTATTTGGGTAAAACAACATGCGGGGAGAGGAGGGAGGTGAGGAGGAGGAGAAGGTGGCTGGGAGGCTGGGAGTTTTATTTCTCTCTCCTAATGGGTATATGGATGCTAAATTTCAAAGACGGTTTTTTAATAAATCTATTGGCCTTTGACAAAATCAATCCCAACCCCATAAACCAAGAAGTCACCCACTTGATATTAATGAGGCTACATTTGCATTTATTTGTCCCTTACACTAGACAAACCATTAATTTCATGTTTATGCTTCCTTTGAAGTCTGAATGCTCACAGATAGATGGGCACAGCGAAGCTCCTGCTGCTACATTAATATTTTGCCATAAATGATAAATTTTATCATTTTCTACAACACCCCTTTTTTCTTTAAGAAAGCTAAGAAAATATAAGCAATAAGTCTTGAGCCCTGGAAGGTTAGTAGTTGGGTCATTTTTTTAAATACTCCGCAGCCAGGTCTCATTAAAATCATCAAAGCTTGCCCATCATCACTTGCAAAGGCAAACAGTCATAGCGTTCAACAACCAAACCAAATTGTTCTTTGGTAAAGGGACGCTAAAGCCTTGTTTGACAAAGCTTGCAAACAAGGGGATCACTGACCTCGCTTCCGATTGCCAACTTTTAAGAATTTCTGGTACCTCGCTTTATCTACCAGTTGAAGAAGGCAGTGTGGAAGGGTTAACAAGGGAAGGTGCTCTATTGATTATTGCTGTTGAATACCTTGAACTGAAAGTGGGATTATCAGTCCTTTTGTAGGTAAACAGGGATGATAGCAAGCTAAGGAGCAAATGGAAGGCTTGGGAACACAAATTTGGAAGATAATAATATTGATCAGTCGATCAATGGAATTTATTCAACACTGTGCAGAGCACTGTACTAAGTGCATGGGAAAGTACAATACAACAGAATTAGCAGACACGTTCCCTGTTCAGAACAACCTTACAGTGTAGAGAAGACAGACAATAATATAAATCAATAATTTATAGTATATAATTTAAAGATATGAACACCAATGCTGTGGGGTTGGACATGAGGCGAATATCAAATACCCAAAAGTCACAGGTCCAAGTGCATAAACGATGCAGAAGGGAGAGCGAGACAGTGAAAAGAGGGCTTAGACAGGGAAGGCCTCGTGGAGGAAATGTGACCTTATTAATGCTTTGAGGGTGGGGGTAGTGGTGGTCTGGAATATATGGAAAAGGAAGGAGTTCCAGACTAGGGGGAGGATGTGGGAAAGGGGTTGGTGGTGAGATAGATGAGACTGGGGCACAGCGAGTAAGCTGTCACTAAGGACAGAAGCAGCGTGGCTCAGTGGAAAGAGCGTGGGCTTTGGAGTCAGAGGTCAGGGGTTCAAATCCTGGCTCTGCCAACTGTCAGCTGTGTGACTTTGAGCAAGTCACTTCACTTCTCTGTGCCTCAGTTCCCTCATCTGTAAAATGGGGATTAAGACTGTGAGCCCCCTGTGGGACAACCTGATCATCTTGTAATCTCCCCAGCACTTAGAACAGTGCTTTGCACATAGTAAGTGCTTTATAAATGCCATTATTATTATTATTATTACTAAGGGAGCAGAGTGTGTGGGCTGGGCTGTAGTAGATCAGTGAGGTGAGGTAGGTGGGAGAGCCGATTGAGTGCTTTAAAGCCAATGGTGAAGAGTTTCTGTTTGATGCAGAGGTGGATGGGCAGCCATTGGAGGTTCTTAAGGAGTGAGAAGACATGGACTGAATGTTTTTGTTGAAAAATGATCTGTGCAACAGAGTGAAGTATGAACTGGAGTTTGGGTTGGGGGGCGGTCAGGATGCTGGAAGGTCAGTGAGGAGGCTGGTGCAGTAGTCAAGGTGGGATAATAATAATAATGACATTTATTAAGCACTTACCATATGCAAAGCACTGTTCTAAGCACTGAGGAGGCTACAAGGTGATCAGGTTGTCACATGGGGGCTCACAGTCAATCCCCATTTTACAGATGAGGTAATTGAGGCACAGAGAAGTTAAGTGACTTGCCCAAAGTCACACAGCTGACAATTGGCAGAGCCGGGGTTTGAACCCATGACCTCTGACTTCAAAGCCTGTGCTCTTTCCACTGAGCCACGCTGCTTCTCAGTGGCTTTGGCATCATCCTCAACTCCCTTTAGGACAATGCCAAAATCTGCCCAATTATTAAAGTTATGGGCTTGTGACCTGGAAGATGGTGGGGTTGTCCACAGTAATGGACAAGTGCAGGGGAAGACAGGGGTTGGGGGCAGGGGGAAATGACAAGTTTGATTTTATTAATAATAATAATAGTGGCATTTGTTAAGCTCTTACTTTGTGCCAGGCACTGTTCTAAATACTGGGGTGAATACAAGCATTGAGTTGGACACAGTCCCTACCCCACATGGGGCTCACAGTCTCAATCCCCATTTTACAGATGAGGGAACTGAGGCACAGAGAAGTGAAGTATCTTGCCCAAGGTCACACAGCAGACAAGTGAGGGAGCCGGGATTAGAACCCATGACTTTCTGACTTCCAGGCCCGTTATCTAGCCACTTTAAATTTGAGGCATCAGCAGGACATTCAAGCAGAGATTTGTATTGATGTCTGTTTATCTGTAATAATAATAATAATGATGATGGCATTTATTAAGCACTTATTATGTGCAAAGCACTGTACTAAGTGCTGGGGAGGTTACAAGGTGATCAGGTTGTCCCATGGGGGGGCTCACAGTCTTAATCCCCATTTTACAGTTGCGGTAACTGAGGCCCAGAGAAGTGAAGTGTCTTGCCCAAAGTCACACAGCTGACAATTGGTGGAGCCGGGATTTGAACCCATGACCTCTGACTCCAAAGCCTGAACTCTTTGCACTGCACCACGCTGCTTCTCTATTGATTTCTATCTGCCCTGGCCCTAGGCTGTGAGCTCCAAGTGGGCAGAGAGGGATTGTCTCTCTTTATTGCTGTATTGTACTTTCCCAAACGCTTAGTACAGTGCTCTGCGCTCTGTAATTCATTCATTCATTCAGTCATATTATTAAGCGCTCAATAAATACAAACTGAATGAAGGAATGAATGAATGTGTCAAGCACTGGTCTAAGAGCTGGAGTAGATACAAGGTTATCAGTTTGGACACAGTCCCTATCCCTAATGAAGCTCACAAACTAAGCAGGAGGGAGTAGGATTTAATTCCTATTTTACAGGTGAAGAAACTGAAGCAGTCAGAGGATCTCGATTCTAACTCCAGCTCTACCAATGGCCTGCTGTTTTTCAGCTCAGATAGGGGGGAGGTGGCATTAGAGGAGCCCGCAAAAGAGACTGAGATAAGCGGCCAAAGAGATGAGAGGAGAATCAGGAGAGGACAGCATCAGGGAAGCTAAGATTGGATTCAAGAAGAATGGGGTGGTCCACAGTGTCGAAGGCAACTGACAGGTCGAGGAGGATTAGGATGGAGTAGAGACCGATGGATTTGACAAGAAGATCACTGTTGACCTCAGCCTCTCAAACCCTCAGGCCTTCTCCCCGACAGCACGTATAAACATATCTGTAATTCATTTTAATGTCTGTCTCCCTCTCTAGACTTTGAGTTCCTTGTGGGCTGGGAATGTGACTACCAACTCTGTTTTATTGTACTCTCCTAAGCTCTTAGTACAATGCACTGCATGCAATAAGCACCCAGTGAATTGATCGATTGATAATAATAATAATAATATTTAAGATATCCAGTATGCACACAGCCTCACGTTAAGCACTGGGGTAGAAACAATCAGATTAGAACCAATCGAAAACATCAGCTTCTTCGGTTGGGGAAACTTGAGAGTTCTGTTCTGCAAATTCTGAAACAACTTCATCCTCGATGGTATTTTCAGGTGCCAACTGTTACCAAAGTCTCAGTTTCCTTTCTAAATAGGGAAGCAGCAGAATGGCCTGGGATTCAGAGGACCCAGGTTCTAATCCCGACTCCGGTTCTTGCCTGCTGTCACAACTTCTCTGGGCCTCAGTTTCTTCATCTATCAATGGAGATTCATTCGATCATATTTATTGAGTGCTTACTAGGTGCAGAGCACTGAATTAATAATAATAATAATAATTATAGCATTTATTAAGCACTTATAATATGCAAAGCACTGTTCTAAGCACTGGGGAGGTTACAAGGTGATCAGGTTGTCCCACAGGGGGCTCACAGTCTTCATCCCCATTTTGCAGATGAGGGAACTGAGGCACAGAGAAGTTAAGTGACTTGCCCAAAGTCACACAGCTGACAATTGGCAGAGCCAGGATTTGAACCCATGACCAAATTAAGCAGTCTTCCTACTTAGATTGTGAGCCCCATGTGGGTCAGAGACTATGTCCAACCTGATTAAGTCTTATCTACCTCAGAGCTTAGTATAGTGCTTGACACTAGTAAGTGTTTAAGAAATGCCAATAAAAAAAGTAGGTCTAATGTGCATCATGAACTTTAAACCCAGGTTATAGGCTCCTAGGTATCAGGGATTAAATCTGTTTAAGTAGTTCTGTAGGTTGTCCAGCACAGTGCTTTAGAACCATTTTTCTAAAGAACAGCCATGCTGTCACGGTCCTAAGCTCAGGAGCTCCATTAACCTGAATTTCTTCATGATTTCTCCAGAGGTTATGACCTTCAATTGGAGAAACACCATCCAAAGGGAAATTCCCATCCTGATGCTTTCCATTATGGAAAATACTTCGCAAAAAGTCACCTTTTCTATCAAGTGTGTATAGCATATGTGGCCAGTTTGTACTTCTCAAGCACTTAGTACAGTGCTGTGCACACAGTAAGCACTCAATAAATACTATTGAATGAATGAATGAATACCATGGAGTCATCTGATAAGAATCAAAAAGATTGAGGGCAGAGCAGAAATCTAATAAGACTGGAAAATGCAACTCTGTGTTGTGGTTTCGTGAGCATCTGATTCTTTCTCAGACTCATTCATTCATTCATTCATTCAATCGTATTTATTGAGCACTTACTGTGTGCAGAGCACTGTACTAAGCGCTTGGGAGGTACAAGTTGGCAACATATACAGATGGTCCCTACCCAACAACGGGCTCACAGTCTAGAAGGGGGAGACGGACAACAAAACAAAACATGTGGACAGGTGTTAAGTCGACAGAACAAATAGAATTAAAGATGGATGCACATTAGCAAAATAAATAGAATATTAAATATGTACACGTAAAATCAGTAGAGTAATAAATCTGCACAAGCATATATACGGGTGCTGTGGGGAGGGGAAGAAGGTAGAGCGGAGGGATGGGGAGGAGGGGAGGAAAATATTGTATATATTGTACGTATTTGTAAAATATTGTACATATTTACTATTCTATTTATTTTGTCAATGATGTGCATCTAGCTTTACTTCTACTTATTCTGATGACTTGACACCTGACCGCATGTTTTGTTTTGTTGTCTGTCTCTTCCTTCTAGGCTGTGAGCCCGCTGTTGGGCAGGGACCGTCTCTATATGTTGCCAACCTATACTTCCCAAGTGCCCAGTACAGTGCTCTGCACACAGTAAGCGCTCAATTCTGATTCTGATTCTTTCTCAGATGCTGACACTTTATTAGAATTCTTGAAGTGTGGATCAATCAGTCAATTCATGTGTAATTACCCAGTGCTTTCTGTGGGCAGAGCACTATACCGAACGCTTTGGAGACTACAACACAATAGAGTTGTTTGACATGATTCCTGCTCACAAGGAGCTCACAGTTTAGAGGGAAGCAGTGTGATCTAGTGGAAAGAGCATGGGTCTGGGCATCACAGGACCTGGGTTCTAATCCCAGTTCGGCCAGTTGCCTGTCATGTGACTTTGGGCAAGTCACTTCACTTCTCTGGGTGTCAGTTTCCCTAACTTCAGAATGGGGATAGAAAACCTGTTCTCCCTCCTATTTAGACTGTGAGCTCTAAGTGGGACAGGGACTATGTCTGGCCTGATTAACTTGTATGTATCCCAGTGCTTAGAACAGGGCTTGACACATAGCAAGTGCTTAACAAATTCCATAAATAAGAAATAAATAATAATGGGGGGATGAATACATATCTATTCTATTTATTTTATTTTGTTAGTATGTTTGGTTTTTTTCTCTGTCTCCCCCTTTTAGACTGTGAGCCCACTGCTGGGTAGGGACTGTCTCTATATGTTACCAACTTGTACGTCCCAAGTGCTTAGTACAGTGCTCTGCACACAGTAGCACTCAATAAATACGATTGATGATGATGATGATGATGATAAAGGCATTAAAATAAATTATAGATAGGGGAAATGGCGGGGGGGGGGGGGAGTATATGCATATGTACATAAGTGCTGAGGGGCTAGAGATGGGGCCAATATTGAAGTGCCTTAAGGGTACAGAACCAAAAGGAAGAAGAATGCAGAAGGAAGGGTGAATGGAAAAAATGAAAGTTTAGCCAGGGAAGCAGAAGACATGATTTTACTAGGGCTTTAAAGATGGGGAGAGGCAATTTCAGGCCAGTGGGAGGATGTGGGCAAGGGGTTGGCAGTGAGACAAATGCGATTGAGTATAGCGAATAGGTTGGCGTTGGTGGAGTGAATTAAGCTGGGTTGCAGTAGAAGATTAGCAAGGTGAGATAGGAGGAGGCAAGGTGCTTTAAAGGCGATGGTAAAGGGTTTCTGTTGGATGCAACGATGGTAGAGAGTTTGGGGAGAATTAGTGTGGATTTGATGACTGTACCAGGCTGCCCAGTAACAATTCATTACTAGATTGGAAACTTCCTGAGGGCTGGGATCATGTCTACTAAAAATATCATACTTTCTCAAGTGCCTAGTACAGATCTCTACACACAGTAGGCACTCGAAAAAGCCAGTGACTGATTGGTTTTCCCCAAAGTCAGAGTCAGATCATGGGTTCAAATCCCAGCTGCACCGATTGCCAGCTGAGTGACTTTGAGCAAGCCACTTCACTTCTCTGTGCCTCAGTTACCTCATCTGTAAAATGGGGATCAAGACTGTGAGCCCCATGGGGGACAACCTGATCACCTTGTAACCTCCCCAGCACTTAGAACAGTCCTTTGCACATAGTAAGCGCTTAATAAATGCCATCATCATCATCATCATCATCAAAGTAACCAAGTACAAAATCTAGTGACTACTTAACAAATGGCCTTTCCAATCTCTACTTTCCTTATACTCTGATATAGAAATTGTCATCGTTTTAATCTTCTTGCCCCTGTTGACATTTCTGCACAAAATTTTCTTCTGGCTCCTGAAGTACTAGAATCAGGGTTGAAATTTGCTTTAGACCATTAATTGACTTTCTCTCTCTCTCTTTCTCCTCTCCCCTCCTAACCCCACCCCACCCCCACCATTTTCTCCTGGCCAAACCACATGATGGTTTGACTGTTTTTATTATGCTTAATGATTCTGGAATCAAGGCTAAAATTTACTTCAATCCATCCATTCATGATTGTGAAATAAGTGCAATAGGAAGCAAAATTAAATTAAAATGAAGACATGTTAACACATATGGCTCAATAGGTACACAAAAGACAAAATGTTGCTTGTTCTGCTACAATAGCCCTGAAAGGCGGGTGTCATAGCGCTGAGCAAGGTTAAAGCACAGAGACCATTGTGTGCCCAATGAGTGAGTCTTTATCTAACGCCTGTTTCCATTCTTAAGAATGTGCCTCCTATTATACCACTGTTTGCTGGAAGGACTCCATTGCTACAATGAAAATCTTTTGCTCTCACCTTCCCCCAACCTCTGTTTCACCATCCAAATCTACAGTTATGGATATAATACAGACCTCTGGCATTCAAGGTTCCTAAAGCCCTATACTTCTAAAACAAAAGCTATTATCCTGTGCCACGAAAGCTCAGAGGCGGAGGAATAAAGGGGCTCAGCAGTGTATCCTAAGAGGGTATTTGTGAGCTTCTCTCAAAAGTTAAAAACCGGAGAAAAACAAAACACTTCCAATTAAAAATGGTCTTTTGTTCTTTTATATCCATATAGATATATATATATGTGTGTATCTGCTGGAACATCTCCTTCAGATGTTCACTACAAAAGACGAATGACACGTCCTTGCATACAGACTTGTGGAGGGGTGTAGACAGGAGGAAAGACCCAGCTTGAGGGGGAAAAAAAAAAGGATTCTAATTAGAAGTCTCAAAAATAAGGGCCAGGAAAAAAAGCCAAAAAACAAAAAAAAAAAAAACTTTGCTAATAAACACCAGGCTGGGTTTTACTGGGCAGAAGCTAAAGGATACACAGTTCTCATCCTTTCAGGGGATAAACAGCAAACATTCTTGACAGAATATGCACTTTTAGCATGAATTTGGGGAGGATTCTGTGCTCAAAAGAGGTACTAAAGTAGTACGTGTGGTCACAAGAGTCACCTATTTAATAATATCATAATTATTATTATTTTCTTGTTCTGTGAGGCCTGACTTATCTGAAGCTCAAAATATTTAAATTAGCAGCTTTATCATCATCATCATCATCAATCGTATTTATTGAGTGCTTACTGTGTGCAGAGCACTGTACTAAGCGCTTGGGAAGTACAAGTTGGCAACATATAGAGACAGTCCCTACCCAACAGTGGGCTCACAGTCTAAAAGTCACACAGCTGACAAGTGGTGGAGCCAGGATTTGAACCCATCATTCCTGACTCCAAAGCCCATGTTCTTTCCACTGAACCACACTGCTTCTCTATGATTGATCAACCAACTCTGCTCTGATCCCAAAAGACAGTGATAGTGAAAGTAGGTTAATGAATAGTGGATGTTTCTTTCACTCTTCAGGGAACTATCCAGAATGGCAAGATTTAAAAGAGCTCTCTTTTACAATGTATTCCTGATTATGGTTGCAATTAGGCTTTTATTAAAAGTAACTTTATGTCTTTTGTTCGTATTTCCCATAACTGAAACCAATATCGTCATAGAGAAATAAGAGCCAAGTCCTAGATCACATTGCTGAAGGGGCCTCCGATAGATTTTGCTTCAAAGAGGTGAATAACGTAGCAGGTGAGGCAAATAATTACCTTTTTTTCTTTAATACTTCTTGGGACAGAGACTCTGCAACCTACCTTTGAAGCCCAGTTCAGTGTGATATCATCCAGAGAATCAAGAAGTCCTTTTTTATAGTCTTCATCCATGAGTAAAAGTTATTCACCCATTACCTAAGAGTGCATGCAAGAGGAAGAGTCTGTCTGTCTGTCACCCCCTCTAGACTATAAGCTCCTTGTGGGCAGCGAATATGCCTACCAATTCTGTTTATTGTATTTTCCCAAGCACTTAGTACAGTGCTGTACACAGAGTAAGCACTCAATAAATACGATTGATTGATAATACAGCTAAAATGAGGTTCATTCATTCATTCAATCATATTTATTGAGCGCTTACTGTGCAGAGTACTGTACTAAGCATTTGGGAAGTCCAAGTCGGCAACATATAGAGACGGTCCCTACACAACAACGGGCTCACAGTCTAGAAGGGGGAGACAGACAACAAAACAAAACATGTAGACAGGTGTCAAAATCGTCAGAACAAATAGAATTAAAGTTAGATGCACAGCATTAACAAAATAAATAGAATGGTAAATATGTACAAGTAAAATAAATAGAGTAATAAATCTGTACAAATATATACAAGTGCTGTGGGGAGGGGAAAGAAGTAGGGTGGAAGGGATGGGGAGTAGAGGAAAAAGAGGGCTCAGGGTGGGAAGGCCTCCTGGAGGAGGTGAGCTCTCAGTAGGGCGGAAGAGAGCTAGCTTGGCGGATGTGCAGAGGGAGAGCATTCCAGGCCAGGGGGAGGACTTGGGCCGGGGGTCGACGGCGGGACAGGTCGGAAGGAGGTACAGTGAGGAGGTTAGTGGTAGAGGAGCGGAGGGTGCAGGGTGGGCTGTAGAAGGAGAGAAGAGAGGTGAGGTAGGAGGGGGTGAGGTGTTGGACAGCCTTGAATCTGAGAGTGAGGAGTTTTTGCTTGATTCGTAGGTTGACAGGCAGCCACTGGAGATTTTTGAGGAGGGGAGTAACATGCCCAGAGTGTTTCTGCAATAAAGACTGACCAATCAATCAATCAATCGTATTTATTGAGCGCTTACTGTGTGCAGAGCACTGTACTAAGCGCTTGGGAAGTACATGTTGGCAACATATAGAGACAGTCCCTACCCAACAGTGGGCTCACAGTCTAGAAGCTGACCAGCTGAGAGTGGCATCAACATGACTTCAAGATTCAAGTCAAGCTGAAGACATACCAGCCAATGCATTTTCAACCTTTCATAATAATAATAATAATAATGATGGTATTTGTTAAGCATTTACTCTGTCAGGCACTGTACTAAGCACTGGGGTGGATACAAGCAAAACGGGTTGGACACAGTCCCTGCCCCATGTGGGGCTCACAGTTTCAATCCCCGTTTCACAGATGAGGTAACTGAGGCCCAGAGAAGTGAAGTGACTTTCATTCATTTATTCAATCATATTTATTGAGCGCTTACTGTGTGCAAAGCACTGTATTAAGCACTTGGGCAGTACAAGTTGGCAACATATAAAGACGGTCCCTACCTAACAGCGGGCTCATGGGCTCACGGGCTCAAAACATATTAACAAAATAAAATGAATAGAATAGTAAATATGTACAAGTAAAATAAATAGAGTAATAAATCTGTACAAACATATATACAGGTGTTGTGGGGAGGGGAAGGAGGTAAGGCAGGGGGGATGGGGAAGGGGAAGAGGGGGAGAGGAAGGAGGGGGCTCAGTCTGGGAAGCCTCCTGGAGGAGTTGAGCTCTCAGTAGGGCTTTGAAGGGAGGAAGGGAGCTAGCTTGGTGGAAAAATATGGAACACTTCACGAATTTGCGTGTCATCCTTGTGCAAGGACTTGCCCAAGGTCACACAGCAGACAAGTGGCAGAGCCCAGATTAGAACTCATTACCTTCTGGCTGCCAGCTCCGAGTTCTATCCTCTATGCCATGCAGGTCTGGAGACTGGAGACTGAAGCAGAGGCTGGAGGGAGAGGGAAAGAGACTTGAATGAATGAAACTTAAGTCCAGATTGGGACCCGTTTGTAGTGGGAGCATCCTCAAACCCATTCCACTTCCTGAACAGCCCTGCTGTAGCCGCTTCCCCCATCTCCTGACACTACAGGGAGGTAGGAGGAACCTCAGATTCTCCTTCCACGGTCCTAGCTACACTGTAAGTCCCTGTACTTATGTATAATTTATTTATTTGTATTGATTCATTCATTCATTATTTCAATCGTATTTATTGAGCGCTTACTGTGTGCAGAGTACTGTACTAAGCGCTTGGGAAGCACAAGTTGGCAACATCTAGAGACGGTCCCTACCCAATAGGGGGCTCACAGTCTAGAAGGGGGAGACAGAGATCAAAACAAAACATATTAACAGAATAAAATGAGTAGAATAAATATGTACAAGTAAAATAAATACATAAATAGAGTAATAAATACGTACAAGCATATATACATAAAAACAGGTGCTGTGGGGAAGGGAAGGAGGTAAGGTGGAGGGGATGGAGCGGGGAGGAGGAGGAGGAGAGGAAGGAGGGGGCTTAGTCTGGGAAGGCCTCCTGGAGAAGGTGAGCTCTCAGTAGGGCCTTGAAGGGAGGAAGAGAGCATCACCCTGTCTAGACTGTAAGCTCGTTGTGGCCAGGGAATGTGTCTGTTTATTGACAGTGTTTATTGTTGCACTGTCTCTCCCAAATGCTTAGTACAGTGTTCTGCACACAGTTAGGGCTCAGTAAATATGATTGACTGAATAATTCATTTTCATTCATTCATTTAATCATATTTACTGAGCACTTACTGTGTGCAGAGCACTGTACTAAGCGACTGGAAAGTACAATACAGCAATAGAGAAAATCCCTGCCCACAACGGGCTTACAGTCTAGGTGGGGGGCGGGAGGGGGGCAGTGGAGACAGAGGAAGATAGCCTTGAGAGCAGGCTCAGCATATGATGGGTCAGAGAGCTGATGAAAAAGAGAACTTATAGTGGTTTATTAGCATCCCTGGGTGATAGCATTACAAACAACTAGATATTTTGGGGTGGCTTTTTTATGGTATGTCTTAAGTGCTTACTATAATAACAATAATAATGATGGTATTTGTTAAGCGCTTACTATGCACAAAGCACTGTTCTAAACTCTGGGGAGGTTACAAGGAGATCAGGTTGTCCCACGGTGGGCTCACAGTCTTAATCCCCATTTTCCAGATGAGGGAACTGAGGCACAGAGAAGTGAAGTGACTTGCCCAAAGTCACACAGCTGACAGTTGGCAGAGCCGGGATTAGAACCCATGACCTCTGACTCCCAAGTCCGTGCTCTGTCCTCTGAGCCACGCTGCTTCTCTACTATGTGCCAGACACCCTACTGAGTGCTGGAGTTGATACAAAATAATCAGATTGAACACAGTCCACGTCCCACGTGGGGCTCCCAGCCTTAATCCCCATTTTATGGATGAGGGAACTGAGTCAGAGAAAAGTGAAATGACTTGTCCAAGGTCACACAGCAGAGCCAGGATTAGAACCCAGGTCCTTTTAAATCCCAGGCCCATGCTTTATCCACGAGACTGCATGCTTCTTCTCTAAAACCGAAGGTCGTGCAGAAGCGATACCCCTGAGCAGGTGAAGTCATTTTCTACATCTATAACACGTTCTCAAGTGCATAGTACATTTATTCTGCTCTCTTTAGGCACTCAGTACCAATGTAGATGATCAGTCAATCAATCAATAATACTTATTGAGTGCCTACTGTGTGCAGAGCACTGTACTAAATGCTCAGGAGAGTGCAATGCAACTGAGTTGGTAGACATTCCCTGATTGTTATTAACTATGATTATCTATTTCATATATTATAAATAATTATAATTAATAACAATAATAATAACTATGGTATTCATTTAGCGCTTGCTGTGTGCCAAGCACCATACTAAGCGCTGGGGTGGAGACAAGCAAATCGGGTTGGACACAGTCCCTGTCCCACGTGGCGTTCACTGGCTCAAACCCCATTTTCCATCTGAGTAACTGAGGCCCAGAGAAGTGAAGTGACTGGCTCAAGGTCACACAGCAGACAAGTGGCGGAGCTGGGATTAGAACTCAAGTCCTTCTGAGTTCTATCCATTTGAATTGAATACCTATGGTGTCCCCTCTCAGGGTCATACCTGGAGAGCTTCCAGTATTTACCATTCATTCATTCATTCATTCATTCAATCGTATTTATTGAGCACTTACTGGGTGCAGAGCACTGGACTAAGCGCTTGGGAAGTACAAGTTGGCAACATATAGAGATGGTCCCTACCAAACAGTAGGCTCACAGTCTAGAAGTCTCGACTACATGAAGGAAAGACAAGCAGCAGCCTACCCATTCCATTCCTAGCTTGGGCAGTGGCTACCGAGCAGAGCGCAATCCGCTACAAGTCAAAACCCACCCGTGCTCGGTAGCAGCAGCATGGGAGAGTCAAGGTGGAGACTCAAATTTATTGCACGGGGGGCTCACAGTCTTCATCCCCATTTTACAGATGAGGGAACTGAGGCCCAGAGAAGTGAAGTGACTTGCCCAGAGTCACACAGCTGACAAGTGGCAGAGCCGGGATTTGAACCCAGGACCTCTGACTCTTTCCACTGAGCCACTTCCATATTTTTACCAAGAAAACTCTCTGGGTACGCTTCCATAACAATTGCAGATGGAAGTGGGGCATTCTAGGAGGGATGTGTCCACGGCGCCGCAATGGGTCGGACACGACTCAGCAGCATAAGGTAATAACAACCTAAGGTTTGAAGAGCACTGTGCTAAGCAACTGGGACAGAGTACAGTGGAAGTAGAAAAACAGAGCATTGCCCTCAAGGAGCCTACAATCAAGCAGGACTGTAGTAAACCAAGTAATCAGTGGCATTTATCATCATCGATGGTCTTTATTTAGAGCTTACTATGTGCAGAGTATTGTACTAAGCATTGTACTATACATTCTGTATATATCTATAATTTATTTATTCATTTATTTCTATTAATGTCTGTCTCCCCCTCTAGACTGTGAGCTCATTGTGGACAGGAATGTATCTGTTTGTTGTTATATTGCACTCTCCCAAGCACTAAGTTCAATGCTTTGCACTCTCCCAAGCACTAAGTTCAGTGCTTTGCACACAGTAAGTGCTCAGTAAATATGATTGAATGAATGAGTGTACATTAAGCACCCGAGAGAGTGCAGAGCACCTACTGGGTATTGAGCACTGTACTACAGACTGTAAGCACATCTCTAAACTGTAAGCTTGTTATGGGCAGGGAACATGTCTGCTAATTCTGTGATACTGTACTCTCTCAAGGCTTAGTACCATGCTCTGCACATAGTAAGACCTCAAAAAATGCCTTTGATTGCTTGATTAGGGGAGTGCAATTAAAATAGAGTTGGTAGATACATTCCCTGCCCTCGACGAGCTTACGGTAATGTAGCTTGCATTCTCAGTGCCTGTCTCAGTAAGGTGATGGGTTGAGGTCAAATGAAAACTGCAGATAGCTCCTCCTTGAGAGTTATATAGTCTTTATTGTGTTTCCAGGGACACACCCACTGGCCTGGAAAAAAGTTTAGACATGAAATGCTGGAGTGAAAAGAGGAGAGAGAGAGAGAGAGAGAGAGAGAGAGAGAGAGAGAGAGAGAGAGAGAGAGAGAGAGAGAGAGAGAGAGAGAGAGAGAGAGAGAGAGAGAGAGAGAAGGAACTGAGACTTGCAGCTGATGGGCTATGAAACTCATTCATTCATTCAATCACATTTATTGAGTGCTTACTGTGTGCAGAGCACTGAATCAATCAATCGTATTTATTGAGCACTTACTGTGTGCAGAGCACTGTACTAAGCGCTTGGGAAGTACAAGTTGGCAACATATAGAGACGGTCCCTCCCCAACAGTGGGCTCACAGTCTAGAAGGGGGAGACAGAGAACAAAACAAAACATATTAACAAAATAAAATAAATACAGTAGATATGTACAAGTAAAATAAATAAATAAATAGAGTAATAAATACGTACAAACATATATACACATATACAGGTGGTGTGGGGAAGGGAAGGAGGCAAGGCAGGGGGGATGGAGAGGGGAAGGAGGGGGAGAGGAAAGAGGAAAGTACCAGTTGGCCCCCTACCCACCCCGACCATATTCCCCTCTGCCCCCTCCATTGGCTTTATGCTTTATAAACTAAACTTTGGCTTCTAGCCAAAAGATGGCAATTGTCAAGATGAAATCCATCAACTGGGGAAACCAAAGCCAAATAATTTCTCACTCAACTGCATTCATGCTCAGAACCATGCTCATGCTCTCCTCCACTATATCCCCCCCGCCCTACCTCCTTCCCCTCCCCACAGCACCTGTAGATATGTTTGTACAGATTTATTACTCTATTTATTTTATTTGTACATATTTGCCATTCTATTTATTTTGTTAATGATGTGCATCTAGCTTTATTTCTATTTATTCTGATGACTTGACACCTGTCCACATGTTTTGTTTGGTTGTCTGCCTCCCCCTTCTAGACTGTGAGCCTGTTGTTGGGTAGGGACCATCTCTATATAAGCGCTTAGTACAGTGCTCTGCACACAGTAAGCACTCAATAAATATGATTGAATGAATGAATGAATGAACCATTCTCAGAAGGTTAGAAAAGGGAAAGAAAAGTATAGTAAGGAACTTTTGGAAACCACTAAGAATATTCGAGTCTGAGAACTGAAGGGATCTGCCACGCACTATACTAAGCCCTTGGGAGAGTACAGTATAACAGTATAAAAGATACATTCCCTGCCCACAACAAGCTTTATGTTTCCACTACACACTGTCTAGAACACACTGTCAGAGAAGCAGCATGGCTCAGAGGAAAGAGCTCGGGCTTTGGAGTCGGAGGTTATGTGTTCAAATCCCGGCTCCACCAATTGTCAGCTGTGTGACTTTGGGCAAATCACTTAACTTTTCTGTGCCTCAGTTACCTCATCTGTAAAATGGGGATTAAGACTGTGAGCCCCACATGGGACAGCCTGATCACCTTGTAACCTCTCCAGCGCTTAGAACAGTGCTTTGCACATAGTAAGTGCTTAATAAATGCCATTATTATTATTATTATTGTTATTAGAACACGGGAGCAGAGTTAGAGAGCAAACTTCTGACAACGAGAGCCTGTCTAGGTACAGCATGATGTGGTGTTGGAAGAAATGATTTTGTGCAGGATTGCAGTGTTGGATATTGCAAGCCCTGCAACTTGTGTTTTCCCACTTTGCTTTTCTAATGCCTACTTGGTCATTGTGCCTCACTTCTGTCTTTCTCACCATCACCCTCTTTCTTACACACTCCCTCCTTCCCAGAACACCCTCCTTTTGTAACCAACAGACTCCGATTCTCACCATCTTCAAAGCACTTCTTTCATTCATTCGGTAGTATTTATTGAGCGCTTACTGTGTGCGGAGCACTGTACTAAGCGCTTGGGAAGTCCAAGTTGGCAACATCCAGAGACGGTCCCTACCCAACAGCGGGCTCACAGTCTAGAAGGGGGAGACAGACAACAAAACATATTAACAAAATAAAATAAATCTCTGAAATCTCACCTCTTCAGGAAGGCTTCTCAGAATTTTCTCTCACCTCCCCAACCCTATTTCTCCACTTACTACATCATCTGTGCATTTGAGTGCTCACCCCTATCAATGAATCAATAAATTAATCAATGGTATTTATTGAGTGCTTACCGTTTACAGAGCACTGTACAGAGCACTTATTCATTCATTCATTCATATTTATTGAGCGCTTACTGTGGGCAGAGCACTGTACTAAGCGCTTGGGAAGTACAAGTCAGCAACATATAGAGACGGTCCCTACCCAACAACAGGCTCACAGTTCTAGAACGGGGAAACAGACAACAAAACAAAACATGTAGACAGGTGTCAAAATCAACAGAACAAATAGAATTATAGCTATATTCATTCATTCATTCATTCAATCATATTTATTGAGCGTTTACTGTGGGCAGAGCACTGTACTAAGCACTTGGGAAGTACAAGTCGGCAACAAATAGAGAAGGTCCCTACCAAACAACAGGCTCACAGTCTAAAAGGGGGAGACAGACGACAAAACAAAATATGTGCACAGGTGTCAAAGTCGTCAGAACGAATCGAATTAAAGCTATATGCACATCACTAACAAAATAAATAGACTAGTAAATATATACAAGGAAAGTAGAGTAATAAATCTGTACCAATACATAAACAAGTTCTGTGTGAAGGGGAAGGAGGTAGGGTGGGGGAATGGGGAGGAGGAGAGGAAAAAGGGGGCTCAGTCTGGGAAGGCCTCCTGGAGGAGGTGAGCTCTCGGTAGGGCTTTGAAGGGAGGAAGAGAGCTAGCTTGGCAGATGTGTGGAGGGAGGGCATTCCGGGTCAGGGGAAGGACGTGGGCCAGGGGTCGACGGCGGGACAGGCGAGAACGAGGTACAGTGTGCTTACAGTGCTTACAGAGAGCTTGGGAGAGTAAAATACAACAGAGTTGGTAACCATTTTCTCAATCTGCTAGAAACTTGCAGTCCAGGGAGATAGATCAATCAATAAATAAATAGCATTAATTGAGGATTTACTATGTGTAGAGTATTGTACTAAGCACTTAGGAGAGTTGGATACAACAGAGTTGGCAAACATCTTCCTTGCCCACAGTGAGTTTACAGTCTAGAGGGGGAGACAGACACTAATATGAATAAATAACTAGAATGTATAATTTGTATTATAATGGATTACAGATACGTACATACCTTCTGTGGGGCTGAGGGTTGGTTGAATATCAAGTGCTTAAAATGGTATAAATTCAAGTACATAGGTGATGCGGAAGGGAAAGAAGGGGAAGTGAGGCTTAACTGGGGAAGAGCCCTTGGAGGAGATGGGATTTTTACAAGGTTTTGAGGGTGGGAAGAGGGTTATGGTGCGTCAGCTATGAATGAGGAGAGTTTCAGGTCATAGGGAGGTCATGGGCAAGGGGTCAGTGCTCTGCACATAGTAAGCACTCATGGCTCAGTGGAAAAAGCCCGGGCTTTGGAGTCAGAGGTCATGGGTTCAAATCCTACCTCCCCCAATTGTCAGCTGTGTGACTTTGGGCAAGTCACTCAACTTCTCTGGGCCTCAGTTACCTCATCTGGAAAATGGGGATTAAGACTGTGATCCCCACTTGGGACAACCTGATCACCTTGTAACCTCCCCAGCGCTTAGAACAGTGCTTTGCACATAGTAAGCACTTAATAAATACCATCATTGTTATTATTATTATGGGTTCAAATCCCGGCTCCGCCACTTGTCAGCTGTGTGAGTTTGGGCAAGTCACTTAAATTCTCTGTGCCTCAGTTACCTCATCTGTAAAATAGGGATTAAGACTGTGAGCCCCCCATGGGACAACCTAATCACCTTGTAACCTCCCCAGTGCTTAGAACAGTGCTTTGCACATAGTAAGCACTTAATAAATGCCATTATTATTATAAGCACTCAATAAACACATTGATTGACTCATTACCCAGGTCTCTTCTTTACTTTGACTGAGGAGTCTAGACATCATCATTATCATCCTCAACAATAGTATTTTTTTGTGGTAGTTAAGTGCTTTCTATGTGCCAGGTACTGTACTGAATGCTAGGTAGATACCGGTTCATTCAATCGTATTTATTGAGCGCTTACTGTGTGCAGAGCACTGTATTAAGCACTTGGGAAGTACAAGTTGGCAACATATAGAGACGGTCCCTACCCAACAGTGGGCTCACGGTTATTCAGATTGGGTACAGTCCCTGTCCCACATAGGGCTCACAGCCTTAATCTCCATTTTCCAGATGATATAACTCAATCACAGAGAAATGAAGTGACTTGCCCAGGGTCACACAGCAAACAAGTGGTGGAGCCGGGATTAGAACCTGGGTCTTTCTGACTCTCAGGCCAGTGCTCTATCCACTAGACCACACTGATTCTCTTCAAGCAGCATGGAAGCCTTTTATTAATAATAATAATAATAACAGTGGTATTTGTTAAATGCTTACTATGTGCCAAGCACGGTTCTAAGCACTGGGGGAGATACAAAGTTATCAGGTTGTCCCAGGTGGGACTCACAGTCTTAATCCCCATTTTCCAGATGAGGTAACTGAGGCCCAGAGAAGTGAAGTGACTGCCCAAAGTCACACACCTGACAAGTGGCAGAGCTGGAATTAGAACCCACGACCTCTGACTCCCAAGCCCGGGCTCTTACCACTAAGCCACACTGCTTCTCAGCGCGAAGCAGTTATTGAGCACTTACTGTGTGCAAAACACTGCACTAACACTTGGGAGAGTACAACAGAATTGGTAGGCCTGATCCCGCCCCACAACAAGCTTATAGTCTAGCAGGGGAGATAGAAATGAATATAAATAAATGTTATCATATGTAATGTATAGATATGTACGTAAGGTCTGTGGGGCTGTGGGTGGGACAAATGACAAATGCCCAAGGCTCACGCATCTGAGTACGTAGACGATGAGGAAGGGAGAGAGAGCTGGGGAAAAGAGGGATTAATTGGGGAAGACCTCTTGGAAGAGCTGTGACCTTAATAAGACTGAACCCCCGTTTTCAATCAATCAATCAATCAATCAATCAATCGTATTTATTGAGCACTTACTGTGTGCAGAGCACTGTACTAAATGCTTGGGAAGTACATGCTGGCAACATATAGAGACAGTCCCTACCCAACAGTGGGCTCACAGTCTAGAAGGGGGAGACAGAACAAAACCAAACATACTAACAAAATTCAATAAATAGAATAGATAGGTACAAGTAAAATAAATAGAGTAATAAATATGTACAAACATATATACATATATACAGGTGCTGTATATATGTCCTCTCCTCCTCCCCATCCCCCTTGACGTACCTCCTTCCCTTCCCCACAGCACCTGTCATATATATTTGTTCAGATTACTCTATTTTACTTGTACATATTTACTATTTATTTTGTCAATGATGTGCATATAGGTTTAATTCTATTTGTTCTGACGATTTTGACACCTGTCTCCATGTTTTGTTTTGTTGTCTGTCTCCCCTTTCTAGACTATGAGCCCATTGTTGGGTAGGGACCGTCTCTCTATGTTGCCGACTTGGACTTCCCAAGCACTTAGTACAGTGCTCTGCACACAGTAAGCACTCAGTTAATACGATTGAATGAATGAATATGGTTTTGAAGGTGCGGAGCTTGGTGGTCTGGCAAATATGGAGGGGGAAGGAGCTCCAGGCTAGAGGGAGGGTGTGGGGAAGGAGTCATTGGTGAGGTAGATGAGATCAGGGCATCGTGAATAAAATGATGTTAGTATATATAAGCTGAGCTGTGGTAAGAAATCAGGGAGGTGAGGTAGGATGAGGACAAGCTGATTGAACTGCTTTAAAGCCAATAGTGAGGAGTTTCTGCTTAATTATAATGATTGCATTTGTTAAGTGCTTACTATTTGTGAAGCACTGTTCTAAGTGCTGGGCAAGTCACTTAACTGCTTTGTGACTCAGTTACCTCATCTGGAAAATGGGGATTAAGACTGTGAGCCCCATGTGGGACAATCTGATGATCTTGTATCTCCCCCAGTGCTTAGAACAGTGCTTGGCACATAGTAAGCGCTTAACAAATACCAAAATTATTATTATTATTATTTTCCCGGTCCAACATGGGGCTCACGGTTTACGGTGGAGGGCGAACAGATATTTAATCCCCATTTTATGGATGAGGAAACTGTGGCACAGAAAAGTTAAGTGACTTGGCCAGGGTCACCCAGAAGGCACGTGACAGAGCCGGGATTAGAATCCAGGTCCTTTGACTCCCGGGACATACTTTTTCAACTAGGCCACGCTGGTTCTGACCACACACCCCCACTTGTGCATTACCCATTGGAAAATAATTTGGTTCAACACTATTCATCTTTAGATCAGAAAATAACCTGACTAAATTTGAATTAGAAATGTGGTATGAACTAATGGAATGAATATAATAATAATAATAATAATGGCATTCATTAAGCGCTATGTGCAAAGCACTGTTCTAAGCGCTGGGAAGGTTACAAGGTGATAAGATTGTTCCACGGAGGGCTCATAGTCTTAATCCCCATTTTACAGATGAGGTCACTGAGGCACAGAGAAGTTAAGTGACTTGCCCAAAGTCACACAGCTGACAGTTGGTGGAGCCGGGATTTGAACCCATGGGAATCAAGAGACTTTTATTTTAAGACCAGCTCTGCACCAACAGATTGTGTGACTTCTCACAAGTCACTCACTGTGGCCCAGTTTTCCCATCTATAAAATGGGGATAAAGTTCCTACTCGCCGCACCTCTTATCTAATGAGACCTTTATGGGAAAGAGAAAATAATGGCCTCCGTATGTGGCACATAAGTATTGAGGCCCAAATATGTAATTAAAGAAGCAGCGGGCCCCAGTGGAAAGAGCAAGAGACTGGGAGTCAGAGCTCCTGAGTTCTAATCCTGGCTCTGCCACTATTCTTCTGGGAGACCTTGGGCAAGTCACTTCACTTCTCTTTGCCTCATTTCCCTCATCAGCAAAATGCGGATTCAATACCTGTTCTCCCTCCTACTTAGACTGTGAACCCCATGTGGGATCTGATGATCTTGTATTTTCATTCAATCGTATTTAGTGAGCGCTCACTGTGTGCAGAGCACTGTACTAAGAGCTTGGGAAGTACAAGTTGGCAACATCTTGTATCTTCCCCAGTGTTTAGTACAGTGCTTAACGAACACCACTATTGCTATTGTTATTATTTTTTATTATCACAATCTTCATTATTATAAGTGTTTATTGAATAACATAGCCAACTGAAAATTGGGGCCGAAACACTCCACATAAAGACTTTATGATATAACAATCCAAGCAGTAGATTTTTAAATGCATTCGAAGACTTTTTCCTTCCTTTCCTTTGCACAGTGACTAATAGTCTATCTTCCACATAGTCTTAATTTATAATTTGAATATGCATAATTCCCCCTAGATTGAGATGCAGAAATAATTGTACTTTGGACATGACCTCTAGAGTCTATCCATTAAGCTTAGTTAATTTCATTAAGATAGGTCCATTCATTTTGTCTAGGCTAGAACACACTCAATAGACAAGGACTGTAAGTTAGCTCTCCGCACAAATGGCCATAATACAATCGTTATACTATCACAGGCATCACTCAGATTAAACTCAATTTGATGTCTAATAAGTTCACTAAGGGTGTGATGAATATTTGATTTGTTTTGCCTTGGGCACAAATAGTGCCATTTCTCAAAGGTTTGGATGTGCGTGGACAGTGTTCTGTGGAGAAAGTAAGACTAATGAGTATTATCACAGAAACTTATTGACGCAGACCTCTTCCTCAGGGTACCAGGCAACCATTTCACTCCTTCAATAGAACGACGACTCCTCTTGAAGATTTTCAATATAAAAAGACACCTTAAGTGTTTATCACCCTGGGCACTTTTCCCAACCAACGCCGCTCAGGGCCCCAAACGGTACAACACATTCCGCAGACACTTCAGACTCATCCTTTGGGCTGATGGTTCTTATGATTGTAACCCAGGGACTTGCCCTGGAATTTACCCAACCATTTGTTGAATCACGGCAATTTCGACGCCAACAGTTTGTTGCCGAGACAGAGCCCTGTGTTCCCTTTAAATTGAAAACTCGAGAAGCAGCCATCTGAAGCTGTTACACATTTGGCATAGTACCTCTCAAGTACTTCGCTACTCACCCCAGCCCCGAAGCCCTTATGCAAATGTCCTTATATTCTCCTATTTCCCCTCTTCCTACTTGATTTTAATGTCTGGCTCCCCCTGTAAGCTGCAGTGGTCCTTCAATACTCAGTAGTATTTATTGAGTGCTTACTGTATGCACAGCACTGTACTAAGTGCTTCTCTAGATGGTAAGCACACTGTGGGCAGGGATGTGTCTGTTTATTGTTATATTGTACTCTCCAAAGAGCTGAGTACAGTGTCCTGTGCACAGTAAGCGCTCAGTAAATACAATTGAATGAAAGTGCTTGAGCACTGGGGAACTGTGTGTTCCAAAGTCTATTACATTGCAGTTTCCAAAGTGCTTAGCACACTACTCTGTATACAGTAAGTGCTCAATAAATTCCGTTAATTGATTGATCGATTGAAATGCAGCAGGAGAATGGTAGGTTAGCTGGGAAGAAGCAGCGTGGCTCAGTGGAAAGATCCCGGGTTTGGGAGTCAAAGGTCATGGGTTAAAATCCCGGCTCTGCCAATTGTCAGCTGTGTGACCTTGGGCACGTCACTTCACATCTCTATGCTTCAGTTCCCTCATCTGTAAAATGGGGATTAAGACTGTGAGCCCCCAGTGGGAAAACATGATCACCTTGTATCCTCCCCAGTGCTTAGAACAGTGCTTTGCACATAGTAAGTGCTTAATAAATGCCTTTAAAAAAACAGTGCTTTGCACTTAGTAAATGCCATTATTATCATTATTATTAAGAAGCATTTCCCTACACTTAGGGTTATTCAGGAGTTGATGTGGGCAGGGAACTTTGTCTTGTACTAACCCAAGCATTTAGTACAGTGCTGTACACATGGTAAGTACTCAGAAAATACCATTGATCGATGGAGTGACTGAGTGGGAAGGGCAGTCTCCTTCTCTAGAAAAGCATCCCCCTTTCTAGAATGATTTTAGATGCCATCCTGCCTAGGATCCAGGAGAATGGATTAGATTATTCACTTCCATCTAGCACACGGTGACACATTGGTGTGACTGTGGAGGATGTCCTTAGAGCTTGGGAGCACTGACAGCTTCAATATTCATTCATTCAATCGTATTTATTGAGCACTTACTGTGTGCAGAGCCCTGTACTAAGCACTTGGGAAGTACAAGTTGGCAACATATAGAAACAGTCCCTACCCAACAACGGGCTCACAGGGGAGACAGACAACAAAACAAAACATGTAGACAGATGTCAAAGTCGTCAGAACAAATAGAATCGATCTACACTCACTCCCTTGGTGACCTCATTCGCTCCCATGGCTTCAACTATCACCTCTACGCTGATGACACCCAGATCTACATCTCCGCCCCTCCTCTCTCCCCCTCTCTCCAGGCTCGCATCTCCTCCTGCCTTCAGGACATCTCCGTCTGGATGTCTGCCTGCCACCTCAAACTCAACATGTCCAAGACTGAACTCTTTGTCTTCCCTCCCAAACCCTGCCCCCTCCCTGACTTTCCCATCTCTGTTGATGGCACTACCATCCTTCCCGTCTAACAAGCCCACAACCTTGATGTTATCCTCGACTCCGCTCTCTCATTCACCCCTCCCATCCAAGCTGTCACCAAAACCTGCCGGTTTCAGCTCCACAACATTGCCAAGCTCCGCCCTTTCCTCTCCATCCAAACCGCTACCCTGCTCGTTCAAGCTCTCATCCTATCCCATCTGGACTACTGTATCAGCCTTCTCTCTGATCTCCTATCCTCATGTCTCTCCCCACTTCAATCCATATTCATGCTGCTGCCAGAAACGCTCTGGGCATGTTACTCCCCTCCTCAAAAATCTCCAGTGGCTGCCTGTCAACCTACGCATCAAACAAAAACTCCTCACTCTCGGCTTCAGGTCTCTCCATCCCCTTGTCCCCTCTTACCTCACCTCCCTCTCTCCTTCTCCAGCCCAGCCCACACCCTCCGCTCCTCTGCCACTAACCTCTTCACCATACCTCGTTCTCGCCTGTCCCACCGTTGACCCCCGGCCCACATCATCCCCCAGGCCTGGAATGCCCTCCCTCTGCCCATCCACCAAGGCCCTACTGAGAGCTCACCTCCTCCAGGAGGCCTTCCCTAACTGAGCCCCTTCCTTCCTCTCCCCCTCATCCCCCTCTCCATCCCCCCATCTTACCTCCTTCCCTTCCCCACAGCACCTGTATATATGTATATATGTTTGTACATATTTATTACTCTATTTATTCATTTATTTATTTTACTTGTACATATCTATTCTATTTATTTTATTTTGTTAGTATGTTTGGTTTTGTTCTCTGTCTCCCCCTTTTAGACTGTGAGCCCACTGTTGGGTAGGGACTGTCTCTATATGTTGCCAACTTGTACTTCCCAAGCGCTTAGTACAGTGCTCTGCACACAGTAAGCGCTCAATAAATACGATTAATTGATTGATTGAATTAAAGTTATATGCCCATCATTAACAAAATAAATAGAATAGTATATATGTACAAGTAAAATAAATAGAATAATAAACCTGTACAAATATTTATACAAGTGCTATGGGGAGGGGAAGGAGGTAGGGCGGGGGGGATGGGGAGGAGGAGAGGAAAAAGGGGGCTCAGTGTGGGAAGGCCTCCTGTAGGAGCTGAGCTCTCAGTAAGGCTTTGAAGGGAGGAAGAGAGCTAGCTTGGTGGATGTGTGGAGGGAGGGCATTCCAGGCCAGGGGGAGGACGTGGGTCGGGGGTCAATGGTGGGACAGGCGAGAACGAGGCACAGTGAGGAGGTTAGCGGCAGAGGAGTGGAGGGTGTGGGCTGGGCTGGAGAAGGAGAGAGGGAGGTGAGGTAGGAGGGGGCGAGGTGATGGAGAGCCCTGAAGCCGAGAGTGAGGAGTTTTTGTTTGATGCGTAGGTTGACAGGCAGCCACTGGAGATTTTTGAGGAGGGGAGTAACATGCCCAGTGCATTTCTGCACAAAGATGATCCGGGCAGCAGCGTGAAGTACAGACTGAAGTGGCGAGAGACAGGAGGATGGGAGATCAGAGAGGAAGCTGTTGCAGTAATCCAGTCGGGATAGGATGAGAGACTGAACCAGCAAGGTAGCTGTTTGGATGGAGAGGAAAGGGCAGATCTTGGCGATGCTGTGGAGGTGAGACCGGCAGGTTTTTCTCCCTGGGGGGCAGGGTGGCTGGGGAGATAAAATGTTTGGGTGGCACCTAACAAGAAAGAGTTTTCTTTAAGAAGGAAAAACTCTCTCTAACCCTGCAGGGGAAGCATAAAGGGTATCTGACATCAATGGGCTGGGCAACCAAGAAGGTTAGTGTAATGGGCAGTTCCTCACGCTCTGGGCATGTCACTCCCCTCCTCAAAAATCTCCAGTGGTTGCCTATCAACCTTCACATGAAGCAAAAACGCCTCACTCTCGACTTCAAGGCTGTCCATCCCCTCGCCCCCTCCTATCAATCAATCAATCAATCGTATTTATTGAGCGCTTACTATGTGCAGAGCACTGTACTAAGCACTTGGGAAGTACAAATTGGCAACACATAGAGACAGTCCCTACCCAACAGTGGGCTCACAGTCTAAAAGGGGGAGACAGAGAACAAAACCAAACATACCAACAAAATAAAATAAATAGGATAGAAATGTACAAGTAAAATAAATAAATAAATAAATAAATAGAGTAATAAATATGTGCAACCATATATACATATATACAGGTGCTGTGGGGAAGGGAAGGAGGTAAGATGGGGGGATGGAGAGGGGGACAAGGGGGAGAGGAAGGAAGGTGCTCAGTCTGGGAAGACCTCCTGGAGGAGGTGAGCTCTCAGTAGGGCCTTGAAGGGAGGAAGAGAGCTACCTTGGCGGAGGGGCAGAGGGAGGGCATTCCAGGCCCAGGGGATGACGTGGGCCGGGGGTCGATGGCGGGACAGGCGAGAACGAGGCCTAACGGTGAGGAGATCAGTGGCGGAGGAGCGGAGGGTGCGGGCTGGGCTGGAGAAGGAGAGAAGGGAGGTGAGATAGGAGGGGGCGAGGGGATGGAGAGCCTTGAAGCCCAGGGTGAGGAGTTTCTGCCTGATGCGCAGATTGATTGGTAGCCACTGGAGATTTTTGAGGAGGGGAGTAATATGCCCAGAGCGTTTCTGGACAAAGATAATCCGGGCAGCAGCATGAAGTATGGATTGAAGTGGAGAGAGACACAAGGATGGGAGATCAGAGAGAAGTGGTGAGAAGTACCTTACCTCCCTTCTCTTCTTCTCCAGCCCAGCCAGCACCCTCCACTCCTCTGCTGCTAACCTCCTCACTGCTCCTCATTCTCACCTGTCCCGCTGTTGACCCCCGGCCCACATCCTCCCCCTGGCCTGAAATGGCCTCCCTCCACACACCCACCAAGATAGCTCTTTTACTCCCTTCAAGGCTCTACTAAGAGCTCACCTCCTCCAGGAGGCCTTCCCAGACTGAGCCCCCCACCTTTTCCTCTACTCCTCTTCCCCTCCCCTCCACCCCCACTCCCTCCCTCTGCCCTTCCCCCTTCCCCTCCTTACAGCACTTGTGTATATTTGTACATATTTATTACTCTATTTATTTTATTAATGATGTGTATATATCTATAATTCTATTTATTTTGATGGTATTGACACCTGTCTACTTGTTTTGTTTTGTTGTCTGTCTCCCCCTTCTAGACCTTGAGCCTGTTCTTTGGTTGCCAAACTGTACTTTCCAAGCACTTAGTACAGTGCTCTGCACACAGTAAGCGCTCAATAAATATGATTGAATGAATGAATGAATTAATTGGTTGAGCTGCGCTGTGTACTGTTTGAAGATGGAAGAAACCTCATGCCCTAGAAAGGGGCAGGTTTTTGGTCCTAAAAAAGGGAGACGGGTTGGCTAGGAATGGACTGGGGGATTCTCAAGGCAATAGTGACAGTATGGCCTAGTGGCTGGAGAACAGACTTGGGAGTCAGAGGACATGGGTTCGAATTCTGCCCCCGCCACTTGTCGGCTGTGTGACTTTGGTCAAGTCACTTCACTTCTCTGTGCCTCAGTTACCTCATCTGTAAAATGGGGATTAAGACTGTGAGCCCCATGTGGGATGTGGACTGTGTCCAACCTGAATACCTTGTATCTACCCCTGCGCTTAACACAGTAGGCGCTTAACAAATGCCATCATTATTACTGGCAGCCTGTGGGGTTGGAGAATTTTCAAACTATCAATTTCTCAATCAAGAAGCAATATGACCTATCGGAAAGAGCATGGGCCTGAATATCAGAGGCTGTGGTTCCCAGCTCTGCAAATTGCCTACTCTGTGACCTTGGGAAAGTCACTTAACTTCTCCATGCCTCAGTTTCCTCATCTGTAAAATGGGGATTTAATACCTGTTCTCCCTCCAACTTAAACTGTGAGCCTCATGTGGGACAGGGACTGTGTCCAACCTGATAATAAAAATTATTATTATGGTATTCATTCAGTGCTTACTATGTGCCAGGCTCCTCCTCCCCCTCCCATCCCCTTACTGTGGGGGTTCCCCAAGGTTCAGTGCTTGGTCCCCTTCTGTTCTCTATCTACACGCACTCCCTTGGTGACCTCATTCGCTCCCACGGCTTCAACTATCATCTCTATGCTGATGACACCCAGATCTCCATCTCTGCCCCTGCTCTCCCCCGCTCTCTCCAGGCTTGCATCTCCTCCTGCCTTCAGGACATCTCCATCTGGATGTCTGC
Organism: Tachyglossus aculeatus; assembly: GCF_015852505.1. Lineage (NCBI taxonomy): Eukaryota > Metazoa > Chordata > Mammalia > Monotremata > Tachyglossidae > Tachyglossus > Tachyglossus aculeatus. The sequence goes on along the minus strand of NC_052066.1, from coordinate 23,025,721 downwards.
CTGCCACCTAAAACTCAACATGTCCAAGACTGAACTCCTTGTCTTCCCTCCCAAACCCTGCTCTCTCCCTGACTTTCCCGTCTCTGTTGACGGCACTACCATCCTTCCCGTCTCACAAGCCCACAACCTTGGTGTCATCCTCGACTCCACTCTTTCATTCACCCCTCACATCCAAGCCATCACCAAAACCTGCCGGTCTCAGCTCCGCAACATCGCCAAGATCCGCCCTTTCCTCTCCATCCATACCGCTACCCTGCTTGTTCAAGCTCTCATCCTATCCCGTCTGGACTACTGCATCAGCCTTCTCTCTGATCTCTCATCCTCGTGTTTCTCCCCACTTCAATCCATACTTCATGCTGCTGCCTGGATTGTCGTTGTTCAGAAACGCTCTGGGCATGTTACTCCCCTCCTCAAAAATCTCCAGTGGCTACCAATCAATCTGCGCATCAGGCAGAAACTCCTCACCCTGGGCTTCAAGGCTGTCCATCACCTCGCCCCCTCCTACCTCACCTCCCTTCTCTCCTTCTCCAGCCCAGCCTGCACCCTCCGCTCCTCTGCCGCTAATCTCCTCACCGTACCTCATTCTCGCCTGTCCCGTCATCGACCCCCGGCCCATGTCATCCCCCGGGCCTGGATTGCCCTCCCTCTGCCCATCCGCCAAGCTAGCTCTCTTCCTCCCTTCAAGGCCCTACTGAGAGCTCACCTCCTCCAGGAGGCCTTCCCAGACTGAGCCCCTTCCTTCCTCTCCCCCTCGTCCCCCTCTCCATCCCCCCCATCTTATCTCCTTCCCTTCCCCACAGCACCTGTATATATGTATATACGTTTGTACATATTTATTACTCTATCTATTTTACTTGTACATATCTATTCTATTTATTTTATTTTGTTAGTATGTTTGGTTTTGTTCTCTGTCTCCCCCTTTTAGACTGTGAGCCCAAGGTTGGGTAGGGACCGTCTCTATGTGTTGCCAACTTGTACTCCCCAAGCGCTTAGTACAGTGCTCTGCACACAGTAAGTGCTCAATAAATACGATTGATGATGATGATGATGATGCCAGGCACTGTACTAAGCACTGGGGTAGATACAAGCAAATTGGGTTGGACACAGGGACTGTGTCCACGTGGGGCTCACGATCTAAATCCCCATTTTACAGATGAGGGAACTGAGGCACAGAGAAGTGAAGTGACTTGCCCAAGGCCACACAGTAGACAAGTGCTGGAGCTGGGATTAGAACCCATGACCTTCTGACTCCTGGGCCCGGGCTCTAGCCACCACACCAAGCTCCTTCTCATGATGAACTTGTAACTATTCCAGTGCTTATAACAGTGCTTGACACATAGTAAGCACTTAGCAAATACCATTAAAAAAATCAATAGTATTTTTTGAGGGTTCACTCAATGCTGAGCACTGTGTTAAAGGCTTGTGATGTACAATAGAGGAAGTAGGCTTGATCCCAGCCCTCAAGAAGGTTATAATCTAGTAGAGTCGGCATTAAAAGAAATGAAAGGTCGTATAAAGATAGCTCCTCCAGGACGCTTTCCCAGACTGAGCCCCCTTTTTTCTTTCCTCCTCCCCATCCCCCCCAGCCCTACCTCCTTCCCCTCCCCACAGCATTCATTCATTCAATCATAGTTATTGAGTGCTTACTGTGTGCAGAGCACTGTACTAAGTGCTTGCACTGTACTAAGCGCTTCCTGTATATATGTTTGTACAGATTTATTACTCTATTTATTTTACTTGTACATATTTACTATTCTATTTATTTTGTTAATAATGTTCATCTAGCTTTATTTTTATTTATTCTGATGTCCTGACACCTGTCCATATGTTTTGTTTTGCTGTCTGTCTACCCCTTCTAGACTGTGAGCCCGTTGTTGGGTAGGGACCGTCTCTGTATGTTGCCAACTTGTACTTCCCAAGCGCTTAGTACAGTGCTCTGCACACAGTAAGCACTCAATAAATACGATTGAATGAATGAATGGTAGCTATATAAATATACTCTTCCAAGCACTTAGTAGAGCACTCTGCACATAGTGAAACCTCAGTAAATACCGCTGATGATAAGAGGCTCTGCACATAGTGAAAGCTCAGTAAATACCACTGATGATGATAAGAGCTATAGGTTTCCGGGTTGGGTAACAGAAATCAGCTTGTCCCCTCCACCTCACCTCGCTGCTCTCCAACTACAACCCAGTCCACACACTTTGCCCTCCTAACGTTAACCTACTCACTGTACCTCGATCTCATCTATTTGGCTGCCAACCACTCACCCACATCTTGCCTCTGGAACCAAACACCTTCCCTCTTTGCATCTGACAATCACTCTTCCCACCTTCAAAACCTTACTGAGAGCACATCTCCTCCAAGAGGCCTTCCTTGACTCAGCCCTCATTTATAATAATAATAATAATGGCATTTATTAAGCACTTACTATGTGCAAAGCACTGTTCTAAGTGCTCATTTCCTCTTCTCCTACTCCCTTCTGTGTCACCTTTTCACTTCCCTTTATTCACCCATCACCCTCCATCAGCCCCACAGCACTTATGTCCATATCTAGAATTAATTTATCAACATTAATGTCTGTCTGCTCCTCTATTCTTTAAGATCACCGTGGGTGGGGAATGTGTCTACTACCTCTGCTATGTAGGACCCTCCCAAGCGCTTAGTAGAGTGCTCTGCACACAGTAAGCACTCAATAAATACAATTGATCGATTAAGGAGTATGGACTCAAGTTCATGGGTACAGGTGAAATAGGATGCTGTGCTGAATGGTTTGTTAGTAAGAGCTTCTTGGAGGGGATATGATTTTCATAGGACTTTGAAGATAGGGAGAATTGTCACCCAGCACTTAGAACAGTGCTTTGCACATAGTAAGCGCTTAATAAATGCCATCATTATTATTATTATTACTGATCAGATGAGAAAGAGAAGGGAGGATGTGAGCAGGAGGCTGACTGCCAGTGAGACAACAGTGAGGCACAGGGGATAATGATGATAATAATATTAATGGTGTCTGTTAAGTGCTTACTATGTGCAAAGCACTGTTCTAAGTGCTGGGGAGGTTACAAGGTGATCAGGTTGTCCCACGGGGAGCTCACAATCTTCATTCCCATTTTCCAGATGAGGTAACTGAGGGCCAGAGAAGTGAAGTGACTTGCTCAAGGTCACACAGCTGACAGTTGGCAGAGCCTGGATTTGAACCCATGACCTCTGACTCCAAATCCCGGGCTCTTTCCAGTGAACCACAACCTCCTCCAAGAGGCCTTCCCTGACTGAGTCCCCCCTTTCCTCTTCTCCCACTCCCTTCTACGTCACCCTGACTTGTTCCCTTTAGTCAATCCCGCTCCCGGCCCCATAGCACCTATGTACATATCTATAATTTATTTGTTTATATAGGTGTCTGTCTCCCCTTCCAGACTGTGAGCTCGTTGTGGGCAGGTAATGTGCCTGTTTATTGGTATATTGTACTCTCCAAAGAGATTGGTACAGTGTTCTGCACACAGTAAGCACTCAATAAATATGACTGACTGACAATGAATGAATTAATTAATTGGTGTTAGAAGAAAGAAGTATGGAGACTGGGTAACAGAGGTAGAAGAAAATGGAGAGGTAAAAAGAAGAGAGCCTTAAAGCCAATGGTCTGAAACTTCTGCTTATTGAGAGGAGGGATGGACAACCATTTCACATGTTGCTCAACTCTTTGTCACGTTTCGAAATGACTTTTATTTTCCCAAGGGTGGATTAAACTACAAGAGTCATCAATCAATCAATCAATCATATTTATTGAGCGCTTACTATGTGCAGAGCACTGTACTAAGCGCTTAGGAAGTACAAATTGGCAACATATAGAGACAGTCCCTACCCAACATTGGGCTCACAGTCTAAAACATTGGGCTCACAGGCCAGTGGGCTAGAATAAGCGGTGGTTGGGGGAACCCCCTTCAGAGAGGAAGTGACAGCAACAGTCATTTGCTGGGAATTCTTGGATCTGGTGGGAGAAACTTCAGGAAGAACCCTTGTGGGAAAGGTTTTTCTTTAATAACAGTTTTTTCTCTTTTTTCTTTCTTGTTCATAATTTGATTTTGCAATGGCCCGCTGGTGTTTTAGGATCAATCCAAAAAAGTCACCTAACCAGAGACATGGTAAATATGAATACCATTCTGGACTGTGAGCCCACTGTTGGGTAGGGACCATCTCTATATGTTGCCAACTTGTACTTCCCAAGCGCTTAGTACAGTACTCTGCACACAGTAAGCGTTCAATAAATATGATTGAATGAATGAATACTCCATATCGGATGATGACAAGAGTGACTGCATAGCTGACCATCAGAGTCATGGGAAAGAACATGGGCCTGTGGTTCGAGAGACCTAGATTCTAATACCAGCTCTGCCACTTACCTGTATGTGACTTTGAGCAAGTCATTTTACTTAATAATAATAATTATGGTATTTCTTAAATGCTTACTATGTGCCAGGCACTGTACTAAGTCCTGGGATGGATACAAGCAAATCGGGTTGGACGAAGTCCCTTGTCCCTCATGGGGCTCATGGTCTCAATCCCCATTTTACAGATGAGGTAACTGAGGCATAGAGAAGTTAAATGACTTGTCCAAGGTCACACATCAGACAGGTGGTGGAGCTGGGATTAGAACCCATGACCTTCTGATTCCCAGGCCCACGCTGCATCCACTAAGCCATGCTGCTGCTTCCAGCTCCTACTTCTTGGTGCCTCAGTTTCCTCAGCTGTAAAATGAGGATTAAATACCTGTTTTCCCTGCTCCTTTGAGGACATGTAATAATAATAATGTTGGTATTTGTTAAGTACTTCGTGGCTCAGTGGAAAGAGCACAGGCTTTGGAGTCAGAGGTCCTGGGTTCAAATTCCGGCTCCGCCAATTGTCAGCTGTGTGACTTCACTTCTCTGGGCCTCAGTTACCTCATCTGTAAAATGGGGATTAAAACTGTGAGCCCCCTGTGCGACAACCTGATCACCTTGTAACCTCCCCAGCGCTTAGAACAGTGCTTTGCACATAGTAAGTGCTTAATAAATGCCTTTACTATTATTATTATTACAGTGCTTGGCACATAGTAAGTATTTAACAAATGTCATTATTTTTGTTACAATTATTATTTTTATCATCGTTACCATCACTATTAATAAAAGTGGGATAGCAATCAGGTCTGAGAATTTTTTTATTTTATTTAATTTTTGGTCAAATTTCAGCCAGCACCAGGTGCAGAAATAGAAATTTGGGTCACCTTTTTCCTGGGTGAAAAGGAGCTCAGATCAGACACATACAGCAAGCTGCAGGGGCAGGCAAATTAAACAGCTCTAGACTGTCTTTATCCCCCCAAGAGAAAGAGGGTGGGTATTGGAATCTCTCATTCAAAGTGAACTCCTGTGGAAACCAGGTGTAATTCTCAGCACAGAATAAAGCCACCACCCAATAACGTCTCACTGTTATTTTAAAGGGCGTGAATGCAAAATCCTTTGGAACACTGGAATTTTAAATGACAGCATGTAATATGCTCCTATTCACTCAGGAGACAAAGAGGTAGAATCCCTTTTAGTCATACTTCTTAAAATTGCCTTAGTCGAGGAATCAAACCCATGTTGATCTTGTGCTGGTCTAAGTTTTTGCCAAAGAACTGACAGACTGAATTGATTCTGCATGTTTCGGTTCAAAAGAATCTACTTCAAGTATTCGCTTCTCTGCCTTGAATCTGGGATCTACATTTTATTCTTTTTCACCTTCCAGCCATCATACTCTCCAGTTCTTGCTCTCTGTTATTGCCATGCAGACCTTCTAAATTTCACTCGTTCTCACCTCTTTGGCTTTTTCTCCACTGCTCATGTCTTCTCTCCACCATGGCCAGAATTCCTTCTCCCCATCAGACCTACCCTGTCACATCCTTTCCATCCTGCAAAACTCTACTAAAAAGTCATCTTTTCATTACTGATTATTGCTTCAATCAATCAGTGATATTTATTGAGCAGTTACTGTGTGCAGAACACTGTACCGAGTGTTTGGAGAGTACAATATAATTATAATGATGGCATTTGTAAAGCGCTTACTCTGTGCAAAACACTGTTCTAAGCGCTGGGGTACATACAGAGTAATTAGGGTGTCCCACGAAGGGCTCACAGGCTTCATCCCCATTTTACAGGTGAAGGAACTGAGGCCAAGAGAAGTTAAGTGACTTGCCCAAAGTCACACAGCTGACAAGTGGCAGAAATGGGATTAGAACCCATGATCTCTGACTCTCAAGACAGGCTCTTTCCACTAAGCCACAAAGGTAGTAGCCATGTTCCACAGCACTTATGTACATATCTGTAATTAATTTATTTATATTAATATCTGTCTCCCCCCAAGTCTAGACTGTAAACTCATTGTGTGGTGCACACTAAGCACTCGCTAAATTCAATTGACTGGCTGGCTGACATGTTGGAAGCAGCATGGCTCAATGGAAAAAGCCCGGGCTTGGGAGTCAGAGGACGTGGGTTCTAATTCTGGCTCTGCCACTTTTCAGCTGTGTGGCTTTCAGGAATCTACATCACTTCTCTGTGCCTCAGTTACCTCATCTGTAAAATGGGGATTAAGACTATGAGCCCCACGTGGGACAAGCTGATCACTTTGTATCTACCCCAGTACTTAGCACAGTGCTCGGCACATACTAAGTGCTTAACAAATACCATAATTATTATTACTCCTTTACCACAAGGAGCTACTTCCCAAGCTGACTCCCTCTCCCTTCTGCATCATCTGGGCACTTGGGTCTGTGGCATTTGTTATTCACCCCACCCTCAAGCCCCAGGGCACTTATGCACATATCTGTAAATCATATATCTATATTAATGTCTGTCTCCCCCTCTAGAATGTAAGCTCATTGAGGGCAGAGGAAGTGTCTACCAACTCTGTTGTAGTGTATTGTCCCAAACTGCATCCACAGTAAGCTCTCAATAAATGCCACTGATTGAATCTCACCAGTCCCCTTCAGGACTCAAGTATTTATCATTGTACTTATTCTTTATTTGCTTGTTTTCTTTATTCCTATGATCTCATTTGTAAGTATACCCATGTATGTCTGCCTCCTTATTCTTATAAATAGCCAGAGGGCAAAGATTTTATTTTTACTATTTTTATATATTCCTCAACTACCTAGCAGAGGGTGCTCTGAACATGGTAAATTCTCAAATACTGTTGATATGGATATCTTCTGGCTCCACCTTCTCCACATTGACCTCAAAACCAATAGCTAACTGAAGGTCTGAAGACACTCACAATCCTATCCACCAAGGAAATCCAGGAGAAATAAATCCACCTCCCCAAGCAGAGAAGCTGGGAGACTTTTCTTGCTACTCATTCGGTCGGCTCAGAAATCATTGTTTCGACCCAGGAACCTTAGCATTTTTAAAGCTTTGGAAAGTCGTGAGAAGCAGCATTGCCTAGTGGAAAGAGCATCGGTTTGGGAGTCAGAGGATTTGGGTCCTAATCCCAGAATTGCCACCTGCCAGTTGTGTGGCCTTAGGCAAGTCACTTCACTTTTCTGTGCCTCAGTTACCTCATCTGTAAAATATCAATCGTATTTATAGGGCACTTACTGTGTGTAGAGCACTGTACTATGCACTTGGGAGAGTACAATATAATAGACACATTCCCTGCCAACAACGAGCTTGCTACAGTCAAGAGGGGGAGACAGACATTAATATCAATAAAAAAATTTACATAAAATAAATAATAATAATAATGACGGCATTTGTTAAGTGCTTACTATGGGCAAAGCACTGTTCTAAGCGCTGGGGAGGATACAAAGTGACCAGGTTGTCCCACGTGGGGCTCCCAGTCTTCATCCCCATTTTATAGATGAGGTAACTGAGGCACAGAGAAGTTAAGTAACTTGCCCAAAGTCACACAGCTAATAAGTGGTGGAGCCGGGTCTAGAACCCACGACCTCCGACTCCCAAACCCGTATTCTTTTCACTAAGGCACGCTGCTTACCTCTCCATCTTCTCTCCACAACCTTTTCCTTACCTCCTGCTTCTACTCCAAACCACCTATCCCCAGCAAGGCACCTCATCAGCTCAGTCGGTCCCTCCCCAGTCCCCTCCCTCATGACTAAGTGCAATCTGTGAAATTCCCCTCCATCATCCTTGATGTCTTCCTCACCCTACCCCATCACTGCTCCTCCTCACCATCAGTGGAACCCAGCTCACTCTGGACAATACAGTCCCCTCCCCGCCCCAGCCACTCTCTCCCAAGGTGGGGGCCTCACCTTCTCCCACTCCTCCCACCTCGTAGGGAAAGGGAGAGTAGTCAGCCTGCCGCTTCTCATCCTCCAATTCTCACCTTCTCTTCCTTTGAATTGCACGTCATTCCTTTCCACCATCCATAATCACTTGTTGTGATTACCCACTGCCCCTCTGGTCCCACTACTACTTTTCTGAGTGATTTTGAGGCCGCTCACCTTCCTCCTCTAGTTCTCTCTCCCTACCCTCATCTTCACGGACTTTAATATCCACGTGGATCTACCAATTAACCTTCCCATTACCCACTTCCTCTCACTCTCAACTCCACTGCCCTTATGCTCCACCCCACCTCACCCATTTACCAACTTGAACACACCCTGGATCTCATCATCTCTAGTCACTACGGGATTTCAAGATTACCAATGCTGAACTGCAACTCTCCAACCACAACTCCCTACTGTAAGCTCTTTGTTGGGTAGGGACCAACCCTAGATGTTGCCTATTTGTACTTCCCAAGAACTTAGTACAGTGCTCTGCAAACAGTAAGTGCTCAGTAAATACGATTGAATAAATCAATGAATAATCTACTTTCTCTCCCACATGAAACTATTCTCTCCTCATCTATTGTGAGGAGGAGATCTCTAGACCACCCCCATGCTGGAGAAGCAGCGTGGCTCAGTGGAAGGAGTACGGGCTTTGGAGTCAGAGGTCATGGGTTCAAACCTCGGCTCCGCCAATTGTCAGCTGTGTGACTTGGGGCAAGTCACTTAACTTCTCTGTGCCTCAGTTACCTCATCTGTAAAATGGGGGTGAAGACTGTGAGCCCCCCATGGGACAACCTGATCAACTTGTAACCTCCTCAGTGCTTAGAACAGTGCTTTACACATAGTAAGTGCTTAATAAATGCCATTATTATTATTATTATTACTTATTCTAGGCCATCATGTCTCACCTGGATACCCTAATCAACTGCCCCTGTTTTCATGCACAAATTCATGTCCTCTACAGCAACCTCCCTGCCCAATTCAACCCCCTCCTAATCCATTAATTTCATACCAACAACCTCCCAGCTCTGTGTGCAGGGTAATTAACTAATAATGAAGATAACTGTGGTTTTGTTAATCGCTTAATGTGTGCCAAGCACTGTACTAAACGCTGGGGTGGATACAGGTTAATTGGATAGGACACAGTCCCTCTCCCACACAGGGCTTGCAGTCTTAGGCTCCATTTTACAGATGAAGTAACTAAGGCACAGGGAAGTAAAGTGACTTGCCCAAGGTCACAAAGCAGACAAATGACAGGGCAGGGATGAGAATCCAGGTTCTTCTGACTCCCAGGACTGTGTTTTATCCACTAGGCCATGCTGTTTCTCTTCCATTTCCCATCTTTGAAATGTATTTTATTGTCCATCTCCCCCACATAATAATAATAATGGTATTTGTTAAGCACTTACTATGTGCAAAGCACTGTTTTAAGCACTGGGGGGATACAAGGTGATCCAGTTGTCCCACGTGGGGCTCACAGTCTTAATCCCCCTTTTACGGATGAGGTAATTGAGGCTCAGAGAAGTGACTTGCCCAAGGTCACACAGCAGACATGTGGGGGAGCCGGGATTAGAACCCATGACCTCTGACTCCCGAGCCCGTGCTCTTTCCACCGAGCCATGTTGCTTCTAGGTTGGAGTGAGCGAGCAGGGAGGTATGTCTAACAACACTATCAATCAATCAATCAATCGTATTTATTGAGCGCTTACTATGTGCAGAGCACTGTACTAAGCGCTTGGGAAGTACAAATTGGCAACACATAGAGACAGTCCCTACCCAACATTGGGCTCACAGTCTAAAAAGGGGAGACAGAGAACAGAACAAAAACATACCAACAAAATAAAATAAATAGGATAGAAATGTACAAGTAAGATAAGTAAATAAATAAATAAATAGAGTAATAAATATGTACAACCATATATACATATATACAGGTGCTGTGGGGAGCACTTGGCACTTGGGAGAGTACAGAAGTGTTGGTAGACATGACTTCCCGCTCACTCAACCTAAACGGGGAGATGGACATTAAAATAAATTTTAGACAAGGGAAATAGAAGAGAAGCAGCATGGCCTAGTGGAGAGAGAATGGGCCTAGAGTCACAAGGGCCTAGACTGTAAGCTCATCATGGGCAGGGAATGTGTCTATTAATTCTGCTGCATTGCACTCTCCCAAGCACTTAGAACAGTGCTCTGCACATATAATAACAATAATTATTATTTTGGTATTTGTTAAGCGCTCACTATGTGATGAGCACCATTCTAGGCGCTGGAATAGATACAAGGTAATCAGTTTGTCCCTCAGCGGGCTCACAGCTTTAATCCCCATTTCACAGATGTGGTAACTGAGGCACAGAGAAGTTAAGCAGCTTGCCCAAGGTCACACAGCAGACAAGTGGGGGAGCCGGGATTAGAACCCATGTCCTCTGACTCCGAAGACTGTGTTCCTTCCACTAAGCCACGTTGCTTTCCCACATAGTAAGTGTTCAATAAATACCATTGACTAATTGACTGACACTTCACATAGTAAGTGAACAATAAATGTCATTGATTGATTGACTGACCTGAGTTCTAATCCCAGCTCCGCGACATACCTGCTGCATGACCTTGAGCAAGTCACAGTTTCTCTGTGCCTCAGTCCCTCCTTCGTAAAATTGGAATTAATAATGTAAGCCCCATGTGGGACAAGGACTGTGTCCAACCTGATTACTTTGTAACTTCTCCACTGCTTCTCTGAGGCACAGAGAAGTTAAAAGACTTGCCCAAGGTCATGCAGCAAAGTAATGGAGGCAGCATTAGAACGCAGGTCCTCTGATTCCCAGATCCTTACTCTTTCCACTAAGCCATGCTGGCTTCAGGAATCTTGAAGGATTTTGCCTGAATAACGGGCCACAGCGAAAAATGTGCTGCCCTATCATGGAATCTTTTGTCACATTTCTTCCCCGGTTTTTGTCTGACTTCTCTGGTCCATCTTTTTAAGTCTCCTTCGCTGGCTCTTCTGCCCCTCAGCCCCTAATTGTGGGTGTCCAACGAGGCAGAGCCCTGTGTGCCCTTCTATTTTCAATCTATACTCACTCACTTGGAGAGTTCGTTCACTCCCACAACTCTCAAATCTACCTCACTAGCCCTGACTCTCTCCTTCTCTGCAATTATAAATCGCAATTATAATTATAATTACAAATTATAAATTTATAAATTATAAATTTATATATATTTATAAATTATCATCAATCATATTTATTGAATTATAAATAAATAAAATAAATAAATAAATAAATAAATAAATTATAAATCGCCTCCTGCCTCCAGGGCATCTCTTCAGGGATGTCCTGCTGGCATCTCAAGCTCAAGATGTCTGATACTGAACTTTGCATCTTCCCTCCCAAACCTTCACCAATTGTCAGCTGTGTGACTTGGGGCAAGTCACTTCACTTCTCTGGGCCTCAGTTACCTCATCTGTAAAATGGGGATGAAGGCTGTGAAACCCCCATGGGACAACCTGATCAACTTGTAACCTCCCCAGCGCTTAGAACAGTGCTTTGCACATAGTAAACGCTTAATAAATGCCATCATTATTATCAGCGCTTAGAACAGTGCTTTGCACATAGTAAGTGCTTAATGCATGCTGTCATTATTATTATTATTATTATTATTATTATTATTATTATTTTCCTCCCTTAAATTTCTGGTCACAGCTGACAACCCCATAATTATAATAATGATGGCATTTATTAAGCACTTATTATGTGCAAAGCACTATTCTAAGCGCTGGGCATCCTCCCCATTTCTGAGGCATTATTCTTGGCCATTCCCTCTCTTTCAATCAAATCCTGTAAATTTCTTTCAAATCCTGTCAGATTTTTGGGTTTTTGTGGTATCTGTTAAGCCCTTCCTTTGTTTGAGGCACTGTACTAGCACTGTATGCCATATGTAAGACAGAGATTGCATCCAACCCAATTATCTTTTACCTACCCAGAGCCTAGTACAGTGCCTGGCACATAGTGAGCACTTAATAAATACCATAAAAAAGGAAAACACTGATGGGATGCCCATGGCAGACGCTTGTAAATTTTCCAATTTGCCCAAGAGATAAAGTAGGTTTGACTATTAGACTAAGTCCACCATGTTTCAGCCTCTTTCCAATACTTTTGGGGAAAGTTATGACTCAGTTACCTAAATACAGTATAGAATTTTTTAGAGTTTTATCAATTTAAACCAATGTCTAACCCTGAGGTATTTATTTTTAATCGTTTAAAGTTGAAAAAATCAGAGTACACTCCTGGAAGATTTCCCTCCTCTCCATTCTGTGAAATCTAGTTTCCTCAATTTATTAGCAGGAATGATCAATTTCACTCACCTTTCTTTTGCTTTAAAATTCCCCTGTTGCCCTTTGATGCAGAGGTTATGTTTTTGATACAACCCCAGAGTAAGGGAAATTCAGGTTGCAGTACTGATCGGGCATTTGACACCACACACCTGTCCACAACTGATTTTTTTCTGAAATTGTGCCTTTTTTAAAAAATGGTATTTGTTATGCATTTACCGTGTGCCAGGCACTACGCACTGGGGTGGATACAAGATAATCAGGTTGAATAATAATCCCTGTCCCACATGGGGCTAACCTTCTTCATCCCCATTTTACAGATGAGGTAACTGAGGCCCAGAGAAGTTAAGTGAGTTGCCTAGAGCCACACAGCGGACAAGTGTCAAGGGCAGCATTAGAACTCAGGTCTTTCCAACTCCCAGGCCCATACTCTTTCCCCTAGGCCATGCTGCTTTTCATGCTGTATCCAGGCAGTTACAAATTGCCAGAAGAACATTTCCTAACTTTAAATCACATTCTACCTAAAATGCAGAGTGTAAACGTATGCCCTGGTAGAAGTGAGTAACAGTGCTCACCTCTAAACTAAAATTTGGATAAAAGGATTCCTCCGATTTTGGACTAAACTGGTTCACAAAAAGTGTATCATGTTGAAATGCATTCATTCGTTCTTTCAATCGTGTTTATTGAGCGCTTACTGTGTGCAGAGCACTGTACTAAGCGCTTGGGAAGTCCAAGTCGGCAACATAGAGAGACGGTCCCTACCCAACAACGGGCTCATAGTCTAGAACGGGGAGACAGACAACAAAACAAAACATCGAGACAGGTGTCAAAATCGTCAGAACAAGAGAATTAAAGCCATATGCACATTGTTAAAAAAATAAATAGAATAGTAAATATGTACAAGTAAACTGGTATTCATTCATTCAATCATATTTATTGAGCACTTACTGTGTGCGGAGCACTGTACTAAGCGCTTGGGAAGTACAAGTCGGCAACATATAGAGACGGTTCCTAAATCAGAACTAATTCTATCACACGAATAATGTTATAAATGGTGAATGGTGATTGGTTCCTGAATCAAGCTCAGGTATCCTGTTTTTAATAATAATAATAATAATGGCATTTATTAAGCACTTACTATATGCAAAGCACTGTTCTTAGAGCTGGGGGGATACAAGGTGATCAGGTTGTCCCAAGGCGGGCTCACAGTCTTAATCCCCATTTTACAGATGAGGTAACTGAGGCCCAGAGAAGTGAAGTAACTTGCCCAAAGTCACACAGCTGACAAGTGGTGGAGCTGGGATTTGAACCCATGACCTCTGACTCCAAAGCCCGGGCTCTCTCCACTGAGCCATGCTGCTTTTACCAAGGTTACCCAGAACTGTATATTGGCTCTATTACAGAGAAGTAATATACCTAAATTTATGTATCGATATTGAGCTTAAGAGTTTCCATGTTAGGATAACTGACTTGTACTTCAACAGCAGTGACCAGCCTTCCTGGGGCGTGTTCTAATGGAAAAGAACATAGGCCTGGGAGTTCGAGGACCTGGGTTCTAATCCTGGCTCTGCCACTTGTTTGTTGTGGCAAGTCACTTAACTTCTCTGGGCCTCAGTTCCCTCAACTGTAAAATGGGGATTCAATACCTGTACTCCGTCCTACTTGGGGAATCTGATTATCTCGTATCTATCCCAGTTAGAGAAGCAGCGTGGCTCAGTGGAAAGAGCACAGGCTTTGGAGTCAGAGGTCATGGGTTCAAATCCGATCTCTGCCAATTGTCAGCTGTGTGACTTTGGGCAAGTCACTTAACTCCTCTGTCCTTCAGTTACCTCACCTGTAAAATGGGGATTAAGACTGTGAGCCCCATGATCACTTTGTAACCTCCCCAGTGCTTTGCACATAGTAAGTGCTTAATAAATGCCATTGTTATTATTAATATCCCACTACTTAGTACAATCCTTGGCAGAGAAGTGCTTAACAAATACCACATTTATTATTATCATTATAAGATAACACTCTCCCCCTACCCCCTTAAAACTTCATCTGTCATTTTCCCACAGCTCCTGTGCCTTCTTTCTCCCAAATCTCTCCCACTCCATGACCTCTGCCATCCCATGACCACCCAGAGATAGAGCCATACTATGAAGTTAAAATCAATGTGTTGTAAAGCTAGAACTAGGTAAAAGACTTTCATCTTTATTTAAAATGTCTTAAATCAAGGATGTCCTGTCCTGTATTGTTAAGTTTTGGATTCACTCTAAATCCTAATATCCTAAACTAAGGAAGATTTCCTTGCATTTGCTATATACATATCTATCTATCCATCTAGATATGTATCCATCTAGTCGGAGTCGGAGGTCGGAGTCTAGTCAGAGTCGGAGGTTCAAATCCTGGCTCTGCCACATGTCTGCTGGGTGACCTTGGGCAAGTCACTTAACTTCTCTGAGCCTCAGTTCCCTCATCTGTAAAATGGGGATGAAGACTGTGAGCCCCACGTGGGACAACCTGATCATCTTGTATCCCCCCAGCGCTTAGAACAGTGCTTTCCACATAGTAAGCGCTTAATAAATGCCATCATTATTATCATTATTATATATACATATATATGCATATCTAGGTTTGTATGTCTATATCTATACCAACTTTTTTAAGGTATTTGTTAAGCACTTATTATGGGTCAAGCACTGTTCTAAACACTGCGGTATATACAAGGTAATCAGGTTGGACATAGTCCATGTCCCAGGTGGGGCTCACAGTCTTAATCCCCATTTTACAGATGGAGTAACTGAGGCACAGAGAACTGAAGTGACTTACCCAAGGTCAGCCAGCAGACAAGTGGCAGAGTCGGCATTAGAACCCAGGTCCTTCTGACTCCCAGGCTGCTACTCTATCCAATAGGGGAAGTAGCGTGGCTCAGCGGAAAGAGTGTGGGCTTGGAAGTCAGAGGTCTTGGGTTCAAATTCTGACTCCACTTGTCAGCTGTGTGACCTTGGGCAAGTCACTTAACTTCTCTGTGCCTCAGTTACCTCATCTGTAAAATGGGGATTAAGACTGTGAGCCCCAAGTGGGACAACCTGATCACCTTGTATCCTCCCAGTGCTTAGAACAGTGCTTTGCACATAGTAAGCGCTTAACAAATACCACCATTATTATTACTAGGCAACGCTGCTTCCATCTGCATTTTGGGCAAAGCCAGAGAGGAAAATGATCACAGAAGAAACACTTCCACACATTTGGGAAAGACGCATCATAAAAATAAAAGAAAAACTAGCTCCTCAGTTTTAAAATGCAAACTCAAATTTTACCCTCATTTTTAAGGATCAAACAGAATAATAAACCCCCTTCAGTCAAAATTTTTCCGGTCTGAAAACCGTACCCTAATAATAGACGACGGAATCTTTTGACATGTCTGTTAGTTGAGCCCTTTCCTGCTGTGATCAGTGAATTGCTCCTGCCATCTAGGGGTGCTCAGACAATCACCCTAAATATGAGGGATTTAACAGTGGAAAAAACAGGGACCCTGTGGATTTCTGAGGATGCATGAAAATGCCCTTCTTTACGTTCTCTTTGTAGAAGTGCAGTCATAATTTTCCAGTCTAACCATATATGTGCAATGTATTAGAAAGGAACACATTTTGCCATTCTTAGACTGGCAAAATTGGCATAAAGTTTAGAATTCCATTACAAAGTTCTCAACTCAAAAACCAATTCCCAGCAAAAACATGACTCCTTCTTTCTCAGGAAAACTATATGAGGAATCTTTCCAAAGGCTTAAGAGTGTCGTGCCCATTAAATAATTTTAACAACAGTTTTATCGTAGCTTAGTGGAAAGATCACGGGCTTAATAATAATAATAATGGCATTTATTAAGCACTTACTATGTGCAAAGCACTGTTCTAAGCGCTGGGGAAGTTACAAGGTGATCAGGTTGTCCCACTGAGGGCTCACAGTCCTAGTCCCCATTTTGCAGATGAGATGACTGAGGCCCAGAGAAGTGAAGTGACTTGCCCAAAGTCACACAGCTGACAAGTGGCGAAGCTGGGATTTGAACCCATGACCTCTGACTCCAAAGCCTGTGCTCTTTCCACTGAGCCATGCTGCTTCTCCACTGCGCCATGCTTAGTAGTCAGAGGTCGTGGGTTCTAAATCTGGCTCCTCCACTTGTCAACTTGCGCAAGTCACAACTTCTCTGAGCCTCAGTTACCTCATCTGTAAAATGGGGATGAAGACTGTGAGCCCCACTTGGGAAAACCTGATAATATTGTATCTATCCCAGCTTAGAACAGTGCTCGGCACATAGTAAGCGCTTGACAAATACCATTATTATTATTACTATTATGAAGGTGGTTAAGAAACATGAGGCACACGTTACATTTTCTTTGAAGATAGTGAGTTTTTTTTTTTCTTTTAATGGCATTTGTCAAGTGCTTACTATGTGCCAGGCACTATACTAAGCACTGGGTAAACACAGGTTAATCAGGTTGGACATAATCCCGGTCCCACAGGGGGCTCACTGTCTGATTCCCCATTTTAGAGCTGTGGTAACTGAGGCCCAGAGAAGTGAAGAGACTTGCCCAAGGTCACACAACAGATAAGTGGCAGAGCCGGAATTAGAACCAAGGTCCTTCTGACTCCCAGATCCACTAGGCAACGTGGCTTTTCCATGTGGTCTACTTCTTCCATATCTCCACTGAAAATGGTATAGTTTAGTATTGTTTGAGTTGATGCATAATAACAATAATAATAATAATAATAATAAATGGTATTTTTAAGTGCTTAATTTGTGCTTAATGTATATTTGGTTGTATATATTTATTACTCTATTTATTTATTTATTTATTTATTTTACTTGTACATTTCTATCCTATTTATTTTATTTTGTTGGTATGTTTGGTTTTGTTCTCTGTCTCCCCCTTTTAGACTGTGAGCCTACTGTTGGGTAGGGACTGTCTCTATGTGTTGCCAATTTGTGCTTCCCAAGCGCTTAGTACAGTGCTCTGCACATAGTAAGCGCTCAATAAATACGATTGATTGATTGACTGATTGATTGTGCTGGGATAGATACAAGATAATCATGTTGGACGCAGTCCCTGTCCCATATAGGACTCACAGTCTTAATCCCCATTTTACAGATGAGGAGGTAACTGAGGCACAGAGAAGTAAGTGACTTGCCTTAGGTCCCACAGCAGACGGAAGGAGCCGGAATTAGAACTCAGGTCTTTCTGAAACCCAGGCCCATGCTCTATCCACTAGCCCATGCTGCTTCTCCCTTCCTAGCAGTGATGGAGGTGATGCCCCCCACAACTTTCTGGGCTGGATCCCCAAAATGGCTCATCCCAGTTCTCTGACCAATCAATCAATCAATCAATCAATCGTGTTTATTGAGCGCTTACTGTGTGCAGAGCACTGTACTATGCGCTTGGGAAGTACAAGTTGGCAACATATAGAGACCAGACCTAAGAGTTTCCAGTCAGGGCTGAAGAGACCCAAAATGGCCACTTTCTGTCCTTTGCTCTTTGAAGCCCATCCCTCCTCAAACCCTCCTCTATTTCTTCCGGGTACTCACAATGAAAAATCAACATCAATGCACTGAAGAAATAGTCACTCATTGATCAATTAATTCATTCATTCAATCATATTTATTGAGCACCTACTGTGTGCAGAGCACTGTACTAAGCGCTTGGGAAGTACAAGTTGGCAACATCTAGAGACGGTCCCTACCCAACAGTGGGCTCACAGTCTAGAAGGGGGGAGACAGACAACAAAACAAAACATATTAACAAAATAAAATAAATAGAATAAATATGTACAAGTAAAATAAATAGAGTAATAAATCTGTACAAACATATATACATATATACAGGTGCTGTGGGGAGGGGAAGGAGGTAAGGCGGGGGGATGGGGAAGGGGAGGAGGGGGAGAAGAAGGAGGGGGCTCAGTCTGGGAAGGCCTCCTGGAGGAGGTGAGCTCTCAGTAGGGCTTTGAAAAACTGCCTTCATTTTCTACAAATCAGACTTCTATTGAATGAGGAAGTTTCAAAGATTTGAGGGTGGAGAAATAAGGAAGAGTCCAAAGGATGCATATTCTAATCCCAGCTCTGCCGCTTGTCTGCCTTGTAACTTTGTGCAAGTCACTTAACTTCTCTGTGCCTCAGTTACCTCATCTGTAAAATGGGGATTAATACTGTGAGTTCCATGTGGGACATGGACTGTATCCAACCTGTTTAGCCTATATTTACCTCAGGGATTAATACAGTGCCTGGTTTACGTAACAAATAGCATAATATAGAAGACACCCCCAGCTCTCCCTCCGAAGCCCTGGGAAGGTGGAGGGAGTCAGGTCTCCCAAGGGATCTTTGGGAGCAGGTGGGTCAGTAGTGTGGACAAATTCAAGTGCTTAGTACAGTGCTTTGCACAAAGTAAGTACTCAATAAATATGACAATGAAAGTTCAGCTGAAATGTTTTTGCTTACTCCTGTTACAAAGCATTTCTCATCAATCCAGCCATAGCAGTCAGTCATCTTCTACAACCTTAGGAATCACTATAAATAACATTTTTGGTCAATCAATGATATTAATTCAGTAGTTACTTTGTGTAGAAAAAATAATAATAATACAATAATATAATGATAAGTCAATAGATTTTGAGTTCCATGTGTCATTCATTCATTCATTCAGTCATATTTATTGAGCATTTACTGTGTGCAGAGCACTGCACTAAGCACTTGGAAAGTACAATTCAGCAATAGTGACAGTTCCTGCCCACAATGGGCTTAAAGTCTAGAAGGGGGGAGACAGACATCAAAACAAGTAAACAGACATCAATAGCATCAATATAAAGAAATGGGAATTATAGATATATACATATGAAAACAAGTTAACAGGCATTACAGAGTTGGTAGAATTGAACAGCATTGTTTGAGACACAAGGGATTTAGTCAATTATTAGTATCTATGAATCAGTCAGTGGTAATTATTGAGAACTTACTGTAAGCAGCACATTATCCTAAGTGCTTGGGAAAGTAAAATACAACTGAGTTGTTAGACATGTTCCCTGTCGGCAAGGAGCTGACAGTCTAGAGAGGGAGACCGACTTTGATATAAACAAATGAATTACAGATGTGTGCATAAATTCTGTGGGGGTGAGATTGACTAACCAAGTGCTTAAAGGGTAGAGATCCAAGTGAGTAAGTGAGGCAGAAGGGAGAGAAAGAAAGAGAATTGAGGGCTTAGTCAAGGAAGGATTCTTGGATGAGATGTGATTTTAATAAGGCTTCGAAGGTGAGGAGAGGGAATGGGAAAAAGGGAGGATATGGGAAAGGAGTCAGTAGAAAAATAGATGAGCTTGAGGTACAGTGAATAGGTGGGCATTAGAAAAGACGAGTGTATGGATTGAACTAAAGAAGGAAATAGGCAAGGTGAGATTGGAGGGGCCAAGCTGATGGAGTGGATTAAAGCCAATAGTGAGGAGTTTTTGTTTGATGCAGAGGTGGATGGGCAACCACTGGAGATTCTTGAGGAGTGGGGAGACATGGACTGAATTTTTTTTAGAAAAATGATCCAGGAGTGATTAAGTGCTTACTCTGTACAGAGCACTCCGTTCTAAGTGATTGGAGCATGTAATAGACTAAAAAAACATGATCCCTGGCTCTCAAGAGGAGTAGGCGGTCACTCAAACAACTTTCAGGAAGGTAGAAGTAGCAGAGTTTAGCTATATATTTGTAAATTCTAAAGGTTGTGGGGAGAGAGAAAGTGAGCTCCCAAGGGCTTCGGGAATGTGGAGTGAGAAGTGGCTAAGTGGAAAAGAGCACAGGCTTTGGAGTCAGAGGTCATGGGTTCAAATCCCGGCCCTGCCAATTGTCAGCTGTGTGACTTTGGGCAAGTCACTTCACTTCTCTGAGCCTCAGCTACCTCATCTGTAAAATGGGACAAGCTGATCTCCTTGTAACCCTCCCAGCGCTTAGAACAGTGCTTTGCACATAGTAAGTGCTAAATAAATGCTATTATTATTATTATTATTATTGGCTAAGGGGAGAGAACATGGACCTGTGGGTGTCAAAGGAGGCAGGGTCCGAATTCCAGCTCCATCACTTGCCTGCTCTGTGACCTTGGGCAAGTCACTTTTAACTTCTTTGGGCTTCAGTTACCTCATCTGTAAATGAGGATTAAGGCTGTGAGCCCTATGTGGGAGAGGATTTGTGTCCAACCCGATTATCTTGTATCTACTCCAGCTCTTAGTACACTGCCTCGCAAAGAGTAAGTGTTTAGTGAATCCATAAACAAAAATAAAATATAGAAAACAAAGTGCTGAAGTGGCAGTAGGAATGGAAATAGGATAAGGAGAGGAAAGATTAATCATTTTTTGCACTATACTCTTTTCCAATAGAAATAAATAGGAGCAATAACTGAAGCATAACAGTAAGACTATAGCAACAATAGAGTCGAAAATGTAACTTGTTCCATTTAAACATAGTAAGTGCTTTTACAAAGATCAATAAATAAATAAATAAATTTCAGGGATCAAAACAGGTAAAGTGAATGAAAATGGTGAGAGATTAATGGATGGAAAGAGAAGTAGCATGGCTCAGTGGAAAGGGCACAGGCTTTGGAGTCAGAGGTCATGGGTTCAAATCCCGATTCCACCTGTCTCAGATACCTCATCTGTAAAATGGGGATTAAGACTGTGAGCCCCCCGTGGGACAACCTGATCACCTTGTAACCTCCCCAGCGCTTAGAACAGTGCTTTGTACATAGTAAGCGCTTAACAAATGTCATTATTATTATTATTATTATTATTATTATTATCATTTTTAACTACCTTAAGGTGTAAAATTTTATCCAACAGCCCACGTTATTTCAGATGCTTGCCCAGAGTGATCTATTTGGACTAAAAAGCTGGGGAGGTCATGGGTTCTAATCCCAGATCCTCCACTTGTCAACTGTGTGACTTTGGGCAAGTCACTTAACTTTTCTGTGCCTCAGCTCCCTCATCTGTAAAATGGGGATTAAGACTGTGAGCCCCACGTGGGACAACCCGATTACCTTGTATATACCCCAGTACTGAGAACAGTGCTTGGCACATAGTAAGTGCTTAACAAATACCATAATTATATTATCCACCTCCACATCAAATAGAAACTCTTCACCACAGGCTTTAAAGCACTCAATCAGCTGGCCTCCTCCTATTTTACCTGACTTTACTTCTACTGCAGCCCAGCCCACACACATGTCCTCTAGTGCCAGTTTACTCTCTGTGTCCCAATCTCATCTATTTCACTGTCAACCCCTTTTCCACATAGTTTTCTGGCCTAGTGGATAGAACATTGGCCTGGGATTCAGAAGGTCATGGGTTCTAATCCCTGCTCTGCTCTAATCTTGGCTTCAAGGCTGTCCATCCCCTCGCCCCCTCGTACCTCACCTCCCTTCTCTCCTTCTCCAGCCCAGTTCGCACCCTCCGCTCCTCTGCCGCTAATCTCCTCACCGGGCCTCGTTCCCGCCTGTCCCGCTGTCGACCCCCAGCCCACATCCTCCCCCTGGCCTGGAATGCCCTCCCTCTGCACATCCACCAAGCTAGCTCTCTTCCTCCCTTCAAAGCCCTACTGAGAGCTCACCTCCTCCAAGAGGCCTTCCCAGACTAAGTCCCTTTTTTCCTCTCCTCCTCCCCATCCCCCCCACCCTACCTTCTTCCCCTCCCCACAGCACTTGTAAATATTTGCACAGATTTATTACTCTATTTTACTTGTTCATATTTACTATTCTATTTATTTTGTTAATGATGTGCATGTAGCTTTCATTCTATTTGTTCTGAGGACTTTGACACCTGTCTACATGGTTTGTTTTGTTGTCTGCCTCCCCCTTCTAGACTGTGAGCCCGTTGTTGGGTAGGGACCATCTCTATATGTTGCCAACTTGTATTTCCCAAGCACTTAGTACAGTGCTCTACACACAGTAAGTGCTCAATAAATACAATTGAACAAATGAATGAATGCTCTGTCACTCATTGGCTGTGTGATCTTGGACAAGTCACTTAACTTCTCTGTGCTTCAGTTATCTCATCTGTAAAATTCATTCACTCATTCATTCATTCAATCGCATTTATTGAGCACTTACTGTGTGCAGAGCACTGTACTCAGCGCTTGGGAAGTACAAGTAAAGTGGGGATCGAGATTGTGAGCCCCACTTGGGACATGGACTGTGTCCAACCTGATATGCTTGTATTCACCCCAGCACTTAGTACAGTGCCTGGCATATAGTAAGTGCTTAACAAATGCCATAACTGTTATTATTATTATTGGACTTACCTCCCCCTCCATATACATCAGACCACCACTCTCCCCATTCTCCAAAGCTTTATTAAGGTCACATCTTAGTACAGTGCTCTGCACACAGCAAGCGCTTAATAAATACAACTGAATCAATCTCCTCCAAGAGGCCTTCCAGATTAAACCCTCTTTTCCCTGGCTCCTTTCCAGGGCTTAGAGCAGTGCTCGGCACATATTAAGCACTTAACAAATACCATAATTAAATTTATTTCCCTTCTGTGTCATTGATTCATTAATTCAATTGTATTTATTGAGCGCTTTCTGTGTGCAAAGCACTGTACTAAGGACTTCGGAGGGTACAATACAACAATAAACAGACCCATTCCCTGCACACAATGAGTTTACAGTTACAGACAAGTGACAGAGCCTGGATTAGAACCCATGATCTTCTGTAGCTCCTGGATAAGAAACACATTAGTTGTTTTCCTGGTATATGTGTTCTTTCCCTTGTTCAGGGTTCTGGGCACAGAGAAAGCAGAACAGCCAATCAAGTTGGACCGTCAATTCATTCATTCCTTCAATCGTATTTATTGAGCGCTTACTGTGTGCAGAGCACTGGACTAAGCGCTTGAGAAGTACAAGTCGGCAACATATAGAGACGGTCCCTACCCAACAATGAGCTCACAGTCTAGAAGGGGGATACAGACAACAAAACAAAACATGGAGACAGGTGTCAAAATCGTCAGAACAAATAGAATTAAAGCTATATGCACATCATTACAAAATAAATAGAATTGTGTTGTTATTGAGTGAAGAACACTGTACTAAGTATTTAGGAGATTACTGCAAGGTCCTTGTGGGCAGAGAACTTGTCTACCAATTCTGTTATACTGTAATAATGATAATAATAATAATAATGGCATTTGTTAAGCACTTACTATGTGCCAAGCACTGTTCTAAGCACTGGCCGGGCGGAATGCAAGGTAATCAGATTGTCTCACATGAGGCTCATAGTCTTAATCCCCATTTTCCAGATGAGGGAACTGAGGCCCAGAGAAGTTAAGGGACTTGCCCAAAGTCACACAGCTGACAAATGGCAGAGCCAGGATTAGAACCCATGACCTCTGACTCCCAAGCCTGGGCTCTTTCCATTGAGCCACGCTGCTTCTCTGCTCTTCTAAGCACTTAGTAGAGTGCTCTGCACACAGTCGGCAGTCAATAAATACCATTGATCGATTGACTGGTTACACTAGAGTTAGAAGCCACGATCCTTGTCCTCAGAGAGTTTATAATATAGTGAAGTGGAGCAGACACATAAAGAAATACTAGGTAGAAGGAAGAAACAGAGTATAAATATATGTACAGAAATGCTACAGGGGAATGGAAATACCCCTGTGTTAAGGTGATGTGGAAGTTCTGAAGTGACAGTAGAGGGGTAAAATAGAATAAAAACGGGGAGTTGAGATATGAGACCCCCAGATTGAGGCAGCGAATAAATGAACAAATAAATACAGGCCACAGGAAGCTGATAACATATATTTTAAAAATACAGTGAGCTTTGAAAAACCACAAAAATAACACCTCCAGTAGATTCCTAGCTGAGCAGTCCATAATCAAGGAGATCTAACTCAAGAGATCCATGACATCGCTCAGTTTCCAAAAGTAGCCAAGAGCGAACAGATGCTAGTTGGATCCTCTTCAAGACGTAAAGTTAAAATGATAAGTGGTACTTCTATTATATGCGCAAGGAGATAAACAAACAACATTTTCCCTACAGCGTGACCAGCAGGAACGAAGATCCCTCTGAGGTATCTTTGGGTCTTCAGTAAAGAGGATGTAGTCGATGAAGTGCTTATCCTTATTCACGTTTGGCAGAAAATGCCTTTACGAGAGGACCGCTCGAGTACAGTTGTTGAGATCAGAACACAAGAGGAAGCTCAGCTCTCTAACTTTGCTTTCCAGGACAAGTCCCACCTATCTCCTCTCTAACTTTGCTTTCCAGGACAAGTCCCACCTATCTCAGGAAACTTCCCAATTAACCTCAGCCATTCTCCAATCTGTCCAACCAAAGTGCATCCTAAGCCTCTCCCTTAACTCGTTTTTGTCTGTTTGTTTGCTTTATATTTGTTAAGTGTTTACTGCATGTCAAGCATTGTTCTAAGCCCTGGGGTAGATACAAGTTTATCAGGTTGGACACAGTCCCTGTTCCACAGGGGGCTCACACTCTAAATAGGAGGAAGTAGGATTTAATCCCCGTTTTACAGTTGAGGACACTGAGGCACAGAGAAGTAAAATGATTTGCCCAAGATCACACAGCAGGAAATGGGCAGACGGGATTAGAACTCAGGTCCTCCCAGGCCCGTGTTCTTTCCACTAGGCCACACTGCTTCTCTTGTCATTGCCTGGTGGTGTAGACACTATTAGCATTAATTCTCTCCTAACTAGACTGTGAGCGACACTTGTATTAACGTTACTTCCCTACTAACTAGACTGCAAGCCTCATGTGGGATGGGTCCTGAGTCCAATCTGATAATCTTGTCTCTACCCCAGTGTTTAGAACAGTGCATGGCACATAATAAACCCCTAATAAATGCCATAAAAAATTGTAGGACTGTAGATTCAACTATCTCACTGCCCTTATAGAGCCATGGGCCATGCTAGTTTTATTAACCTTAAAATGGAACTGCCTCCCAAATTGCTTATTTCAGTGTCCTACAGTTGACTTTAGTAGAGACCTTATAATCAGACAAATGGAACTAAGGTAGTGGGATAGGTGCATCTTTGGGATATGGGGAAATACTTCACTAACTGAAGTGAAGTGAAAAGTTAAAGTCTGAATTTCCTACAGGAAAATCTCAAAAATGAAAAGCAGCATAGCCTAATGGAAAGAGCACAGGCCTGAGCCCACTGTTGGGTAGGGGCCGTCTCTATATGTTGCCAATTTGTATTTCCCAAGTGCTTAGTACAGTGCTTTGCACACAGTAAGCACTCAATCATCATCATCATCAATCGTATTTATTGAGCGCTTACTATGTGCAGAGCACTGTACTAAGCGCTTGGGAAGTACAAATTGGCAACATAAATTGGCTCAATAAATACAATTGATTGATTGATTGATTGATTCTAATGCAGGCTCTGGCACATGTCTCCTGTGTGACCTTGGGCAAGTCACTTCACTTCTCTGTGCTTCAGTTACCTCATCTGTAAAATGGAGATTAAATCCTACTCCCTCCTACCTGTACTGTGAGTCCTTTGTGGGTCAGGGACTGTGTCCAACCTGATTCATTTGTATCTATCCCAATGCTTAGAACAGTGCTTTGCACATAGTAAGCGCTTAATAAATACCATTTTGAAACGTTCTGGTCACATAGAGTAGTGGGTTCTCTCTCCATCTTTTCAGAGAGGAGAATTAAAAGCATGGAACTAAAAACAATCAACCGGCAGTATTTATTGCATACAGAACATTGTCTGGGAGAACATTGTCTGTCTAACATTGTTAGGTCTGGGAGGGAAGAGGGGAGGCCTTCAGGAGAAAGATAGCCAATAAAACCCTCAGGGA
This sequence comes from Tachyglossus aculeatus, assembly GCF_015852505.1. NCBI lineage: Eukaryota > Metazoa > Chordata > Mammalia > Monotremata > Tachyglossidae > Tachyglossus > Tachyglossus aculeatus. Next base: position 22,999,287 of record NC_052066.1, on the reverse strand, counting down.
CTTTAACATCCACATTATTATCCTCCTGATCCCTCTTTCCCCATCCCCAGCTGCCCACTTCCACACACTGCCAAACTCTTACTCCACCCCACATCAACTATCCACCAACTTGGACATTCCCTCAACTTGTTCATTACCAGAGAGTTCACCTTAATTCACCTCCAAGGACGTGTTCTTGCACCAGTGTTTTTCACCAGAATGTTCACAGCCTTTCAGGCTATGTTCAAAGGCCTGGAACATGGAGCTCCTCCTCTGCCTCCCGCCCCGATTGTGGGGGTCCCTCAGGGTTCAGTTCTCAGTCCCCTTCAGTTCTCTGTCCATAACCCCTCCCTTAGAGAACTCATTCACTCATTCACAGCTTCAGCTACCACCTCTATACCCAAATCTGTATCTCCATGCTGATCTCTTTCCCTCTCTTCAGTTTCACATCTCCTCCTGCCTTCAAGACATCTCTACTTGGATGTCTTCCTGTCACCTCCAACTCCACTTATCCAAATCAGAGCTGCTTATCTTCCCACTCAAATCCAGGCCCCTCCCTGACTTTCCCATCATTACGGACACCACCGTCATCCTTCCTGACTCATAACCAAGTAACCCATAGCCTTGGCATTATCCCTGATCCCTCTCTTTCGTTCAACCCACATAGTCAATCCATCACTAAATCATGTCAGTCCCACCTTCCTCTCCATCCAAACTGCTACCATGTTAATCCAATCACTCATCCTATTCTGCCTGAATTACTGCATTAGCCTCCTATCTGACCTCCCAGCCTCCTGTCTCTCCCCAATCCAGTCCATACTGCACTCTGCTGCCTGAATCATTTTTCTACAAAAACTTTCAGAACATGTCACCCCAGTCCTCAAAAAATACCAGTGGTTGCCCATCCAGCTCCGCATCAAACAAAAATTCCTCATCGTAGGTTTTAAAACACTCCACCACCTTGCCCCTCCTACCTCACGTTGCTTCTCTCTTCCTACATCCCAGCCCATACACCTTGCTCCTCTACTGCTAACCTTCTCACCATACCTCAGTCTCACCTAACTCTTCTCCAACCCCTCACCCACATCCTGCCTTTTTCCTGGAATGTCCTCCAGGAGTTGAGCCTACCTCAAATCCTATAGACAATGACTCCCCCCGCAACCTTCTAAGCCTTACTGAAAGCACATCTCATCCTAGAGGCCTTTCCAGACTAAGTGCCTCTTTCCTCATCTCCCATTCCCTTCCATGTCACCCTGACTTGTTTCCTTTACTCTTCCCCCCTCCCAGCCCCAGAACACTTATGTACCTACCTGTAATTTATTTATTTGTATTAATGTCTGTCTTCCCAGCTCTCGACTGCCTAGACTGCACTCTCCCTGACATTTCCATCGTTGTAGATGCCACCACCATCCTTCCTGACTCATTATCCCATAACCTTGGCATTATTCTTGATCCCTCCCTTTCATTCAACCTACATATTCAATCCATCACTAAATGGATTTAGTGGGCAGAGAATGTGTCTATTGTTGTATCGTACATGCCTACAGGATTAGTAATAATAATAATAATAATGGCATTTATTAAGTGGTTACTATGTGCAAAGCACTGTTCTAAGTGCTGGGGAGGTTACAAAGTGATCAGGCTGTCCCACGGGAGATTCACAGTCTTAATCCCCATTTTACAGATGAGGTACCTGAGGCACAGAGAAGTTAACTGACTTGCCCAAAGTAACACAGCTGACAATTGGCAGAGCAGGGATTTGAACCCATGACCACTGACTCCAAAGCCTGGGCTCTTTCCACTGAGCCACGCTGCTTCTCTACAGTAGTACAGTAGTACAGTGTTCTGCACTCAGAAAGCACTCAATAAATATGATTGAATGACTGAATGAATGAAAGCAGTATCCCTGAGCTGGTGGAATTGAATTTGCAGCAACTTTGTGTAAAGAATGATCTGATCCAGTCCTCTCCTGTTTCTCCTCCTATTTCTCTGGCCACTTTCTCTCAGTCTCTTTGATGGGGTCCTCCTCTGCCTCTCACCCTCAGACAGTGAGAGTCTTCAAGGTTCAGTTTTGGGACCCCTTCTATTCTCCATCTACACCCACTCCCTTGGAAGACTCATTCACTCCAATGGTTTCAACTCTATGCTGATGATGACCAAATCTACATCTCCAGCCCTGAGCTCTCTCCCTCTCTGCAGTCTAGCATTTCCTCCGGCCTTCAGGACATCTCTGCCTGGAAGTCCCACCGACTCTTCAAATTCAACATGCCCGAAACAGAATTCCTCATCTTCGCACTCAAAACTTGTCCTCCTCCTGTATTTCCCATCACTGTAGACTAAGATCGACTACCTACTCTCTACCTACCAACTTACCAATACAACATATCAACTCTCTTACAGCGAACTCTCCCAAGTGCTTAGTGAAAGTCTACACACGGTAAGCACTTAAATATGATTGATTGATTGATTTTTTTAAGGAATTTGTGAAGTACTTACTATGTGCCAGGCACTGTTCTAAGCACTATACAAGGTTATCAGGTTCATTCATTCATTCATTCATATTTATTGAGCGCTTACTGTGTGCAGAGCACTGTACTAAGTGCTTGGGAAGTACAATTTGGCAACATATAGAGACGGTCCCTACCCAACAGTGGGCTCACAGTCTAGAAGGGAGAGACAGAGAACAAAACAAAACATATTAACAGAATAAAATAAATAGAATAAATATGTACAAGTAAAATAAATAAATAATAGAGTAATAAATACGTACAAACATATATACATATATACAGGTTCATCACAGTCTCTGTCCCACATGGGACTCTAAGTGTGTCAATTTCCTCATCCGTTAAATGGGAATTCAATACTTTTGCTTCCTACTATGTGAGCACCATGTGGAATAGAGTCTGTATCTGATCTCGTTATCTTGTTTCTACCCAAGTGCCTCATTCACAGCATGGCTCAGTGGACAGAGCACGGGCTTTGGAGTCAGAGGTGGTGGGTTTGAATCCCGGCTCCGCCACATGTCTGCTGTGTAACCTTGGGCAAGTCACTTAACTTCTCGGAGTCTCAGTTACCTCATCTGTAAAAATGGGGATGATAACTGTGAGCCCCACGCGGGACAATCTGATCACCTTGTATCTCCCCAATGCTTAGAACAGTGTTTTGTACGTAGTAAGCACTTAACAAATGCCATTATTATTATTATTCATTCATTCAATCATATTTATTGAGCTCTTACTGTGTGCAGAGCACTGTATTAGGCGCTTGGAAAGTACAATCCAGCAATAAAAAGAGACAATCCCGGCCCACACTGCTTTACAGTATAGAAGGGGGGAGGCAGACATCAAAGCAACTAATCAGGTTTCAATATAAATAGAATTATAGGTATATACACATCAAAACAAGTAAACGGGCAATAATATAAATAAGCATAAGTATAGATATGTACATATATAGACAAGTGCTGTGGGGGGAAAGAGGGTAGAGCAAAGAGAGCGACTGGGGACAGCGTGGAGGGAAGGGGGAGGTGAGGAAAAGGGGGGCTTAGTCTGGGAAGGCCTCTTGGAGGAGGTGAAACTTCAGTAGGACTTTGAAGGGGGGAACTGTGATTGGCAGATTTGAGGAGGTAGGGTGGGTGTTCCAGGCCAGAGGTAAGACGTGGGTCAGGGGTCGATGGTGGGACAGGTGAGAACAAATCACGATGAGAGCAGAGTGTGCTGGCTGGGATGTGGAAGGAGAGAAGGGAGGTGAGGGAAGAGGGGGAAAAGTGATGGAGAGCTTTGAAGCCTGTCAGCCCACTGTTGGCTAGGGACCATCTCTATATGTTGCCAACTTGTACTTCCCAAGCTCTTAGTACAGTGCTCTGCACACAGTAAGCACTCAGTAAATACGATTGAATGAAGAGTGAGGAGTTTTTGCTTGATACAAAGGTCAACAGAAAACCGCTAGAGATTTTTGAGGAGGGGAGTGACATGCCCAGAGTGTTTCTGTAGAAAGATAATCCGGGCAGCAGAATGAAGTATGGACTGAAGTGGGGAGAGACAGGAGGTTGGGAGGGCTTGGCACATAATAAGCACTTAACAAAGATCACAACTACTGTTTATTGTTATTATTATTATAATTACATCCTAACCTGTCACCAGCGTGACACACATTCACACATTCCTCCTCATCAGCCCTCACTGCTTACAGACACCTCTGGTCAAGTAAGTGGTTTGGCTTACAGGAAAGATCACAGAGCTGGGAATCAGAGGACCAGAGTTATAATTCTGTGTCTGCCCTTGCCTGCTGTGGGACCCAGGGCAGGTCACTGAACTTTGCTGTGCCTCAGTTTCCTTATCTGTAAAATGGGGATAACATAGTTGTTCTCTCTTCCCCTTAAATACCATAACAAAAGCCACAAAAATGTGCTTAAGAAATACCATTATTATTATTATTGTTATTATCAATATTATTTGAGCTCCTTCATTCATTCAATCACATTTATTGAGCACTTACTGTGTGCAGAGCACTGTACTAAGCACTTGGGAAATACAAGTCAGCAACATATAGAGACGGTCCCTACCCAACAACGGGCTCACAATCTAGAAGGGGGAGCCAGACAACAAAAACAAAACATGTAGACGGTGTCAAAGTCATCAGAACAAATAGAATTAAAGCTAAATGCACATCATTAACAAAATAAATAGAATAGTAAATATGTACAAGTAAAATAGAGTAATAAATATATACGAATGTATATACAAGTGCTGTGAAGAGGGGAAGGAGGTAGGGCAGGGGGTATGGGGAGGAGGAGAGGAAAAACGGGACTCAGCCTGGGAAGGCCTCTTGGAGGAGGTGAGTTCTCGGTAGGGCTTTGAAGGGAGGTGAGCTCCTTCTGGGTAGAAAGCACTTTTCTGAGCAATTGGGAGAGTACAATAGAGGTCACAGACAAAATCCTAACCCTCAAGAAGCTTACAGCCTATCAGGGGGAAGAGAAACAAAATTATTAATAGTTAGGAGGAAAAAGAGAATGGATAGATGGACTACATGAATAAAAATGTATTTAATAATAAAATTAATAATTATAATTATGGTACCTGTTACTTACTATGTGCCAAGCACTTTTCTAAGCATGGGGTAGATACAAGTTAATTAGGTTAAACACTTCATTCATTCATTCAATTGTATTTATTGAATGCTTACTATGTGCAGTGCACCGTACTAAGGGCTTGGGAGATGGCAATATACAATAAACGGACACATTCTCTGCCCACAGTGAGCTTACAGTCTAGAGGGGGAGACAGATATTAGTAGAAATAGATAAATTACAGATAAGTACATAAGCGCTGTGGGGCTGGGAGGGGAGATGTGAAAAAGAAGCCAGTCCAGGCGACACAGAAGGGAGTGGGAGAAGACAAAAAGGAGAGTTTAGTCAGGGAAGGCCTCTTGGAAGAGATGTGCCTTCAATAAGGTTTTGAAATGGGAGAGAGTAACTGTCTGTCCTGTATAAGGAGGGAGGGCGTTCCAAGACAAAGGTAGAATGTGGGCGAGGGGTCGGCGGTGAGTAGAGATGAGAGGGATGAGGTCTAGACCACAGGTGAAGGGGACAGATTTTTGGAGTAGATGGGAGACCTCTTCTTGAGAGGCCGATAGAAAGGAGGAGAAAGAAGGTGACATGAAACTGAGGCTTGAAGTTGGGGAACATCATGTCTGGTAGTAGTTGGTGAGGTCAGGGATTAGATAATAATAATGATAGTATTTGTTAAACTCTTACTATGTGCCAAGCACTGTTTTAAGTGCCGGGTAAGAAAGGTAGGGGACACTGAAGTTTCAGGAGGGAATAAAAGGTGCAGAATATCTCCTGTCAGCTGAGAATCTTGGAGTCAATGAGGGAGGAAAAGCAGTGTTGCTGAGAGCTGAATTTTAGCAGGTCGGGATAAATATGAAGTAGTTGTAGTTGGTAGATTTTGGACTTCTGCTTGATATAGTCATCCTGATTATATGTATAATTTGGATTTTCAATTGATATAGTCATTATATGTACAATTTGAATTACTATATTTTGGATTTTGGCCTTCTGCTTGATGTAGTCATTCTAATTATATGTATAATTTGGATTTCCAATTGTTATAGTCATTATATGTACAATTTGAATGACTATATCTAGGGGAAGGCCAACATGACTAATGACTAAAATGCATATTCATCATCATAGATAGATATAATTTTGTTGTTAGTCATTCGTAATTGAAGAAGATGTCACTGATGGTGAAGGTAACTTACGAGTGACTGAGTGGCTGAAAAAGCCAATGCTCTCCGCACATCCGCCAAGCTAGCTCTCTTCCTCCCTTCAAAGCCCTCCTGAGAGCTCACCTCCTCCAGGAGGCCTTCCCACACTGAGCCCCCTCCTTCCTCTCCCCCTCCCCATCCCCCCTGCCTTACTTCCTTCCCCTCCCCACAGCATCTGTATATATGTATACATGTTTGTACATATATATTACTCTATTTATTTTACTTGTACATATTTATTTTATTTATTTTATTTAGTTAATATGTTTTGTTGTCTGTCTCCCCCTTCTAGACTGTGAGCCCGCTGTTGGGTAGGGACCGTCTCTATGTGTTGCCAACTTGTACTTCCCAAGTGCTTAGTATAGTGCTCTGCACACAGTAAGCTCTCAATAAATACGATTGAATGAATGAATGTATGAAAAGTGGTTGTGTTGTTGTGTTGTGCTGAATGTTTGCTGTGTGTGGCACTGTTTTCTCTTTGGTCTCCTTATATATCTCTTTCCACGTGGAACCTTTACTCGAAAAGGGCCATTTCTTTCTTGATAGCAGTCTGGTATGCAGGTCTCGCCTCAGCAACTGATTCCCAGTTTTCAGAATTGTCTGAAGCTTTGTTTTACCACCTCCTTGAAAAATTCCTCTGCCCTCCTTGCTTTCTGTTTCTACCCACTGTGATGGGAAAGTCCAGGGGAGGACAGGGTTTGGGTGGGAAGATGAGGAGCTCTGTTTTAGACACATTAAGTTTGAGGTGCCCACAGAACATCCAAGTAGAGTGAAAGCAGGAGGAAATGTCAGAGTGCATAGAGGACGTGGGTCACAGTTGCAGAGGTAGACTTGGGAGTCATCTGTGTAGAGATTATAATAATAATAATAATAATAATAATAATAATAATAATAATAATGGTATTTGTTAAGCGCTATGTGCAAAACACTGTTCTAAGCACTGGGGAGATACAAGGCGATCAAGTTGTCCCATGTGGGGCTCACAGTCATAATCCCCATCTTAGAGATGAGGTAACTGAGGCCCAGAGAAGTTAAGTGACTTGCCCAAAGTCACACAGCTGGCAACTGGCAGAGCCGGGATTTGAAACCCTGACCTCTGACTCCAAAGCCCAGGCTCTTTCCACTGAGCCACGCTGCTTGAAGTCGTGGGAGCGAATGAGCTCTCCAGTGGAGAATAAAATGGGACCCAGAACTGAATTTTGATGAACTCCTAAAATTAGAGGGTGGGAGATGGAGAGGTGGTCAGAGAAAGAGGAGGAAAACCAGGAGAGGACAGTGTCAGTGAAACTAAGGTTAGATGGTATTTCCAGAAGAAGGGGGTGGTCCATAGTATCAAATGTACTGAGAGTCAGCCAATCAATCATTTATTGAGTGCTTACTGTGTGCAGAGCTCTGTATTAAGTGCTTGGGGGAGAACAGCATAACCGACACATTCCCTGCCCACGCCAAGCTTACCGTCTAGAGGGGGAGACAGATATTAATACAAATAAATAAATTACAGATATGTCATAAGTGCTGAGGAGTTGGAGGGGGATGAATAAAGGAGGATCAGGATGGGGTAGAGGTTACTGGATGTTTATTTGTTTTGTTTACTTGCCTGTTAGCTTATTTTGATGTCTGTCTTTCCCCTTCTAGACTGTAAGCCTGGTGTGGGCAGGGATTGTCTCTCTTTATTGCTGAATTGTACTTTCCAAGTGCTTAGTACAGTGCTCTGCACACAATAAGTGCTCAATAAATACAAATGAATGAATGAATGAATGATTTAGAAAGAAGGAGGTTCCTGGTTATAGGGAAATTTTTATCGAGTGAAATTTGCGGAAGCTAAATTGCATGAGGTCAAAGAGAGAATTGGAGGAGAGGAAGGGGAGAACAGAGGGTGTAGACAACTTGCTCGAGGAGTCTGGAGAGGAATGGTAGTTGGGCTGATAAGTGGAGGGCATTGTGGAGGTCAAGACTTTTTTAAAAAATAGGGGGTACATGTGTGTTTGAAAACAGAGGGGAAGGAGCCATTGGAAAGTGAGCATTTGAAGATGGCAGTCTGGGAGGGAAGAAGTTGGAGGCTAGTGTTTTAATTAGATAATAATAATAATAATGATGGCATTTATTAAACACTTACTACATGCAAAGCACTGTTCTTAGATGGGAAGAGATGGGGTTGGAGGCATAGGTGTTGGGGTTGGTTCTTAAAAGAAGATACTGCTGGGAAGGATGGAGAGTTGAAAAGAGCGCAGGAAGAGCGTGGGACTGTGGAGGTGGGATTGAGAAGGAGAAAAAGCACTGGCCTGAGAGTCAGAGGTTCACGGGTTCTCATCTTAGCTCTGCCATTTCTCTGCTGTGTGACCTCCGAAAAGTTACTTCACTTCTCTGTGCCTCAGTTATCTATTCTGTACAATAGGGATTGAGACTGTGAGCCTCATGTGGGACAGGGACTGTGTCCAATCTGATTTGCTTGTATCCACCCCAGAGCTTAGTACAGTGTCTGGCACATAATAAGTGCTTAACAAATACCACAGTTCTTATTATTAGGTACAGGGGAGATTTGGAGAGGTCACAACTGATAATTTAAGTTTTACTGATGATTTAAGTTTTATAGAACATATCCCTGCTCTCCTCCTTTGGCAGCGGGGAATGGCTCAGACAGGGGACTCTCAGCTCTAAAATGGCCAGGCGTGTTGTCAGAAAATAGGCTCAGAATCTTGATGACCTTTATGGGAAAGCCAGATTTCCTTAGTAGTTTCCAGAACCCTGATCCACTGATCCTATCAAATGATTTGATATGGTCTATGAAAACTGGAGAGGTCAGGGTGCTATTCCTGGCACTTCTCCTGCATTTGACAGGCAGCAAAGATCATGTGTCTGCTGTGTAATGCTGTGATTTGAAGCCACACTGTGATTATCTGAAGCCACACTACGACTCTGGTAGTGTCTAGTCAATGCTATTTTTTAGCAGTTGATCCAGGAGGTCTCTGGCTAGTATCTTTCTGGCATAAGAATAAGATCCCTCGATAATAACTGCAATCCGATCTTTCACCTTTTTTTTTTTGAAGATGATGCTGATGGTGTCATCTCTTTTTTTTCAATGGTATTTGTTAAGCGTTTACTATGTGCCAGTCACTGTACTAACAGTGCTTTGCACATAGTAAGTGCTTAATAAATGTCATTATTATTATTAAGCCCTGGGGTAGATACAAGTTAATCGGGTTGGATACAGTTCCTGTCCCATACAGGCCTCATGGTTTTAATCCCTATTTTACAGATGAGGTTACTGGGGCACAGAGAAGTTGAGTGACTTGTCCAAGGTAACACACAGCAGACAAGCAGCATGAGCTAGTGGACAGACCACGGACCTAGGAATCAGAAGGACCTGGGTTCTAATCCTACTCCACCACTTGTCTGCTGTGTGACCTTGGGAAAGTCACTTCACTGGGCCTCGGTTACCGAATCTGTAAAATGGGGATTAAGACTGTGAGCCCCATGTGGGACAGGGACTGTGTCCAACCTGACTAGCTTGTATGTACCCCAGACTTTAAGAACAGTAAGCACTTAAATATCATAATTATTACAAGTGGTGAAGGTGGGATTGGAACTCAGATCCTCTGAGTCCCAGGCCCATGTTCTTTTCACTAGGCCATGCCGCTTCTCTAGATCTTTGAGTTCTCATGACAATTCCTTAGTGGTCTATATATTGAGGAAGGGTTTGTATTCGTGGGGGAATCCCCTCCATGTTTGCAGATCTCAGCAAGTAAAGCTATTGGGTCCAGGGGTGTAGTCATTTTTCATGGCTGTGACTGCTGTCAAATGAGGATTAAGGCTATGAGCTCCACTTGGGACCTTGACTATATCCAAACCAACTTGCTTGTATACTCCCCAGTGCTTAGTACAGTGCCTGGAACATAGTAAGCACTTAAAAAACACAATTATTATTATTGTTAATAAGTATAATTATTATTGTGATTATTATTATTATTATTGTGATTATTAGAGAAGCAACGTGGCTCAGTGGAAAGGGCACGGGCTTTGGAGTCAGAGGTCATGGGTTCAATTGGCTCTGCCAATTGTCAGCTGCGTGACTTTGTGTGAACTTGTTGCCAAATTGTATTTCCCAAGCGCTTAGTACAGTGCTGTGCACACAGTAAGCGCTCAATAAATACGATTGATTGATTTGGGCAAGTCACAACTTCTCTGGGCCTCAGTTACCTCATCTGTAAAATGGGGATTAAGACTGTGAGCCCCATGTGGGACAACCTGATTACCTTGTAACCTCCCCAGCGCTTAGAACAGTGGTTGGCACATAGTAAATGCTTAATAAATGCCATTATTATTATTATTATTATTATTATTATTATTATTATTACTGTGGTGACTTTCCCAGTAGTTGGTACATGTGCCACATCATCACCTATTGGAAGGTTTCGTTTTTTTTACAGGGCCCTGCCTTCAATGGTGTCAGATATATTGAGGAAGATGTTGGAATGTTCTCTCCATGTTTTTAGGATTCCCTCCTTGTCTTTAATGAGACTGGAGCCCTCTTCATTCTTCACAGAAGCTGGGATGGCATGTATAGTGGCAAATGACTTTCATCTGCACTGGCACAAGAGCAGAGGAATTGAACTTGTCTAGGTAATCCAAAACTTGGCGCGGGTGGTGTGAGAGCCGATGGAAGAATGGACAACACTGAGAAGGATTGTGAGAAGCAGATTTCTTTTTATGGCATTTCTTAAGTGCTCACTACATGCCAGGCACTGTACAAGCTAATCAGTTTGGCCTAGTGGAAAGAGCGTGGACCTGGGAATCAGAGGACCTGGTTTCTAATCCCGGCTCTGCCACTAGACTACTGTGTGAAATTAGGCAAGTCGTGTAACTTTTCTGTGCCTCAGCGACCTACTCTGATAAATGGGGATTAAGACTGTGAGCCCCCTACGAGACATGGACTGTGTCCAATCTGATCATGTTATTCCTACCCAGTGTTTATTACAATGTCTGGCACATTCCTCAAAAATCTCCAGTGGCTGCCAGTCAACCTATGCAACAAGCAGAAACTCCTCACTCTCGGCTTCAAGGCTGTCCATCACCTCGCCCCCTCCTACCTCACCTCCCTTCTCTCCTTCTACAGCCCAGCCCTCACCCTCCACTCCTTTGCCACTAACGTCCTCACTGTACATCGTTCTCACCCATCCCGCCATCTACCCCCAGCCCATGTCCTCCCCTTGGCCTGAAATGCCCTCCCTCTGCCCATCCACCAAGCTAGCTCTCTTCCTCCCTTCAAAGCCCTAATGAGAGCTCACCTCCTCCAGAAGGCCTTCCCAGACTGAGTCCCCTTTTTCCTCTCCTATTCCCCATCCCCCCACTCTATCTCCTTCCCCTCCCCACAGCACCTGTATATGTTTGTACAGATTTATTACTCTATTTATTTTACTTGTACATTTTTACTATTCTATTTGTTTTGTTGATGATGTGCATCTAGCTTTATTTCTATTTGTTCTGATGACTTGACACCTGTCCACATGCTTTGTTTTATTGTCTGTCACCCCCTTCTAGACTGTAAGCCTATTGTTGGGTAGGAACCATCTCTATATGATGCCAATTTGTACTTCCCAAGCGCTTAGTACAGTGCTCTGCACACAGTAAATGCTCAATAAATACAATTGAATGAATGAATGAACATAGTAAGTGCTTAACAAATACTATATTAAAAAAAATACTGAGGGCATGGACTGGAGCCTCAGGGGACAGTAAGGATGGTAGGGAATCTACCTGGGGACCAGTTCTTTAGACTTTAAGCTCATTGTGGGCAGGGAATATGTCCATTTATTGTTTTATTGTACTCTCCCAAGCTCTTAGTACAGTGCTTGTCATAAGGTAAGCACTCAATAAATATGATGACTGACTGACTGACGAGCGGATCTGCATAACAGACCCAGTTCCTGCCCCACTTGGGGCTCACACTCTATTCCCCATTTTACAGGTTAGGCACCTGAGGCACACAGAAGTTAAGTGACTTCCCCAGGGTCACACAGGAGACATTTGGAGGATCCGGCATTAGGAGTCAGAAGGACCTGAGTTCGAGGTCTGAGCTCTAACCAGTATGCCACGCTGCTTTGATTGATGGATTATTCAACAGTTCCCCTACCTCATACCTCAGAAACCCTTTCTCAGTCTCACTCTTTTGTGGATCCTACGGACCTTTCTAATTCTGCCAACCATTGTGGCTTATCTTAACAAGAGCTAAGAAACAGGAATTTCAGTAAGTAGAAAAGCATTGGGCCAATATGAGAAATCTGGATTTAACACCTGACTACAAGAGGAATTACAGGTTAGTCACACAGAGGTAAAATACCAACTCAGCATCTCCCTGATTTGGGGCAAGGGGGAGGAGATGGAAGAAAAGGAGGAGAGGAAAGGGGGAAGTAGAGCTTGAGGACAGTTAAGAACCACAAGGTGCAATAAAAGATAAATCGATTGCAGGTGTCACTTCTCGTAGAATGGCAGTGTCCTGGACAAAGGAGCCAAGAACCCATGACTGTGGCTTAAGTCAAGGGTGTAAGAATCCTCTCACAAATTCAGAGAGAAACAACTTTGGAATTCTACTAAAGTGTAAATCCAGTGCTACAGCAAACTGAGAATAAGCGATCTCTCATTCCACCAGGACATAGCCCTTCTCCATAAAGGGAATAGATAGAGAAGATAGAATAATCTTAGCACTCAGTGTTCTGGCCCCTGTGTTTCCGAGTCATCCAGGGGGACGGGCACTGTGTCTGACCTGTTTACCTCGTATCTACCCCAGAGCCTAGTAAAATGCTTGGCACATAGTAAGCGCTTAGCAAATACCACAATTATGATTATAATCTCCATGAGGCATTCCCTGACCTAACTGCTGCCCACTAGACTGGTCTGTCTGAATAATAATAATAATAAGGATGGCATTTATTAAGTGCTTACTATGTGGAAAGCACTGTTCTAAGCGCTGGGGAGGTTACAAGGTGATCAGGTTGTCCCACGGGGGGCTCACAATCTTAATCCCCATTTTACAGATGAGGGCACTGGGGTACAGAGAAGTTAAGTGATTTGCCCAAAGTCACACAGCTGACAACTGGCAGAGCCGGGATTTGAATGCTGTGAATTCCAAACACTCTAATGAGGGGCCGACCAACTGAGAGGAGGGGCTGGTGAAAGAATTGAGCACTCCTGTTTATTAGAGAAGCTGATACACTAGAGGTAAGGACAGTAATAAGAATAATTGTGGTATTTGTTAAGCACTTACTACGAGACGGGTGCTGGGGCTTGGACACAGTCCTTGTCTAATGTTACTGTCCAATGTTAGAGAAGCAGCGTGGCTTAGTGGCAGTAACCCAGGCTTGGGAGTCAGAGGTCATGGGTTCGAATCCCAGCTCCGCCGCTTGTCAGCTGTGTGACTTTAGGCAAGCCACTTCACTTCTCTGGGACTCAGTTGCCTCATCTGGAAAATGGGGATTAAGACTGTGAGCCCCACGTGGGACAACCTGATTACCTTGTATCCCCTCCCAGTGCTTAGAACATTCATTCATTCAATCATATTTATTGAGTGCTTACTGTGTGCAGAGCATTGTACTAAGTGCTTGGGAAGTACAAGTTGGCAACATATAAAGATAGTCCCTACCCAACAGTGGGCTCACAGTCTAGAAGGGGGAGACAGACAACAAAACATATTAACAAAATAAAATAAATAGAATAAATATGTACAAGTAAAATAGAGTAATAAATATGTACAAACATCTATACATATATGCAGGTGCTGTGGGGAGGGGAAGGAGGTAAGGCGGGGGGATGGGGGGGAGGGGGAGAGTAAGAGCTTAACAAATGCCATTATTATTATTATGAAGGGCTCACAGTCTTAATCCCCATTTTACAGATGAGGTAACTGAGGCCCAGAGAAGTGAACCGACTTGCCCAAGATCACACAGCGGACGAGTGGCAGAACCAGGATTAGAACTCAGGTCCTCTGACTCCCAGGTTCATTCTCTTTCCACTAGGCAACACTGCCCCTTCTTAGTAGCGTTTGTGACTCATATTCTGTTTGTGGTCAAGTCTGAACCTTGGATCTTTGTGCTTAACATTTGTCCTGCTCTTGTTTATTTCTTGTCCTTAAGTACGCTGCCTCAAGTATCCTTTTTGAATTTGATTCTGATTTTGTAAGAACATTTGTTCCGATTTTCAAGGTCACTTTACATTAACTTCCTTCCGGCCATCATCATCAGTGATTCTCTTGAGAGTCTATAATGCACTGAGCACTGTCCTAAACCCAAGGGGACAAAGGAAGAAGTTATAGACTCCACCCCTGCCATTAGGGGCTTAAAGTCTTAACCGGAGACACGTCAACATAATTGATAAAATTATAGTTTAAAGGGCAAGATGCAATAAACTTCCCAGTGTAAACTTCCCATTTAATGTCCTCTGCAAGCTTGATGGGTTATTCAATTTCTTCAACCAGGTTTTGATTAAAATATCAACTGGAACCAGCTTCAGGATTGATTCTCATGGATCACTCAGTTTATACAGCTTCCCCACTGCCTGACCAACTTAAAACCATTTTCATCCTTTGGCAATGGAAACTACTTATATGCTCAAAATCACATCCTCCAGTTTGTCAGGGAGAATGGGAAGGAGGTAGTAATATTCATTGAATGGGAATGCCTACTGAATGTGGATGACCACACTTAGCACTTGGGAAAGTTCAGCACAACAATAAATATGAGCTTACTCCATGAGCTTACAGTCTAGGATGGGGGACTAGCCAGTATATGATAAGGGCTTGGACCAGGGTAGTAGTAGTTTGGATGGAGAGGAAGAGACAGATTCTGAAATGGTGTGGAAGAGAAAAACAAATAGGATTTGATGACATATTGAATTTGGGAGTTGAAAGGAGGAGTCAAGAAGGCAAGCTTGAGAGGCAGAGAAGTTGGAGATTCCATCACCTTTGATAGGAGGACCCTTAAACTTGATGTGTCAGTGTAAAGGGGTCCCAGAGAAAACTCTGAACTAGCAAGGTTGGCTTGGGAGTCATCCACGTAAAAAAAAAGTAGATAATAATAATAATAATGGCATTTATTAAGCACTTACTATTCATTCATTCAGTAGTATTTATTGAGCGCTTACTGTGTGCAGAGCACTGTACTAAGCGCTTGGGAAGTACAAGTTGGCAACATATAGAGACGGTCCCTACCCAACAGTGGGCTCACAGTCTACAAGAGGGAGACAGACAACAAAACAAAACATCTTAACAAAAGAAAATAAATAGAATAAATATGTACAAATAAAATAAATAGAGTAATAAATACGTACAAACATATATATACAGGTGCTGTGGGGAGGGGAAGGAGGTAAGGCAGGGGGGATGGAGATGAGGAGGAGGAGGGGGAGAGGAAGGAGGGGGCTCAGTGTGAGAAGGCCTCCTGGAGGAGGTGAGCTCTTAGTAGGGCTTTGAAGGAAGGAAGAGAGCTAGCTTGGCGGATGTGTGGAGGGAGGGCATTCCAGGCCAGGTGGAGGACGTGGGCCCGGGGTCGATGGTGGGACAGGCGAGAACGAGGCACGGTGAGGAGATTAGAGGCAGAGGAGCAGAGGGTGTGGGCTGGGCTGGTGAAGGAGAGAAGTGAGGTGAGGTAGGAGGGGGCGAGGGGATGGACAGCCTTGAAGCCAAGAGTGGGGAGTTTTTGCCTGATGCGGTAGGTTGATTGGTAGCCACTGGAGATTTTTGAGAAGGGGAGTAACATGCCCAGAGCGTTTCTACACAAAGATGATTCAGGCAGTGGCATGAAGTATGGACTGAAGTGGGGAGAGACAGGAGGATGGGAGATCAGAGAGGAGGCTGATGCAGGATGGCAAAGCACTGTTCTAAGTGCTGGGGAGGTTACAAGGTGATCAGGTTGTCCCACGTGGGGCTCACAGTCTCAATCCCCACTTTACAGGTGAGGTGACTGAGGCACAGAGAAGTTAAGTGACTTGCCCAAAGTCACACAGCTGACAAGTGGCGGAGCCGGGATTTGAATCCATGACCTCTGACTCCAAAGCCCGGGCTCTTTCCACTGAGCCACACTGATGAGACCTTGTAAGCATCATGGCCTAGTGGAAAAGCAGCGGCTTGGGAGTCAGAGGACCTGGGTTCTAATCCCAACTCCACCACTTGTCTTCTGTGTGACCTTGAGCAAGTCATTTAACTTTTCTATGTCTCAGATACCTCATTTGTAAAATGGGGATTCAGACTGTGGTACAGGGACTGCATCCAACCTGCTTAGCTTTTATCTACCCCAGCCCTTAGTACAGTGCTCAGCACATAGTAAGCGCTTAATGAATATCATAAAAAAAAATAGGAAGCTACCGATGGAAGTGAAGGTAGAGTGAACATATAAGGGGACCCAGAAATCAGCCTTGAGAGACTTTCGCAGTTTGAGGGTAGGAGGCAAAGGAAGAGTCAGCAAAAGAGACTGAGAAGAATCTGCCAGAAACTGTAGATCAAACAGGGGGTGATGAGAACTAGGAGAGGACTGTGTCAGAATGTGTGAAAAAAAAAAAAACAAGGTTAGATAGAGTTTCCAAGGGAAGGGAGAAGGGTCCTTTTCATTCATTCAATCATATTTATTGAGCACTTACTGTGTGCAGAAAAATGTACTAAGCGCTTGGAAAGTACAATTCGGCTACAGATAGAAACAATTCCTACCCAACAACGGGCTCACAGTCTAGAAGGGGGAGACAGACAACAAAATAGGACAAGCAAAACTAGGAGACAGTCCCTTTGGTACTGTGGATCCCATCCTGAGAGGTCGAGGAAGATGAGGATGGAATAGATTGCTAAGAAGAGGGTTGTTTATGTCTCTGGGGAGAGCAGTGAAGTGAAGGGATGAAAACTGGTTTGTAGAGGATCAAGAAGGGAACTGGAGAAGAGAAAGTGGAGGGAAAAGGAAATAATCCAGTGGAGTCTTACCTACATCTAGATAGATATCATCTGTGGCTTCCTTTTTGTCTTATGAAGCACTGGATTGTCTTGAGATACAGAGGGCAACTATATGAACATGCACAGTCTCCCTCACTAAGTCAGTCTAAGGGAGGATTCTGAATAGTAAGAATCTAAATAATAATAAAATTGATTTTTTTAAATGCGTATTTCTACTTTCCAGTGTGGAGGCATTACCTTTCCTTTCTGGAGTCTTATTGGTGTGTTTCTCTGACTCTCTCTGAATTCATAGATCGTGAGTCCCTAGAAAGACAGAGTTCGTGTCTAATTACCACCTGGATACCTTTTCCAGCACATAGCCCAGTGCTCTGCACACAGTAAGTGCTAAATGAACACTACTACAAAATTGGTCTGCAGGGCAGCTGAGTTGTCAGGAGTGTGTGGACTGTGAGACCGTTGTTGGGTAGGGACCGTCTCTATATGTTGTCGACTTGTACTTCCCAAGCACTTAGTCTAGTGCTCTGCACACAGTAAGCGCTCAATATATACGACTGAATGAATGAATAAGTGCTCTATATTCCTCCTACTGAATCCCATATTGCCTCTAGATGTTCTTCTCTCATGATTAACTGAGTATGGTTAACTCCAGAGTAGAACAAAAGTTTCTTAATAGCAAAATCTGACTTCTTTCAGCAACAGAAAAGGGTAGTAATAATAATAATAATGATAGCATTTGTTAAGTGATTACTATGTGCAAAGCACTGTTCTAAGTGCTGGGGGGGATACAAGGTGATCAGGTTGTCCCATGTGGAGCTCAAGGCCTTCATCCCCATTTTCCAGATGAGGTAACTGAGGCTCAGGGAAGTTAAGTGACTTGCCCAAGGTAATGGGAGGAAACTGGGGAGGGGTGGGTAATACAGTGACCAAATTATCATGAATTCCAAATTCAGAAGCAGAGCGGCCTAGTGGAAAGAGGACGGGCCTGGGAATCAGAGGAACTGGGTTCTAATCCCAGCTTTGTCATTTGTCTGTTGTGTGACCTTGGGCAGTCACTTAACTTCTCTGTGCCTCAATTCCCTCATTTGCAAATTGGGGATTCAATACCTGTTCTCTTACCTACTTAGAACTGTGAGCCCTGCATGGGACCTGATTATCTTGCATCTACCTCAATGCTTAGTACCATTATTATTATTCCAGAGAACCAAATTAATAAAACATTAGTATGCATTTAGTCATGAGAAAGACAGCTGAATTCAAAGGTCTGTCATCATGGCTGATAAGAACTGAGGGTCAACATTGTGCTAGGTGGTATTCAAAATAGAGATGTACCATCCAGGAACCACCATCACATAATAATAATAAAAATAATAATATTTAATAATATAATTATATTATATTATAATTAATAATAATACTATATGGCAAGAATTGTACTAAGCACTGGGGTAGATACAAGAGAACCAGGTTTCACAGAGGACTCACAATATAAGTAGGAGGGAGAACAGGTATTGAATCCCCATTTCACAGATGATAGGACTGAGGCAGAGAGAAATTAAGTGACGTGTAGGTATATGGCGGAGCTGGGATTAGAATCCAGGTCCTCTGACTCCCAAGCCCAGGCTTTTTCCACTAGGCAATGCTGCTATTCTATCATATATAATAATAATAATAATGGCATTTATTAAGCACTTACTATGTGCAAAGCACTGTTCTAAACGCTGGGAAAGTTACAAGGTGATCAGGTTGTCCCACAGGGGGCTCACAGTCTTAATCCCCATTTTACAGATGAGGTAACTGAGGCCCAGAGAAGTTAAGTGACTTGCCCAAAGTCACACAGCTGACAACTGGCAGAGCAGGAATTTGAACCCATAACCTCTGACTCCCAAGCCCTTGCTCTTTCCACTGAGCCACGCTGCTTCCCTACCATATCCTTCTCTCACTACCATACTATATATTCCTTTCTGTTATTAGTCCTTTTGGAGGGGCAGATATTAAATTTTCCAAAGACAGCCTGAAAAGCAGAGGAACTTGGAATAACAAGCTAGGGGAGTTGGAAAGTATTATTTTTATCATTCCCTTTGGAAACCACCTCTGAGCATTCCACCTTTTGAGCACATGACAATTAAATTGGGTTTTCATGCCTGCCAGAGCCACCTGCTCCTGCTACTTGTAAATAATTTCTGCCTGTCCACCCCAGAATAGATTGTAAGCGTTTGGAGGGTAGTGATGTGTCCTGCTTCTGTTCTCTTCTTCCAAGGATTTAGTAGTGTGCTTCAAATTCAGTAGGTGTTCAATCAGTATGATGATAAAACATGGAGCCCTTTCAGTCTAGACAAAGGTTTGAGCCACAAATAACTGGATCTTGGGAACGTTTCTCCATTAGGGAAGCTTGCTTTAACAATTCCCTCTTCCTGGTAAACAATTCCAGTGATTTACTTCTGGGGTTTTTGACTCTACTGTGCCTTGCTCACACAAATTCAAAATACTTGTACTTTCTGCATTTGTGGTGAAAACTTCTTGAGGGCAGGGACAATGTCTAATGTAGTATGGCATAGTGGATAGAGCATGGGCGTGAGTGTCAGAAGGTCATGGGTTCTAATCCCGGCTCCGCCACTTGTCTGCCATGTGACCTCAGGGAAGTCACTTCACTTCTCTGTGCCTCAGTTGCCTCATCTGTAAAATGGGGATTGAGACTGTGAGCCCCATGTGGGCCCAGGACTGTCCAACCCAATTTGCTTGTATCCACCCCAGCGCTTAGTACAGTGCCTAACACATAGTAAGCACTTAACAAATATCAGAATTATTATTGTTATTATTATCAGTAGAGTGCTCTGCAGTCAACCAATCATATTTATTTAGCACTTACTGTGTGCAGAGCACGGTATTAAATGTTTGGGAGAAATTCTAATCCCGGCTCTGCCTTATGTCTGCTGCTTGACCTTGGGCAAATTGCTTCACTTCTCTGAGGCTCAGTTCCCTCATCTGTAAAATGGGAATTAAGAGAGTGAGCCCCATGTGGGACAGGGACTGTGTCCAACCTGAATGACTTGCATCTACCTCACTGCTTAAAGCAGCGCTTAGCACATGGCGTGGCTCAGTGGAAAGAACGCGGGCTTGGGAGTCAGAGGTCATGGGTTCGAATTCTGGCTCCACACTTGTCAGCTGTGTGAGCTTGGGCAAGCCCCTTAACTTCTCTGTGCCTCAGTTACCTCATCTGTAAAATGGGGATTAAGACTGTGAGCCCCAGGTGGGACAGCCTGATCACCTTGTATCCCCCCAGAGCTTAAAACAGTGCTTTGCACATAGTAAGCGATTAACAAATATCATTATTATTATTATTAGAAGGTGTTAAACAGATACCATAATAACAATAGTAATGACAATAGAACAGAGTTGACAGACCCATTACCTGCCCGTAATGAGCTTACAGTCTAGAGGGGGAGAGTACACGGTACTCTCCCAATAGGAGCTCAATAAACACGAGTGATGGATTGATTCCAGCTGTAAAAAATGGCTCATCGGCTTTGTGATGGCCACGTTCGATGAAACCAATTCCACGGGAGGAAAATAAAGCACCGTCCGACGTTACTCGGGGTTGCGTGGTTCTGAGGGAAGCAGGACTCTTTTGGCTCAGTCGCACTTTTTCAAAAGAAGTATAATTGAAGTCAGAGATGTTGCATGAATGGAAGATCTAAGTTTTAATTGAAAAATAATTATAACCACTTAATCATTTTAAATGAGGGCTGTAATTGCAGTCAGGGCATAATAGCCAAATACAGACACTTAGATTCCTGCAATAAAGCAGGGATGGTCCAGCTTGATTTGCTAATAGCACTTTCACTTCTCTTCCCCTTTGTCTCCAAGATTAATTCAGGCAGGGGCTATTAGTGCCGTTAATTGGTTCTGCAATTTAGACCTTGTGCTTGTGAATGAATGACTGATGCAGCCCTATCAGCTAATAACGTGAGCACTTTGTCAATGTGTTTCCCATTGTCCATTTCAGTCTCACTCCCCCTGACTCTACCACCCATCTTCCCTCTGTCCCTTGGGGGTCGGGGGGAAGAAAGAGCATTGAGCCTCCTGTCTGGGAAGGAAGCCTTCGCTTTTGACAGGCCAATCAATCAATCAATCAATCGTATTTATTGAGCGCTTACTATGTGCAGAGCACTGTACTAAGCGCTTGGGAAGTACAAATTGGCATCACATAGCGACAATCCCTACCCAACAGTGGGCTCACAGTCTAAAAGGGGGAGACAGAGAACAGAACCAAACATACCAACAAAATAAAATAAGTAGGATAGAAATGTACAAGTAAAATAAATAAATAAATAAATAAATAAATAGAGTAATAAATATGTACAACCATATATACATATATACAGGTGCTGTGGGGAAGGGAAGGAGGTAAGATGGGGGGATGGAGAGGGGGACGAGGGGGAGAGGAACCATTCAGGCCAACTGAATGCCTTTGAACTGAAGGCCAACTTGATAAGCCAAACCCAATCGCCCAGCAACCAACCCATAGGGAAAGAAGGAAAGGAGAACACATTCTTTTCTGGAGCTGGACCTCTCTGTCATGGAGCTCCCATGGAAATAATAATAATAATAATAATTGTGGTATCAGTTAAGCACTTAGTACAGTACACGGTACACTGTACATGGTACAGTGCTTGGCACTCTACTAAGTGCTGGGGTGGATTCAAGCAAATCAGGTTGGACACAAGTCCCTCTCCCACATGGGGTTCACAGTCTCAATCCCCATTTTACAGATGAGGTAACTGAGACACCGAAAACTTAAGTGATTTGCCCGAGGTCACACAGAAGACAAGCGGCAGAGCCGGGACTGGAACCCATGACCTCCTGACTCATCATCATCATCATCATCAATCATATTTATTGAGCGCTTACTGTGTGCAGAGCACTGTACTAAGTGCTTGGGAAGTAGAAATTGGCAACATATAGAGATAGTCCCTACCCAACAATGGGCTCACAGTCTAAAAGGGGGAGACAAAACCAAACATTCTACACAATAAAATAGAATAGATATGTACAAGTAAAATAAATAAATAAATAAATACAGTAATAAATATGTACAAACATATATACATATATACAGGTGCTGTGGGGAAGGGAAGGAGGTAAGATGGGGGGGGGGGGTGGAGACTCCTATGCCTGGGCTCTATCCACTAAGCCACGCTGCTTTAAAAAGACTCTCCAGTGGTTGTGAAGCCTGGCAAAACGATGCCCCACCTGTTAAATTTGTCTGAAGCAGCTTGGCTCCAGCACAGGGAGAAGAAGATGCCCTTTTCATTGCAGCTTTCATCATCTTCGGAATATCTGAAGACCCCTGGGAGGGTGTGCAGAGTCAGCGTCCCCATTCTGAGGCTGTGCAGATTAAAGACTGCTTAATAGTGGCGAGCTAAATCACCATTTTAGAGGATTCACTGATGGAAGACTGGCAGGCGCTGGACTTGGGGAATGGCAGTCATAGGCAGAGCGCTTTAAGGCTCACTCCGTTCAGAACAATTTCCATCCTCCCTCCTTCTGCCGCTGAAACTGGCTGCCTGGCCCATTTCAAATCAGTTCATTTATCAGTTACCTCACTCCTGGTCAGAGAAATGGGTCACCCTGTGAAGGCCCATTTCAAATCAGTTCATGTATCAGTTACCTCATTCCTGGTCAGAGAAATGGGTCACTCTGTGAAGCCACCAGATGTGCCTTGAAAAAGATTTCCCAAAATTGGGGTATCACTGTTCTCTCCCCTTCCTAGCCAAGCTTCTCTCCCATTACCACATAGCTCTCACACTTCATTCCTCTAAAACCAGCCTACTCACTGTACCTCACTCTCCTCTCTCTCCTTCATCCCCTTGCTCACGTCCTCCCTCTGGCCTGAAAGTCCCTCTCCCTTCATATCTGGCAGACTGTAAGCTTGTTGCAGGCAGGGAAAGGGTCTGTTATATTCTCCCAAGTGCTTAGCACACAGTAAGCGCTCGATTGACTGACACTTGAATATTACTTTCCCAATCTTCAGAGCTCTATTAGAGTCACATCTCCTCAGAGCACCAAGCTACAGCCAACAGCTATCTAACCCCCCAGAAAATCCCACTCCACTCAGTCGGGAAAAGTGAAAAGTAGAATTCATTACTTTTCTTAGTCTTCCCCCTCGATGAGGTGAAAACCAGAAGAGGCAAGAATTTTACTTTTCCAAAACTCAGGAATTCCCAATACTCCAAATCATATCGACTGCCAGTTCAAGTAATTTTTTAGACCCATCCTAAGCACTGAGTGTATATGAATATGCAACTGTACATTCAGTTATTTATTTTTCATTCCATACAGTGCTAAGCACTTAGTACAGTGCTCTGCACACAGTAAGCGCTCAATAAATACAATTGAATTAATGAATGAATTCCAGTGATTGTAAATATATTTCTGCCTGTCTCCCCCATGAGCTTGTAAGCTCTTGTGGGCAGAGAAATAATTAAGTAATGGCATTTTTTAAGTGCTTACTGTGTGTCAAGCACTGGTCTAAGCACTGGGGTAGACGTGAGTTTATCAGGTTGGACAAAGTTACTGTCCCACATGGGGCTCACAGTCAAGGTAGAAGAGAGTATGATTTAAACTCCAATTCACAGACGAAGAAGCAGAGGCACAGATAAGTTTAGTCACTTGCCCAAGGTCACACAGCAGATAAGTGGCAGAACTGGGATTATGTAAAGTCATTATGGGCAGGGAATAATAATAATGTTGGTATTTGTTAAGCGCTTACTACGTGCCAAGCACTGTTCTAAGCGCTGGGGAGGTTACAAGGTGATCAGGTTGTCCCACGGGGGGCTCAGTCTTCAACCCCATTTTACGGATGAGGTAACTGAGGCCCAGAGAAGTGAAGTGACTTGCCCAAAGTCACACAGCTGACAATTGGCAGAGCCGGGATTTGAACCCATGACCTCAGACTCCAAAGCCTGTGCTCTTTCCAATGAGCCACGCTGCTCAGTGGAATGTTATATTATATAACAATATACAATGTTATATTGTATTCTCCCAAGCACTTAGTACAATGCTCTGCACACAGTAAGCGCTCAATAAATATGAATGAGTGAATCCAGATCCTCTGACTCCAAGCCTATGCTCACCTTTCCCCCTCCTATCTTACCTCACTGCTTTCCTACAACCCAGTCTCCTCAATTTACCTCCATCTCATCTATCTTCCCGCCAACCTCTCACCCACATCTTCCCACCATCATCATCAATCGTATTTATTAAGCGCTTACTATGTGCAGAGCACTGTACTAAGCGCTTGGAAAGTACAAATTGGCAACATATAGAGACAGTATACCAACCCACCAACCCAGATCTCCCACCCCCTCCATATATGTGCCTTGTGTTTCCCTTGTATCTTCTCCCTAGGAGCTTAGTTCAGAGCATCGCACCAAATGAGTGTTCAATAAATACCATTACCGCTAGTAATCTCCGTTTGACAAAAAAAATCATTCAGATTCCCTCTAGCCCGTTTCCTAGCCCTCTTGGTGTTTTGTGAGCAGCAGGACAGCTGCACACTTACTACTGAAGTAGCAGCGTGGCTCAGTGGAAAGAGCCCGGGCTCTGGAGTCAGAGGTCACGGGTTCAAATCCCGGCTCCGCCAATTGCCAGCTGTGTGACTTTGGGCAAATCACTTCACTTCTCTGGGCCTCAGTTACCTCATCTGTAAAATGGGGATGAAGACTGTGAGCCCCCCGAGGGACAACCTGATCACCTTGTAACCTCCCCAGCGCTTAGAACAGTGCTTTGCCCATAGTAAGCGCTTAATAAATGCCATCATTATTATTACTGAGTCCTGAAACAAAACCCCAGCATTCTCCACAATGCAGCCCTCCTGGAAATAAGCAGAAAGGACCTCACAGGAACTCCAGGGATTCACACTGCTTCTCCTGGTTCCTTCAGCGCTTAGAACAGTGCTTTGCACATAGTAAGCTCTTAACAAATGCCATTATTATTATTATTATTATTATCATTATTATTCCTTCACTCTTCTGCCCCGTTCATTTGTCTAAAATATCATATTGAGAAGCGGTGTGGTGTTGTGGATAGAGCATAAGGCTGGGAGTCAGAAAGCCCTGGGTTCTAATCCCTTTGCTGCTGCTTGTATGCTGGGTGACCTTGGACAAGTCACTTCACTTCTCTGGGCCTCAGTTATTTCACCTGTAAAATGGGGATTGAGACTGTGAGCCCCATGTGGGATAGGGGCTGTGACCATCCCAATTTGCTCATAACCACCCCACCGCTTAGTGCAATGCCTGGCACAGAGTAAGCATTTAACAGATACCATAATTATTATTACTATTAGAGAAGCAGCGTGGCTCAGTGGCAAGAGCCTAGGCTTGAGAGTCAGAGGTCATGGGTTCTAATCCCAGCTCTACCACTTATCAGCTGTGTGATTTTGGGCAAGTTACTTAACTTTTCTGTGCCCCAGTTGCTTCATCTGTAAAATGGGGGTTAAGACTGTGAGCCCCAGGTGGGACAACCTAATCACCTTGTATCCCCCCCGCCCACCCTCAGCGCTTAGAACAGTACTTTGCACATAGTATGCACTTCTGTGGCTCAGTAGAAAGAGCACGGGCTTCAGAGTCAGAGGTAATGGGTTCAAATCCCGGCTCTGCCGCTTGTCAGCTGTGTGACTTTGTGCAAGTCACTTAACCTCTCTGTGCCTCAGTTACCTCATCTGGAAAATGGGGATTAAGACTGTGAGCCCCCATGGGACAACCTGATCACCTTGTAACTCCCTAGCACTTAGAACAGTGCTTTGCACATAGTAAGCGCTTAATAAATACCATTATTATTATTATTACATACAGTAAGCACTCAGTAAACACCTATGACTGATTGAGAAGCAGCGTGGCTCAGTGGAAAGAGCCCGGGCTTTGGAGTCAGAGGTCATGGGTTCAAATCCCGGCTCCCCACTTGTCAGCTGTGTGACTTTGGGCAAGTCACTTCACTTCTCTGGGCCTCAGTTACCTCATCTGTAAAATGGGGGTTAAGACTGTGAGCCCCCCACCATGGGACAACCTGATCACTTTGTAACCCCCCCCGGTGCTTAGAACAGTGTTTTGCACAGAGTAAGCGCTCAATAAATGCCATTATTATTATTATCATGCAAAAAAGCCATTACCATTAGCTTTAAGACATTCGATCAGCTCTTTCCCGCTACTATTCTCACTTCTCTCACACCACATTCCACTTCCACACTACAGTCCCTCTCATATCCACCTATTCAATCTGTTTTCAAATCCTTTGCACCAACTTTTTACCCAAACTCTCTCCCCTTCACAACTGGGAGACCACTACTCTCCCCATCTTCAAGGCACGTCTGTAATCACATCTGCTCCAGAAGACCTTCCCTGAATATTCTCTTAATATTCTCTGAATATTATCCATCCTATTTCCCCCTCCAATGCCACCGAAGCAGTTCTGGGTCCATGTAGTGTCTGTCTCCCTGATTAGATTGTACGCCCTTTGGGGGCAGGGATCATGTCTAATAACTCTGTTATAGTCTCCCAAGCACTTAGTATAATGCTCTGCACAGGAAAAGCACTCATGGAGTAGTGTCTAGAGCACAGGCCTGGGAGTCCAAAGGTTGTGGGTTCTAATTCTGGCTCCCCCATTTGTTCATTCATTCAATCAATCATACAGATTGAGCGCTTACTGTGTGCAGAACACTGTACTATGGCGCTTGGAAAGTACAAGTCGGCAATAAACTCACAGAGGGCTCACAGTCTCGCTCCCCGTTTTTCAGATGAGATAACTGAGGAATAGAGAAGTGACTTGCCCAAGGTCACACAGCACACAAGTGGTGGAGCTGGGATTAGAACCCATGACCTTTTAACTCCCGGGGCCCGTGCTCTATCTACTGTGCCACTCTACTCGTCCGCTGTGTGACGTGGGCAAATCACTTAATAATAATAATAATGATGGCATTTATTAAGTGCTTACTATGTGCAAAGCACTGTTCTAAGCGCTGGGGAGGTTACAAGGTGATCAGGTTGTCCCACGGGGGGCTCACAGTCTTAATCCCCATTTTACAGATGAGGGACCTGAGGCACAGAGATGTGAAGTGACTTGCCCAAAGTCACACAGCTGACAATTGGGGTTTGAACCCATGACCTCTGACTCCAAAGCCTGGACTCTTTCCACTGAGCCATGCTGCTTTATTCTCTGGGCCTCAGTTACCTCATCTATAAAATGAGGATTGATACTGTGAGGCCCAGTGGGGCAAGGACTGTGTCCTACCCGATTTGCTGGTAGAACAGTGCCTGGCACACACTAAGCGCTTAACAAATACCATTATTATTGTTGTTATTAATAATAATAATAATTATTATTATTATTATTGATAGGAGGAGGTTTAGACTGAGAATTCTTGCTCTAACTGAGGTTAAACTCCATTGGGAAAATTCTCTGCTTGTCTCAAGGCAGGCATATCTGCTAAATAGACGTCAACTCTTGAAATGAGAGGAGCTTCTGCCTGGAAGGAGGAATTCTTTTGTTTAATGGGAAATGGCTGGGCTCCCTCCGGTGTAAAATAATGGAGATTTGGTGGGGGGTTCGGGGGGTGGCTTGTCGAGCAGCAGTTAAGAGAATCTGGTGATGTAATTTAGGACTGCATGGGAATGAAGGAAAGCCTGTTGTCTTCTTAGGACTCAGTACTTTGGAGGAAGAGGAGGTGTCGAAGAAAAAGCCACAAAGGAGGGCCATGCTTAACAGGATTTCAGGGCAGGCTCACTCCTGGAACTCCCTCCCTCTTCATAAGAGGCAATCCACTACTCTCCCCATCTTCAAAACCTTTCTAAAAATCACTTCTCCTCCAAGAGGCCTTTCCGGACTAAGCCCTCATTTTCCCTATAATAATCATGGTACTTGTTAAGTGCTTACTACGTGCCCGGCACTGTTCTAAGCACCGGGGTAGATACAAGTTAATCAGGTTGTGAGCCCATTGTTGGGTAGGGACCGTCTCTATATGTGGCCAATTTGTACTTCCCAAGTGCTTAGTACAGAAGAAGAGAAGCAGCGTGGCTCAGTGGAAAGAGCCCGGGCTTTGGAGTCAGAGGTCATGGGTTCAAATCCCAGCTCCGCCACTTGTCAGCTGTGTGACTTTGGGCAAGCCACTTCAATCAATCAATCAATCGTATTTATTGAGCGCTTACTATGTGCAGAGCACTGTACTAAGCGCTTGGGAAGCACAAATTGGCATCACATAGAGACAGTCCCTACCCAACAGTGGGCTCACAGTCTAAAAGGGGGAGACAGAGAACAGAACCAAACATACCAACAAAATAAAGTAAGTAGGATAGAAATGTACAAGTAAAATAAATAAATAAATAGAGTAATAAATATGTACAACCATATATACATATATACAGGTGCTGTGGGGAAGGGAAGGAGGTAAGACGGGGGGATGGAGAGGGGGACGAGGGGGGAGAGGAAAGAAGGGGCTCAGTCTGGGAAGGCCTCCTGGAGGAGGTGAGCTCTCAGCAGGGCCTTGAAGGGAGGAAGAGAGCTAGCTTGGCTAACTTCACTTCTCTGTGCCTCAGTTACCTCATCTGTAAGATGGGGATTAAGATTGTGAGCCCCCCGTGGGACAACCTGCTCACCTTGTATCCCCCCAGCGCTTAGAACAGTGCTTTGCACATAGTAAGCGCTTAACAAATACCATCGTTATTATCGTTATTACAGTGCTCTGCACACAGTAAGCACTAAATAAATATGAATGAATGAAAGGTTGGACTCAGTCTCTGTCCCACATGGGGCTCATACTCTTATCCCCATTTTGCAGGTGAGGTAACTGTGGCACAGAGAAGCTAAATGACTTGCCCAAGGTCCCAGGATAGACATGTGACAGAGCCAAGATTAGAACTCAGGTCCTTCCGGCTCCCAGACCAAGGTTCTCTTTCAGGCAAAGACAAATCAGCCCTCACACTTTAGTCCTTCATCCTGCTCCTCCTCTCTCAACATAGATGTCTTGCTCCCATCCTCTCTCTCGCCTGGAAAGTCCTCCCCCTTCATATCTGACAGATGACCAGTTTAACCTTCTTCAAACAGAAGCAGCATGGCTCAGTGGAAAGAACACGGGCTTTGGAGTCAGAGGTCATGGGTTCAAATCCCAGCTCTGCCAATTGTCAGCTGTGTGACTTTGGGCAAGTCACTTCACTTCTCTGTGCCTCAGTTACCTCATCTGCAAAATGGGGATTGACTGTGAGCCCCACATGGGACAACCGGATCACCTTGTAACCTCCCCAGCACTTAGAACAGTGTTTTGCACAGAGGAAGTGCTTAATAAATGCCATCATTATTATTATTAGAACAGTGTTTTCCGCATAGTAAGCACTTAATAAATGCCATTATTATTATTATTCAAAGCCTTACTAAAAATCACATCTCCTCCAGGAAGCCTTCCATCTCCCCAACGTATTCTCTCTTCTGGGTCCCTTAAGCATTTGCGTTCATCCTCTCTAGCGCTTGGATATTCACCCCTGCCCCAGCCCCGTTTCCCAAGCACTTAGCGCAATGCTCTGCACCCAGTAAGTACTAATTAAATACCACCGATTTATTGATGGAGCTGGTATGACAGTAGCTTTACAAACTAGTGGGGATGCTTTAAAACTTTCAGGAGGCAGCTGGAAAGAGTAGGGTGGCATTTGCAGAAATTGCCAGGCCTGTTTGGGGAGGGAGAAGGTGGGGAGGTGTCTTTCCCTTCCTTCCTTCATTCAATTGTATTTATTGAGCACTTACTGTGTGCACAGCACTGTACTAAGCACTTCCTTTTCTGCATAACTCAACCCTTGACTGCAGACTTTCACCCCCGCAGTCCATTCATGCTGGTTTTTTTCCCCAGTCCTCTCTCTCAATCAATCATTTATATTTATTGAGTGCTTAATATTACAGAGGCCACTGATGGGTAGGGACTGTCTCTGTATGTTGCCAACTTGTACTTCTCAAGCGCTTAGTACAGTGCTCTGCACACAGTAAGCACTCAATAAATACGATTGATATTACAGAGCACCATACTAAGTACTTGGGAGAGTACAATGAAACAGAATTAGCAGAGATATGCCCTGTCCACCTATCCCCTTCCCCCACTCTTGTTTTGGATGAGACCCACCATGGAACAATATAATTTCCATGGTAACTGATCTCCCCCTGTTCTCCCACACCCTGAGACAAAAAAAAAGTTCATTTGTGTATTTTGGCAGAGAGTTCATTCATTCATTCAATCATATTTATTGAGCGCTTACTGTGTGCAGAGCACTGTACTAAGCACTTCCTTTACTGCATAACTCAACCCTTGACTGCAGACTCCCACCCCCACAGTCCATTCATCCTGGTTTTTTTCCCAGTCCTCTCTCTCAATCAATCATTTGTATTTATTGAATGCTTACTATTACAGAGCACCATACTGAGTACTTGGGAGAATACAATAAAACAGAATTAGCAGACACATGCCCTGTCCACCTTTCCCCATCCCCTACTCTTGTTTTGGATGAGACCCACCATGGAACAATATAATTTCCATGATAACTGATCTCCTCCTGTTCTCCCACAACCCTGAGACCAAAAAAAAATGTTCATTTTTGTATTTTGGCAGAGAGTTCATTCATTCATTCATTCAATCGTATTTATTGAGCGCTTACTGTGTGCAGAGCACTGTACTAAGCACTTGGGAAGTACAAGTTGGCAACATAGAGACGGTCCCTACCCAACAACGGGCTCACAGTCTAGAAGGGGGAGACAGACAACAAAACAAAACATGTAGGCAGGTGTCAAAATCGTCAGAACAAATACCCTTCTTCCTCCCTTCAAAGCCCTATTGAGAGCTCACCTCCTCCAGGAGGCCTTCGCAGACTGAGCCTCCTCCTTCCTCTCTCTCTCCTCCCCCCATCCCCCCCGCCTTACCTCCTTCCCCTCCCCACAGCACCTGTATATATGTACATATGTTTGTACGTATTTATTACTCAATTTTATTTGTACATATTTATTCTATTTATTTTACTTTGTTTATATGTTTTGTTGTCTGTCTCCCCCTTCTAGACTGTGAGCCCATTGTTGGGTAGGGACCGTCTCTATATGTTGCCAACTTGTACTTCCCAAGTACTTAGTACAGTGCTCTGCACACAGTAAGTGCTCAATAAATACGATTGATTGAATGAATGAATGAAAAATAGAATTAAAGCTATATGCACAGTTGCTGAATGAAGGGAAGAAGAACAGTGTAGAGCTGGTAGAATGCCTTGTCTTATGCTGTCGAATTGTCTCCTACCCATAGTGACGCCATGGACGCATCTCTCCGAGAATGCCCCCTTCTCCACCTGCAATCACTCTGGTAGTGGATCCAAAGAGTTTTCTTGGTAAAAATGCAGAAATGGTTTACCACTGCCTCCTTCGGTGCAGTCTCTGCCCTTGACTCTCTCGTATGCCGCTGCTGCCCAGCACAAGCGAGTTTTGACTTATAGCCGATGGCCTTCCACTCGCTATCCACTGGCCAAGCTAGGAATGGGATGGGTAGGCCTCTGCTTGACTCTCCCTCCCATAACCAAGACTGGTAGAGGACTGAAAACCCTCCAGGTGCGACCCTGAGATGGGTGGTAGAATGTACCATTTGTGAAAATTTCCTGAGGGTCAGCCAGCAGCCGGAGTGCCCTTTCTGAAGCAAAAATCATAATTCTGTGCCCAGCCTAAAGTCATACCTGTCTGGCTATCACGGGGGACCAAGTACCCATGGGCTTTTTAACTTGTCCCACACTGACTGGTCAAAATCCCAGTGTGCAAGACTCCTATTATCCAAATCACGCAACCCCACGAGCTCCAAGAGGCCTTCCCAAACTGAGCCCCCTTTTTCCTCTCCTCCTCCCCATCCCCCCTGCCCTACCTCCTTCCCCTCCCCACAGCACCTGTAAATATGTTTGTACTGATTTATTACTCTATTTCATTTTATTCCCCATGCCTCCTTCTTGCCTGTCCCGCCAACGACCCCTGGCCCATGTCCTCCCCCTGGCCTGCAATGCCCTCCCTCCCCACATCCGCCAAGCTAGCTCTCTTCCTCCCTTCAAAGCCCTACTGAGAGCTCACCTCCTCCAGGAGGCCTTCCCACACTGAGCCCCCTCCTTCCTCTCCCCCTCGTTCCCCTCTCCATCCCCACCGTCTTACCTCCTTCCCTTCCCCACAGCACCTGTATATATGTTTGTACATATTTATTACTCTATTTATTTAACTTGTACATATCTATTCTATTCATTTTATTTTGTTAATGTGTTTGGTTTTGTTCTCTGTCTCCCCCTTCTAGATTGTGAGCCCACTGTTGGGTAGGGACTGTCTCTATATGTTGCCAACTTGTACTTCCCAAACGCTTAGTACAGTGCTCTGCACACAGTAAGCACTCAATAGATATGATTGATTGATTGTTCTTAGTCCTGGAAGCAGCAGTGAAAAGGTCAGGGAAAAGTCTAGTGGAAAGAGCTTGGGCCTGGGTTCTAATCCCAGCTCCTCCACTCACCTTTGGCATGTGACCTTGGGCAAATCATTCTACTTCTTTGTATGTCCATTTCCTAAAGAAGATTCCTTTCCCTCTGCTCCTCCTCCCTTCCTCATCACCCCTACTCCCTCCCTCTACTCTACTCCCTTCCCCTCCCCACAGCACTTGTGTATATTTGTACATAATAATAATAATAATGGCATTTGTTAAGCACTTACTATGTGCAAAGCACTGTTCTAAGCACTGGGGAGGTTACAAGGTGATCAGGTTGTCCCATGCAGGGCTCACAGTCTTAATCCCCGTTTTCCAGATGAGGTAACTGAGGCACAGAGAAGTTAAGTGACTTGCCCAAAGTCACACAGCTAAGTAGTGGAGCCAGGATTATAACCCATGACCTCTGACTCTCAAGCCCATGGTCTTTCCACTGAGCCATGCTGCTTCTCTACATATTTATTGCTCTATTTATTTTATTAATGATAATAATAATAATAATAATAATGGCATTTATTAAGCGCTTACTATGTGCAAAGCACTGTTCTAAGCGCTGGGGAAGTTACAAGGTGATCGGATTGTCCCACGGGGGGCTCACAGTCTTAATCCCCATTTTACAGATGAGGTAACTGAGGCCCAGAGAAGTTAAGTGACTTGCCCAAAGTCACACAGCTGACAATTGGCAGAGCCGGGATTTGAACCCATGACCTCTGACTCCAAAGCCCGTGCTGTTTCCATTGAGCCATGCTGCTTCTCTAATTCTAATTCATTCTCTAATGATGTGTATAGATCTATAATTCTATTTATCTATTTTGATGGTGCTGATGCCTGTCTACTTGTTTCGCTGTCTGTCTCCCCCATCTAGACTGTGAGCCCGTTGTTGGGTAAAGATTGTCTCTATCTGTTGCCGAATTGTACTTTCCAAGCGTTTAGTACAGTGTTCTGCACACAGTAAGCGCTCAATCAATATGATTGAATGAATGAATGAAAGGAATCATGTCTGCCAATTCTTGCATTGTACTTCCCCAAGTGTTCAGTTACAGTGCTTTGCACACAGTAAATGTTCATTCAGTCATATATATTGAGCATTTACTGTATGCAGAGCACTGTACTAAGCGCAGTCAGGTATACTGACTGCAAAAGCAGCGTGAGAAGCCGCATGGCTTCAGTGGAAAGAGCCCGGGCTTTGGAGTCAGAGGTCATGTGTTCAAATCCCAGCTCCACCAGTTGTCAGCTGGGTGACTTCGGGCAAGTCACTTCTCTGGGCCTCAGTTCCCTCATCTGTAAAATGGGAATTAAGACTGCAAGCCTCCCATGGGACAACCTGATCACCTTGTAACCTCCCAAGAGCTTAGAACAGTGCTTTGCACATAGTAAGCACTTAATAAATGCCATTATTATTATTATTATTCAATAAATACTATTGATTCATGAGACCGTTGATAAAGCAGTCACTGAGTTTCATATCATACCACACTCATTTTAGCTACTGAGTTATGTTGATAATAATCATAACAATTTTGGTATTTGTTAAGCATTTACTATGTGCCAAGCACTGTTCTAAGTGCCGGGGGAGATACAAGTTCATCAGGTTGTCCCACATGGGGCTCACAGTCTTCATCCCCATTTTCTAGATAAGGGAACTGAAGCACAGAGAAATTAAGTGACTTGCCCAAAGTCACCCAGCTGACAGTTGGCAGATCTGGGATTAGAACCCATGACCTCTGACTCCCAAGCCCGCGCTCTTTCCACTGAGCCACGCTGTTGATGTAGATATGAGAGAGAGTGCTTTCAATTTATATTTGCTGGGAGATTACCTAAAGCTAATCAGCTCAGTACTGTGTGAAAAATAGCTGATGCCAGAGTCATTTTCACCTTAACTGATTATAAACATTTAAAATCGGATCAAATAGTCAAAGCCTATTTGAACAGCTATTTGAACACAAAAACCTCTTGAACAGCTGTTTCCATTCTCTGCCCTATATTCTCAATATTTATGATTAAGGGTTTAGCAAATAATTTCTATTAAAATGAAAACATTCTTATGGTCTTATTTTCGCTCATTTCATCACAATGTAGGAAGGACTCTATAGAAGTCCAGGTTGGTTTAAAATAGAAATCCAGTTCAGGTACGAGAGTGGGTAATCAAAATAATAAATGTAGACTAATTCTTACTGGTTTTCATTCATTCATTTAATTGTATTTATAGAGCATTTACCTTGTGCAAAGCACTATACAAAGTGCTTGGGAGAGTACAATAAAACAATAAAAAGACATATTCCCTGCTCACAGTGATTGGCAACCATCTTCTTCAACGTCTAGTACTCAGCACATTGTGGAAACTCAATAAAAGACTGATGATCAACTGACTCTCACTTCAAAGAGATATGAAACCTAATCAAAAGGAAGGCAGCTTCACATGTAATTAAGGCAGACTGCAAGATAGAAATCCACTAGAACTGAACAAGAGAATGATTAAATAAAAACTGTAGAAACTATGAATGGAATGTTTTCTAAACATTTACAGACACTTTATGAGGTGAGGTTGGAGGGGGAGGAAAGAGGCACAAAGGATAACAGCTGGTTCTTCTGGGATCACAATTTTTTTTTTCCTCTACTTCAACCCCATCCCTCTCACCCGATTTTCCAATCCCCAGAAAGTAAATTAATTTACCAGCAGAGGCAGAATCCTCCAAGTTTCTGAAAACTGGAGAAAAGCATAATTTAATTACACTTCAGTACTCTTTCTCACCCTTCCTCCACCCACCCCACTTTCAATACTTACACCCCTCCACTGCAGAGGAATTTTTCTATTGGTTTAATAAGCATCCCCACAGGAGCACAAATTTGACTTTTATTGACAACTAATATGGCTTGTTTAGAGTTTGATTTTACCAGTGTCTATGCATTCATTCTTTAAGATAATTGCATCAATACAACATCACTTCAGTGAATGAAATTTATACCCTCCAGTCATGAAATACCTAATATAACAAAGCATTTTAGAAGTAGGAGGGAACCGTTGGGCTATCATCCTCCCTAGGCTTTTACCTCTTCTAGCCACCAGAATCTTCCCAACCAAACCCCGTTCTCCCCCTGACTTTCCCATCACTGTAGATGGCACCATCATCCTTCCTATTCATTCATTCAATCGTATTTATTGAGCGCTTACTGTGTGCAGAGCACTGTACTAAGCTCTTGGGAAGTACAAGTTGGCAACATAAAGAGATGGTCCCTACCCAACAACGGACAAACCCTCAACCTTGGTGCTATCCTTGACTCTTCTCTCTTGTTCAACCCACATAATCTATCACTGAATCCTGTAGATTTTACCTTCAGAACATCGCTAAAATCCACCCTTTCCTCTCCATCCAAACTGCTGCCACATTAATCTCTAGACTCTAGACCATGAGCCCGTTGTTGGGTAGGGACCGTCTCTATATGTTGCCAACTTGTACTTCCCAAGCACTTAGTACAGTGCTCTGCACACAGTAAGTGCTCAATAAATACGATTGAATGAATGAATTAATCCTACCCAGCCTTACTCTATCAGCCTCCTTGCTGGCTTCCCAGCGTCCTGTCTCTCCCCACTTCAGTCCATACTTCACTCTGTTGCCTGCATCATTTTTCTACAGAAACATTCAGGACATGTTTCCCCATGCCTCAAAAATGTCCAGTGGTTGCCCATCCACCTCTGCAAACAAAACCTCCTCACCATTGGCTTTAAAGCACTCAATCACCTTACCTCTCCTTCCTCACCTCGCTACTCTCCAACCCAACCAACACACTTCAGCCCTCTGATGCTAACCTTCTCATTGCATCTCCATCTTGTCTATCTCACCAATGACCTCTCTCCCACATCCTACCTCTGGCCTGGAATGCCCTCCCTCCTCGAATCTGACAGACAATTATTCTCTCTCTCTTACTGAAGGCACATCTCCTCCGAGAGGACTTCCCTAACTAAGCCCTCCTTTCTTCTTCTCCCTCTTCCTTCTGCATTGCCCTGACTTGCTCCCTTCATTCATCTCCCCTACCAGCCCCCCAGTATTTATGTACATGTCTGTAATTTATTAATTTACATTAATGTCTGACATAGTCACTACATCTAATCAGTTCTATCTCCACAATTTCTCCAGAATTTGATCTTTTTTGCCCATCCAAGCCACAGTCACGCTGGTTCAAGACCTTTTCATCTCCCACTTTGACTTCTGTATCAGCCTCACTGTGGACTGTAGAGGAGAAAGTTTGGAGGCTTCTCACTTCATTCTGCTGCCCGGATCATTTTTTGAATAATAATAATAATAATAATAATAATAGCAATAATAATAATAATAGTGACATCTGTTAAACACTTACTATGTGCAAGGCACTGTACTAAGCACTGGGGTGGATCATGGCTCAGTGGAAAGAGCCCGGGCATTGGAGTCAGAGGTCATGGGTTCAAATCCCGACTCTGCCAACTGTCACCTGTGTGACTCTGGGCAAGTCACTTCACCTCTCTGTGCCTCAGTTACCTCATCTGTTAAATGGGGATTAAAACTGTGAGCCCTGCGTGGGACAAGCTGATCACCTTGTAACCTCCCCAGTGCTTAGAACAGTGCTTTGCACATAGTAAGCACTTAACAAATACCATTATTATTATTATTATTAAGATAGGTTGGACCCAATTCCTGTTCCACATTGGACTCACAGCCTTCATCCCCATTTTATAGATGAGGTAACTGAGGCACAGAGAAGTTAAGTGACTTGCCTAAGGTCACACAGCAGACAACTGGCCAAGCAGGGATTAGAACTCTGGTCTTTCTGACTCCTAGGCTCATAGACCACTAGACCACACTACTTCTTTTGATTGCCCCTTCCCCCTCCAGGAGCCAATGAATCACCTCAACTATGCTGTAACTAAACCTTCCTAGGCAGTCTCACAAAATTCTTGGGAAGCAGATGGTAATAATAATAATAATAATGGTATTTGTTAAGCACTTACTATGTGCAAAGCACTGTTTTGAGTGCTGAGGGGGATACAAGGTAATCAGGTTGTCCCCCGGGGGGCTCAAAGTCTTAATCCCCATTTTACAGATGAGGGAACTGAGGCGCAGAGAAGTTAAGTGACTTGCCCATGGTCACACAGCAAACATGTTACAGAGCCAGGATTCAAACCCATGACCTCTGACTCCAAAGCCCATGCTCTTTCCATTGAGCCATGCTGCTTCTCTAGCAGATAAAATGCTTTCTTCATAATTTTAAGATGGCCTTCCTGATTTACATAAGACTTTATGACCTCTAGTCTGTAAACTCGATGTGGGCAGGGAATGTGTCTATCATTACACTGTACTCTTCCAAAAGCTTAGTACAGTGCTCTGCATACAGTAGGTGCTCAATAAATATGATCGAGTGATTTTCAAACAAAGGAGAAATCATGAATTGGAAGTAAGGTAAAAACAGAAGAAGAAATAAAACTACATTTTGGGTTTCCCTAATCTGAAAGTTAGAGGAGATGAAGGGAAAGACTGACACTTAGCCTACCTCATAAGCAAAGATGCTTCTTCCCCAGGACTGAGCAGATTGAAAGCAACGTGGAGGAGTGGCTAGATGTTTTCAGCTGTTCACTTGGAAGGTCTGATGGTCCTAGAGTCAACTTAATTGGCTTCAGCTAATTGATGCTCAGGCCGTTATAACAACCAAGTGTCCCTTTACCACCTCCTTATCTTTAGATGATTTTCTGTCCCTGAAAGAACACCCCCTATTTAATCCATCCCCCATAGATCTCTGACCCATATCCTGCCTCAGGCCTGGAACGCCCTCCCTCCTCATGTCTGACAATTATTCTCCCTCACTTCAAAACCTTATTGAAGGCATATCTCCTCCAAGAGGCCTTCCCTTACAAAGCCCTTCTTTCCTCTTCTCTCACTCCCTTCTGCATTGCCCTGATTTTATTCCCTTTATTCGTTCCCCCTCCCAGCCCCACAGCACTTATGTACGTATCAGTAATTTATTTATATTAAAGTCTTTCTCCCCCTCTATTCAATCACTCAATAATATTTATTGAGTGCTTACTGTGTGCAAAGCACTCTACTAAGCACTTGGGAAAACACAATATAACAATAGACACATTCCCTGACCACAGTGAGCTTACAGTTTAGAGTAAGGGAGACACATCAATACAAATAAATAAACTACAGATATGTACATAAGTGCTATTGGGCTGGAAGATAGGGGGGTGGGGAGAATAAAGGGAGCAGATCAGGGCAACACAGAAGGGAGTGGAAGAAGAGGAAAGGAAGGGCTTAGTCTGGGAAGGCCTCAGAGGAGATGTGCCTTCAGTATGGCTTTGAAGGTGGGGAGAGTCATTTTCTGTCAGATTTGAAGAGGGAGGGCATTCCAGGCCAGAGAAAGAATATGGGCTAGGGGTCAGTGGCAAGAGAGTGTTGTGGGCAGGGAATATGTCTGTTTATTGTTATATTTTACTCTCCCAAGCTCTGAGTACAGTGCTCTGCATGCAGTAAGTGCTCAATAAATATGATTGACTAACTGACATTCCCTCCAATCGATCTCTTTATCACTCAATTCCGCAATTAAATAATCCACCTGGTGTGCCTAATCTCAACTGGATGCTCTTCACACATGGTGATTTGTTGGAAGCAGTCTCAAACAGTCAGCGTGTTTGCCACTCTGGCTTCCAGTTCCTAATAATATGGTACTTGTTAAGGGCTTGCTATATGCCAAGCACTGTTCTAAGCATTGGGGTAGACACAAATTAATCAGGTTGGACACAGCCTCTGTCACTATGGGGCTCACACTCTTCTCCATTTTACAGATTAGGTAACTGAGGCCCATTGAAGTGACTTGTCCAAGGTCACACAGCAGACAAGTGGCAGAAGAGGGACAAGAACCCAGGCTCTGCCACTTGTTGATGATGATGATGACGATGCTATTTGTCAAGCGCTTACTATGTGCCAAGCAGTATTCTAAGCACTGGAGTAGAAACAACATAATTAGGTTGTCCCACATGGGGCTCACAGTCTTTAATCCCCATTTTACAGATGAGATAACTGAAGCACAGAGAAGTGAAGTGACTTGCCCACAGTCACACAGTTGATAAGTGACAGAGCAGGGATTAGAATACATAATCTCTGACTCCCAAACCCAGGCTCCTTCCACTAAGCCACGTTGTTCCTCTGACCCAGTTTACCTCCAGTACATTTGGGAGTGGAAACATCTCCAGTGTGAAATATTCAGCAAATTGCTGTGGGAGACTGTGGTTAATAACAGCATTCTGGCCCCTGCCTTAGAATAACAACAGTTTTTGTTAAGGGCTTTTTATGTGTCAAGAACTGTACTATGTGTTGGAGTAGATACAAGATCATCAGATCCCGGATGGGGCTCACGTGAAAAGTGGGAGGGAGAACAGGTACTGAATGACCATTTTACAGATGGGGAAACTAAGGCCCAGAGAAGTGAAGTGACTCACCCATGGTCACGCAGCAGGCAAGTGACTGAGGTGGGATTAAAACCCAGATCCTCTGAATCCCAGACCTGTGTTCTTTCCACTAGTCCAGCTGCTTTCCTGAAACTGAGAAGTCACTCAGAATGTGACTGGAAACCTCTGGATTCTCTAACCCACCTTCCAGACTGAAACCAATCATTCTCCTTAGCCAGATGGTTCCCACACCAGTCCTCTGCCTTGAAAACCTCTGGACTGTAAACTCCTTGTGGGCAGGGAACTCACCTAATCTCCCAAAATCTTAGTCCAATGATCTCTGGGCATTTGGTATTAGCACTGCCCTCACCCCCACAGTGCTTATGAACATATCTTGAAACTATATATTATGATTTTTTTTATATTAAGGTCTGTCTCCCTCTCTAGACTATAAGCTCATTGTGGGCAGGGAACATGTCTTCCGACTCTGTTGTATTTTATTCTCCCAAGTGCTTAGTACGGTGCTCTGCACCAAACGCTCAATAATAATAATGACGATGGTATTTGTTAAGTGCTTACTATGTGTCAGGCATTGAACTAAGCACTGGGGTAGATACAAAGCAAATCGAGTTGGACATGGTCCTTGTCCCACGTGGGGCTCATAGTGTCAATTCCCATTTTAAAGATGACATAACCAAGGCACAGAGAAGTGTAGTGACTTACCTCAGGTCACCCAGCAGACAAGTGGCAGAGCATGGATTAGTTGTTCAGTTAGTCAATTGTATTTATTGAGTGCTTACTGTGTGCAGAGCTCTGTACTAAGCAATTGGGAGAGTATAACAATATAGCAGACACATTCTCTGCCCACAATGAGCTTATAGTCTAGAGAACAAGCTTACAATCTAGAGACGACGACAGACATTTAGAAGCAGTATGGCATAGTGGATAGAGTATGGGCTTGGCAGTAAGACAGTCAGTCATAGGTTCTAATCCCAGCTCTGCCTCATGTCTGCTGTGTGACCTAAGGCAAGTCACTTCAATCAATCAATCAATCATATTTATTGAGCACTTACTGTGTGCAGAGCACTGTACTAAGTGCTTGGGAATTACAAGTTGGCAACATACAGAGACAGTCCCTACCCAGCAGTGGCCTCACAGTCTAGAAGGGGGAGACAGAGAACAAAACCAAACATAATAACAAAATAAAATAAATAGAATAGATAAGTACAAGTAAAATAAATAAATAAATAGAGTAATGAATATATACAAACATATATACATATATGCAGGTGCTGTGGGGAAGGGAAGGAGGTAAGATGGGGGGATGGAGAGTGGGACAAAGGGGAGAGGAAGGAGGGGGCTCAGTCTGGGAAGGCCTCCTGGAGGAGGTGAGCTCTCAGTAGGGCCTTGAAGGGAGGAAGAGAGCTAGCTTGGCAGATGGGCAGAGGGAGGGCATTCCAGGCCAGGGGGATGACGTGGGCTGGGGGTCGATGGTGGGACAGATGAGAACGAGGCGCGGTGAGGAGATTAGTGGCAGAGGAGTGGAGGGTGTGGGCTGGGCTGGAGAAGGAGAGAAGGGAGGTGAGGTAGGAGGGGGCGAGGGGATGGACAGCCTTGAAGCCCGGGGTGAGGAGTTTCTGCCTGATGCGCAGATTGATTGGTAGCCACTGGAGATTTTTGAGGAGGGGAGTAACATGCCCAGAGCGTTTCTGGACAAAGACAATCCGGGCAGCGGCATGAAGTATGGACTGAAGTGGGGAGAGACACGAGGATGGGAGATCAGAGAGGAGACTGATGCAGTAGTCCAGATGGGATAGGATGAGAGCTTGAACGAGCAGGGTAGTGGTTTGGATGGAGAGGAAAGTGTGGATATTGGCAATGTTGTGGAGCTGAGACTGGCAGGTTTTGGTGGCGGCTTGGATGTGAGAGGTGAATGAGAGAGCGGAGTTGAGGATGACACCCAGGTTGTGGGCTTGTGAGACGGGAAGGATGGTAGTGCCATCAACACTGATGGGAAAGTCAGGGAGTGGGCAGGGTTTGGGAGGGAAGACAAGGAGCTCAGTCTTCGACATGTTGAGTTTTAGGTGGTGGGCAGACATCCAGATGGAGATGTCCTGAAGGCAGGAGGAGATGCGAGCCTGGAGAGAGGGGGAAAGAGCAGGGGCAGAGATGTAGATCTGGGTGTCAGCAGCGTAGAGATGATAGTTGAAGCCGTGGGAGCGAATGAGGTCACCAAGGGAGTGCGTGTAGATCGAGAACAGAAGGGGACCAAGCACTGAACCTTGGGGAGCCCCCACAGTAAGGGGATGGGAGGGGGAGGAGGAGCCTGCAAAAGAGACTGAGAATGAATGACCGGAGAGATAGGAGGAGAACCAGGAGAGGACAGAGTCTGTGAAGCCAAGTTTGGATAGCGTGTTGAGGAGAAGGGGGTGGTCCACAGTGTAGAAGGCAGCTGAGAGGTCGAGGAGAATTAGGACAGAGTATGAGCCATTGGATTTGGCAAGCAGGAGGTCATCGGTGACCTTTGAGAGGGCAGTTTCTGTGGAATGTAGGGGACAGAAGCCAGACTGGAGGGGTTCGAGGAGAGAGTTGGTGTTGAGGAATTCCAGGCAGCGCCTGTAGACGACTCGTTCAAGGAGTTTGGAAAGGAATGGTAGAAGGGATATGGGGCGATAACTAGAAGGTGAAGTGGGGTCAAGAGAGGGTTTTTTTAGGATGGGAGAGACATGGGCATGTTTGAAGGCAGAGGGGAAGGAACCAGTGGAGAGTGAGCGGTTGAAGATGGAAGTTAAGGAGGGGAGAAGGGACGGAGTGAGAAATTTCATGAGATGAGAGGGAATGGGGTCAGAAGCATAGGTGGCTGGAGTAGCACTTGAGAGGAGGGAGGAGAGCTCCTCTGAAGATGCTGTTGGGAAGGATGGGAGAGTAGCAGAGAGTGTTGAGGGCCGGGGAGTTGGAGAATGTGGGGAGGTCTGACCTGATGGATTTAATTTTATTAATGAAGTAGGAGGGCAGATCGTTGGGGGTGAGGGAAGGAGGAGGGGGAGGAACCGGGGGCCTGAGAAGGGGGTTGAATGTACGGAATAGCTGACAGGGATGATGGGCATGGGTGTCAATAAGGGAGGAGAAATAGTTTTGTCTGGAA
This sequence comes from Tachyglossus aculeatus, assembly GCF_015852505.1. NCBI lineage: Eukaryota > Metazoa > Chordata > Mammalia > Monotremata > Tachyglossidae > Tachyglossus > Tachyglossus aculeatus. The sequence goes on along the minus strand of NC_052066.1, from coordinate 22,956,038 downwards.
GAGGAGAGGGCTGAGTTAAGGCAGGAAAGGATAAACTTGAAGCGAACGAGGTTGGCATGGTGTTTAGACTTTTGCCAGAAGCGTTCGGCAGCTTGAGCATAAGAGCGAAGGAGGTGGACAGTGGCAGTGATCCAGGGCTGGGGGTTAGTGGTACGAGAGCGGCAAAGGGAAAGGGGAGCGAGTGAGTCTAGCTGAGTAGAAAGGGTAGAGTTGAGAGCAGTAATCTGATCATCAAGACTGGGTAGAGAGGAGAGGGCGGCGAGGTGGGGTGTGAAACGCTCAGAAAGTAGGATGGGGTCAAGAGAGCGGAGATCTCTGTGAGGGAATAATATGGATTTACAGGGGAAAGGAGTGTGAGTGAGGAGGCAGGTGAGAAGGTTATGATCAGAGAGAGGGATTTCAGAGTTAGTGAGGGTGGACACAGTGCAGCGGTAGGAGATGATGAGGTCGAGGGCTTCTCTTCACTTCACTTCTCTGGGCCCCAGTTACCTCATCTGCAAAACTGGGATTCAGACTGTGAGCCCCGTGTGAGACAGGGACTGTGTCCAACCTGATTTGCTTGTATCCAACCCACCGCTTAGTACAGTGCCTGGCACATTGTAAGCACTTAACAAATATTATTATTATTAATAGAAATAAATAAATTGCAGATATGTACATAAGTGCTGTGGGGCTGGGATGGGAGGAATGAATGAAGGGAGCAAGTCAGGGTGATGCAGAAGGGAGTTGAAGAAAAGGAAAAAAGAGCTCAGTCAGGGAAGGCCTTTTGGGGAAAATGTGCCTTCAATAAGACTTTGAAGGAGGGGAGAGTAATTGTCGGATTTGAAGAGGAAGGGTATTCCAGGACAGAGGCAGGATGTGGGTGAGATGTCAGTGGTGAGATAGATGAGAATGAGGTACATTAAGAAGATTAGCATTAGAGGAGCAAAGTGTGAGGGCTGGGTTGTAGTTGGAGAGTAGTGAGGTGAGGTAGGAGGGGGCAAAGTAATTGAGTGCTTTAAAGCCGATGGTCAAAAGTTTATTCTTGATGCAGAAGTGGATGGGCAACCAGTGGAGGTTCTTGGGGAGTGGAGAAGCATGAAATAAATTCCACTGATTGAGTGATCTACACCTAGTAACCACTCAATAAATACCACTGATTGATTGAAAAGAAGCCTCTGCATTGGCAGAAAATTCTAGAGACTCTTCAGTTTCATCATGCAGCATGGCATAAGTGGATAGAACATGAGCTTGGGAGTCAGAAAGTCACGGGTTTTAATCCCAGCTCTGCCACTTGCCTGCTGAGTAACTGGGGCAAGTCACTTCCCTTCTCTGGGCCTCAGTTACCTCATCTGTAAAATGGGGATCGAGACTGTGAGCCCCACGTGGAACAGGGACTGTGTCCATCCTGATTTACTTGTATCCACCCCATAGCTTAGTATAGTGCCTGGCACATAGTAAGTGCTTTACAAATACCACAATTATTATTATTATTTTTATTATGTCTAAATTCAAATCTCAATTCATTTGATTGTTCTCAGGGAACAATGTTCCTCCTCGCTTGGATCTTTGTAGAAAAAGTGAAATGGAAAGTTAGGAGGATTATCCAGGTGATTCAGATGAAACTCTGCTCTTGAGGGAAGAATCCCCTTGGCAACAAGGACACCTCCCTGCCTCTAATGGAAATACTGAATTTTAGACAGAAATTCTTCATACTGCTCACACTCCTGGATTATTATAGCACTCTTCACCCCACTTTGCCTGGATAAACACAACTCAAGTGAATTAGAATTGTCCCGTTTGCCTGTTATCATTTAGCAAATTGTGCTGTTTCATGTAGGTTAAAAAAAAACTATAAACAAAACTATGAATATTGGCCAGCCATTGAGACTTTGCTATGAGCTGAAAGTCAAACAGAGTTAAAAAGGAGCAACTTTATTTGTTCTCTGACATACTCTACTTTTAGCTACTCAAAGAGGAAATAATCTAAGTGCTTCTAGGTGAAAATTCTATGATGAAACCTCTCTCTGTGTTCACCGATAAAGTAAATACAAAGGCTGGAACTAGACAATCTGGAAGACTTGGATCATTGTTTGACCAGGGTATGACTTTAGAAGAGCTATGGTACTTCAGAAAGTAGTTCGGTGACTCAGGAGGAGGCTGCCTTTAGTCTGAATCATTCCCGGTAGGACGAAACTGCAGCGAGCATATTTTGTGGCTGTATCGTTCAAAGACCCCTCTCAGGGCTGCACCTTGAGAGTTTCCAGTCCTCTACCAGTCTCGACTATGGGAGAAAGAGTCAAGCAGAGGCTTACCCATTCCATTCCTAGCTTGGGCAGTGGCTAGAGAGTGGAAGACAATCTGCTACAAGTCAAAACTCTCCTGTGCTGGGCAGCAGTGGCATAGGAGAGAGTCGAGGACAGAGACTCTTTTACTGCACGGAAGGAGGGAATGGTAAACCGCTTCTGGATTTTGATCAAGAAAACTATGGATACACTACCAAAACGACTGCAGATGGAAGTGGGGCATTCTGGGTGTCTATGGTGTCGCTATGGGTCGGTCACAACTCAACATAAGACAACAACAATCTTTCAAAGAGCCTTTCTGACTTTTCTAAGTGGCCAATAAGAGGTGAGAGGGTACTTTCTTGGGAAACTGAGACCCAGAGTGGGTAAGTGGCCTGCCTAAAATGAATTCTCAAATAGTCGTGAATGCGACTGTGTGGCCTTGGTTGCCCCCAGCAGTGGCCCTCCATGGTCCTTATTAATAATAATAATAGTATTTCTTCAGCACTTACTGTGAGCCAAGCACTGTCCTAAGCAATGGGGTAGATACAAGTTAATCATGTTGGACACAGTCCCTATCCTATATAATAATTATGGTACTTGTTAAGTGCTTACTTTGTACCAAGCACTAGGATAGATACAAGTTAGTCAGTCAGGTTGGACACAGTCCCTGTCCCACATAAGGCTCACAATCTTAATCCCCATTTTACAGAGGAAGTAACTGAGGCCCAGAGAAGTGGAGTGACTTGCCCAAGGTCACCCAGCACACATGTGGCAGAGCCAGGATTAGAACCCATGACCTTCTTTCTGACTCCTAGGCCCGGGATCTAGCCACTAAACCAATGGTGTCCCAACCCAGAGATTACAAAACCCAGGAGGTCCTGAAGAACTGAGAGCCAGCTCTCTCCCTCCCTTCAAGGCCCTGCTGAGAGCTCACCTCCTCCAGGAGGCCTTCCCAAACTGAGCCCCTTCCTTCCTCTCCCCCTCGTCCCCCTCTCCATCCCCCGCATCTTACCTCCTTCCCTTCCCCACAGCACCTGTATATATGTATATATGTTTGTGCATATTTATTACTCTATTTATTTATTTATTTATTTTACTTGTACCTATCTATTCTATTTATTTTATTTTGTTAGTATGTTTGGTTTTGTTCTCTGTCTCCCCCTTCTAGACTGTGAGCCCACTGTTGGGTAGGGACTGTCTCTATATGTTGCCAGCTTGTACTTCCCAAGTGCTTAGTACAGTGCTCTGCACACAGTAAGTGCTCAATAAATATGATTGATTGATTGATTGATTGAGGCTTCCCAACTTTGCAAATGTAAAGAAAGTTTCACGTGGGCCGGGAGTGTGTCTGCTAACTCTGTTGTATGATACTTTCCCAAGCGCCTAGTAGAACATGTGGCACACAGTAAGCGCAGAGTAAGTATCTTTGATTGACTGATTGCTTGATTATGACAAGTGTGCCCTTTTAGACTTAGGATGGAACGGTCTGAAGGACTGCTCGCTCCAGCTTCCTTGTTGTTTCTGTTACTCTAGTTTTTATTGTAATGTTGTTTTCTTACTAAATTCCCCCAGTGTGTCTATTCTCCTCCAATCTTTGGCAGGCTTATTCCTCCTCGACCTCTCAGCTACCTTCAACACTGTGGACCACTCCCTTCCCTTGAAAATATTTGCTCCATTGACGTCTTGTCCTGGTTCTCCTCCCAGCTCCCTGGGTGATCCCTGATGTTTAAGAGAGTACAATACAACAGGGTTGGTAGGCATTTTCCCTGCCCATAATAATAATAATGGCATTTATTAAGCACTTACTAAGTGCAAAGCACTGTTCCAAGCACTGGGGCAGTTACAAGGTTATCAGGTTGTCCCACAAGGGGCTCACAGTCTTAATCCCCATTTTACAGTTGAAGTACCTGAGGCACAGAGAAATTAAGTGACTTGTCCAAAGTCACACAGCTGACAATTTGTGGTGCTGGGATTTGAACCCATGACCTCTGACTCCAAAGCCCGTGCTCTTTCCACTGAGCCACGCTGCTTCTCCATAACAAGTTTCAGCCTCAGTTACTCGTCTGTAAAATGGGGATAAAATCCTATTCCCTTCGATTTAGACTCTGAGCTCTATGTGGAATAAGGACTGAGTCTAACCTGATTAATTTGTGTCTATGTCAGTGCTTGGGTCAATGTCTGGTGAATACTAAGCACTTAATAAACACCCTAAAAAAAATCTCCTGAGGTTGCAGCAAGAAGAAACAGGGCTGAAACAAAACCTCAATTAATAATATTTACCGAGCACTTATTCCGTGCCTAGGCCCATACTAGTGGTTGGCAGAGAACAGGACAGGCATAACAGTACATCTTTTCAGCCTGGGCTCCTAAGTAGTTGACCATAAACTCCTTTTTCTTTTTTTTAAGCTCTTACTATGTGTCAGGCACTGTTCTAAGTGCCGGAGTAGCTACAAGATCATCAAGTTGGACACCGTCCCTGTCCCACAAAAAGGCTCACAGTCTTAATCCCCATTTTACAGATGAGGAAATGGAGGCACAGTGAAGTGAAGTGACTCACCCAAGGTCACGCAGCAGAGAAGTGGTGGAGCCAGAATCAGAACCCAAGTCCTTCTGACTCCCAGATTCATGCTATTTTGACCAGGGCACAAAGAGATCGTACCTACCAACTCTGTTGCATTTTACTCTCCCAGACACTTAGTACAGTGCTTTGCACCCAATGAACACTCAATGAATAGCACTGTGATTATTATTATTAATAGTAATAATAACAATAACAATAATGATTGTGGTATTTGTCAAGTGCTTGCAATGTACCAAACACTATAGTAGATATGGGATAATCAGGTTGGACACAGTCCCTCTCTCTCATAGGGCTCACAGTCTAAGTACTGTGGAAACTGAGGCAGGGAGAGATTAAATGATTTCCCCATGGTCACACAGCAGGCTAGTAGAGAAACCAAGATTAGAATCCAGTTCTTTTCCTTCCCAGGCCCATGATCTTTCCCCTAGTCCACACTGCTTCTCAGTTGATTGGTTAAATCAACTGATTGACAATTAAATGGGTGAAGATCATTCATTCAATCGTATTTATTGAGCGCTTACTGTGTGCAGAGCACTGTACTAAGCGCTTGGGAAGTACAAGTTGGCAACATATAGAGACGGTCCTTACCCAACAGCGGGCTCACAGTCTAGAAGGGGGAGACAGACAACAAAACAAAACAGATTAACAAAATAAAATAAATAGAATAAATATGTACAAATAAAATAAATAGAGTAATAAATACGTACAAACATCTATACATATATACAGGTGTTGTGGGGAGGGGAAGGAGGTAAGGCGGGGGGGATGAGGAAGGGGAGAGGAAGGAGGGGGCTCAGTCTGGGAAGGCCTCCTGGAGGAGGTGAGCTCTCAGTAGGGCTTACTGATCATTTGGAATGAGAGACCAAGATAATGAAGGTGCCGAATTGTACTTTCCAACCACTTAGTACAGTGTTTTGCACAAAGTAAGGGCTCAATAGACACGATTGAAAGAATGAATGAAGTCTCCATCTTCAGAACCGGTCTAGGTTCTTCTCAGTCTCAGGAAGCTGTTCTGGTACTATCACCGGGAATCCCACCTACTACCTACTTCAGCCTTGCCAACTTGTACTTCCCAAGCGCTTAGTACAGTGCTCTGCACACAGTAAGTGCTCAATAAATACAATTGATTGATTGATTGATTGATTGATTGAGTCAAGCATCTCAACATTAGGAAGGTCTCTGCCTGGACTGTCTCTGTGACGGTTCTTCTCAGCTGTAAGGAGAAGCAGCAACGCCTAGTGGAAATACCACAGGCCCGGAAGTCAGAGGACCCGAGTTCTAATCCCAGCTCTGCCACTTCTCTGCTGTGTGACCTTGGGCAAGTCACTTAGCTTCTCAGTGCTTCCATTTCCTCATCTGAACAGAGGGGATTCAAAACCTGTGCTGTCTCAGACTGCGAGCGGCATGTAGGACAAAGACAGATTCTGACCTAACTTGTAGTTATCCCAGTGCTTGGTACAGTGCTTGGCACATGGTGAGTGCTTAACAAATATTACAATTCTTCATAGGAGGCTGAATAATAATAATAATAATAATAATAATAATAACGGCATTTGTTCATTCATTCATTCAATAGTATTTATTGAGTGCTTACTATGTGCAGAGCACTGTACTAAGTGCTTGGGAAGTACAAGTTGGCAACATATAGAGACGGTCCCTACCTAACAACGGGTAAGCGCTTACTATGTGCCAAGCACTGTTCTAAGCACTGAGGGGACACAAGGTAATCAGGTTGTCCCACAGGGGGCTCACAATCTTAATCCCCATTTTACAGATGAGGTCACTGAGGCTCAGAGAACTTAAGTGACTTGCCCAAGGTCACACAGCAGACATGTGGGGGAGCCGGGATTAGAACCCATGGCCTCTGATTCCCAAGCCTGGGCTCTCGCCACTGAGCCACGCTGCTTCTCTAGAAGCCCTGCTGTTACTGTTATATTTATCAATCAATCATATTTATTAAGTGCTTAATGGATGCAGAGCACTGTACTAAGAGCTTGGAAGAGTAGAATATAACAGAGCTGGTAAACATGTTCCCTGCCTGCAATGAGCTTACAGTCTAAAGAGCATTTATCATCATCTTTCTCTTTTATATTTTGGTTTCATCTTTCCTTATATGTCCATCTCAGACCCATCCCCCCACCATCATTATTCTTAAATTAATGATCTCCTTGGATTAAGGGGGGTTGTGTCTGTAGCTCTTCCAAGTACTTCTTTCCCAGCACTTATTACAGTACTTTAGACACAGTTAGCCTTTAATCAAAATATTTAGTAATAGTAGTATTTGTTAAGTGGTTAGTATGCACCAAACACTATTCTAAGCACTGGGGTACATACAGGGTAATCAGGTCCAGCAGAGTCCCTGTCCAACATGGACTCACAGTCTAAGTCTGATGGAGGTGGATTTAACCCCAATTTTACAGATGAGGTAACTGAGGCACAGAGAATAATAATAATTATCCTACCTCACCTCCCTTCTCTCCTTCTACAGCCCAGCCCGCACCCTCCGCTCCTCTGCCGCTAATCTCCTCACCGTACCTCGTTCTCGCCTGTCCTGCCATCGACCCCCGGCCCACATCATCCCCCGGGCCTGGAATGCCCTCCCTCTGCCCATCCGCCAAGCTAGCTCTCTTCCTCCCTTCAAGGCCCTGCTGAGAGCTCACCTCCTCCAGGAGGCCTTCCCAGACTGAGTCCCTTCCTTCCTCTCCCCCTCGTCCCCCCTCCATCCCCCCATCTTACCTCCTTCCCTTCCCCACAGCACCTGTATATATGTATATATGTTTGTACACATTTATTACTCTATTTATTTATTTATTTATTTTACTTGTACATATCTATTCTATTTATTTTATTTTGTTAGTATGTTTGGTTTTGTTCTCTGTCTCCCCCTTTTAGACTGTGAGCCCACTGTTGGGTAGGGACTGTCTCTATATGTTGCCAATTTGTACTTCCCAAGCGCTTAGTACAGTGCTCTGCACATAGTAAGCGCTCAATAAATACGATTGATGATGATGAATAATAATAGTATTTGTTAAGCACTTATTATGTGCCAGACACTGTACTAAGCACTGGGGTACTTAAAAGCTAATCAGATTGGACATGGTCTCTGTCCTGCATAGAGCTCACAACCAAGACACAGAGAAGTTAAGTGACTTGCCCAAGATCACACAGGAAGCAAGTGAAGAAGAGGCCTTCAACACTGTGGACCACCCCCTTCTCCTCAACACGCTATCCAACCTTGGCTTCACAGACTCCGTCCTCTCCTGGTTCTCCTTTTATCTCTTCGGCCATTCATTCTCAGTCTCCTTTGCGGGCTCCTCCTCCCCCTCCCATCCCTTTACTGTAGGGATTCCTTAAGGGTCAGTTCTTGATCCCCTTCTGTTCTCTATCTACACTCACTCCCTTGGTGAACTCTTTCGCTTCCAAGGCTTCAACTATCATCTCTATGCTGATGACACCCAAATCTACATCTCTGCCCCTGCTTGCTCTCTCTCCCTCCCTCCAGGCTCATATCTCCTCCTGCCTTTAGGACATCTCCATCTGGATGTCTGCCCGCCATCTAAAACTCAATATGTCCAAGACTGAACTCCTTATCTTCCCTCCCAAACCCTGCCCTCTTCCTGACTTTCCCATCACTGTAGATGGCACTACCATCCTTCCTGTCTCACAAGCCCACAAACTTGGTGTCATCCTCGACTCCACTCCCTCATTCACATCACATATCCGATCTGTCAACAAAACCTGCCAGTCTCACCTCCACAACATCGCCAAGATCCATCCTTTCCTCTCCATCCAAACCTCTACTTTGCTAGTTCAAGCTCTCATCCTATCCCGATTGGATTCAGACTCCTCTCTGATTTTCCATCCTCCTGTCTCTCCCCACTTCAGTGTATAATTCACTCCGCTGCTCGGATTATCTTTGTACAGAAACGCTCTGGGCATGTCATTCCCCTCCTCAAAAATTTCCAGTGGTTGCCTGTCAACCTATGAATCAAGCAAAAACTCCTCACTCTAGGCTCAAAGCTGTCCATCACCTATCCCCCTCCTACCTCACCTCCCTTCTCTACTTTTCCAGCCCAGCCCTCACCCTCTGCTCCTCTGCCACCGCTTTCCTCCTCACTGGGCCTCGTTCCCGCCTGTCCCCCAGTCGACCCCCGGCCCACGTCCTTCCCCTGGCCTGGAATGCCCTCCCTCCACAAATCCGCAAGTCACTTAACTTCTCTGTGCCTCAGTTCCCTCATCTGTAAAATGGGGATTAAGACTGTGAGCCCCACCTGGGACAACCTGATAATCTTGTATCCTCCCCAGCACTTAGAACAGTGCTTGGCACATAGTAAGAGCTTAACAAATGCCATCATTATTATTATAAAGGGGAAGATTCCTTAAAAGGTTGGATCTATCTTTAGGGATAGGTCACCCTAAATTGAACTTATCCTGCCTGTAATTTAGGGTGAGAAGAACTCAAATCAATCAATAGTATTTATTGAGCGCTTACTGTGTGCAGAGCACTGGACTAAGCGCTTGGGAAGTACAAGTTGGCAACATATAGAGATGGTCCCTACCCAACAGTGGGCTCACAAACTAGAAGGGGGAGACAGAGAACAAAACAAAACATATTAACAAAATAAAATAAATAGAATAGATATGTACAAGTAAAATAAATAAATGAACAGAGTAATAAATACGTACAAACATGTATACATATATACAGGTTCTGTGGAGAAGGGAAGGAGGATGGAGAAGGGGAGGAGGGGGAGAGGAAGGAGGGGGCTCAGTGTAGGAAGGCCTCCTGGAGGAGATGAGCTCTCAATAGGGCTTTGAAGGGAGGAAAAGAGCTAGCTTGGCAGATGTGTGGAGGCAGGGCATTCCAGGCCAGGGGGATGACGTGGGCTGGGGGTCGACGGCGGGACAGGTGAGAACGAAGCACGGTGAGGAGGCTAGCGGCAGAGGAGTGGAGGGTGCGGGCTGGGCTGGAGAAGGAGAGAAGGGAGGTGAGGTAGGAGGGGGCAAGGTGATGGAAAGCCTTGGAGCCGAGGTGAGGAGTTTCTGCCTGATGCATAGGTTAATTGGTAGCCACTGGAGTTTGTACTGCCCCAAACTCTTATACAGTGCTCTAAACAGAGTAACAATGGTATTTGTTAAGCGCTTAGTATAAGCCAAGCACTGTTCTCAGCGCTGGGGTAGATACAAGGTAACCAGGTTGCCCCACTTGGGGCTCACAGTCTTAATCCCCATTTTACAGATGAGGGAACTGAGGCCCAGAGAAGTGAAGTGGCTTGCCCAAGATCACATAGCAGACAAGTGGCAGAGCTGGGATTAGAACCCACGACCTCTGACTCCCAAGCCCGGGCTCTTTCCACTAAGCCACGCTGCTTTTCTATTGATGAAGATGATAATGATGATACTGATAATTGTTAGGCTTGCAGTTTGATTCTCAGCCTCACAGCAAAATGTCTGTCCTTTAAAACATGATGGGTTTTGACTTTTGGATGTTTGTATTTTCTTTTAAAAAATAATTTGGAAGATATGGCAGGCTTTCCCTTCGAGACGGCTGGTGAGGAAAGCACGGAATCACAACAGACTGTGGCTGGAATAGATGTGGGTCAGCAGCTCAGTATCTTTCCAGAGATTTTATAGAACGGTGGGAGGCCTGAATAACTCAAACCCGGGACTTGTTTGGTGTGTGGCTTTGGGCGAGTCGCTTAATTTTCCTGTGCCTCAGTTCCCTCGTGTAAAATGGGGATTAAGACTGTGAGCCCCCCGTGGGACAACCTGATCACCTTGTAACCTCCCCAGCACTTAGAACAGTGCTTTGCACATAGTAAGCACTTAATAAATGTCATTATTATTATTATTATTATTATTATTATTCATTCAATTGTATTTATTGAGTGCTTACTGTGTGTGGAACACTGTACTAAGCTTTTGGAAAGTACAATTCAGCAATAAAAAGAGACAATCCCTGCCCACACCGGGCATACAGTCTAGACGTGGGGGGACAGACATCAAAACAAGAAGCAACAACTGCCTCAAAGGATCTATTTCATTTGCAAGGCCATCAACTGGATTTATTAAGGCTATTGCACTGTACAGAGGCCAAACATGACTCTTCCACTACCAAAAGAAGGGCAGCACATGATCCACATTAATAGGGGGCCTACATTATAATGAAGGAGACAGTTCAAACACAAATAAACTTACTACAAAGCCAATCTAACTTTTTGTAGAGAGATCCTCATGTTTTGGTTAATCCTCCAAGACCAATCATTTTAGAGGCCTCCTTCTTGCCAAATCCAATGGTCTCTATGCCATCCTAATCCCCGTCCACCTCTCAGCTGCCTTCAGCAATGTGGACCTCCTCCTAGAAACTTTATCTACCCTTGCATTCAATGACCCTGTCCTCTCCTGATTCTCCTTCTATCTCTGTGGTCACTCTTTCTCATTCTCTTTCACTGACTCCTCCTCTGCCTCTCCCGGTCTAACTGTAGCGCAAACCTCAGGTCTGGATCCCTTTCTATTCTCCATCCACATCCGGTAGTGCGGAAAAGTCATTCGCTCCCACGGCTTCCACTACCATTTCTACACGAATGATTCCCCAAACTACTTCTCTGGCCCAAATCTCTCTCCTCTGCAGTCTGGTATTTCATCCTGCCTTCCAGATACCTCAACTAGGATGTTCCACTGACACCTCAAATTTGACACATCCAAAATAGAACTCATTTTCCCAACTAGACCCTGTCCTCCCCCATCTTTCCTATCACTGTAGACAACAGCACTACCCTCCATGGTCACTAGCCAGTAACCTTGGCATTATCCACTCATCCAACCAATATAATATAGTCATTCTGTCATCAAATCCTTTCAGTTCTATCTTCACAGCATCACTACAATCTGTGCTTTCCCCTTCATCCAAACTACTACCATGCTGATATGAACTGGCTACTGCCAAGTCCTTGTTGACTTCCGTCTCCTGCCTCTGCCAATTCCATCCTTACATTAAAGAGAAACATCTTACGATCAGCTTGAAAACACTCAATTAGCTCACCCCCTATTGCTTTACCTCACTGATTTGCTATCAACCTATAAACCAATCAATCAGTCATATTTACTGAACACCTACTGTGTGCCGAGCTCTGTAATAACGGCTTGGGAGAGTACAATATAAGGGAGTTGGTAGATACAGTCCTTGCCCACAGTGAGTTTACTGTCTAGAAGGAAGACAGAAATTAATCTTAAATAAATTATGGATACGTACATAAGTTCTGTTAGGATGAGGGGGGATGAGTAAAGTGTACAGAGGCAACACAAAAGGGAGTAGGGGAAGAGAAAATGAGGGCTGAATCAGGGAAGGCCTCTTGAAGGAGATGTGCCTTCAGTAAGGCTTTGAAAGTGGGGAGAGTGATCATTTGTTGAATTTGTTGAACTTGTACTTCTCAAGTGCTTAGTACAGTGCTCTGCACTCAGTAAGAGCTCAATAAATATGATTGAATGAATGAATGAAGAGGGAGGGTGCTTGGGGCCAGAGGCAGGACATGGGTAAGGGTAGGCGGTGAGATAGATGAGAGTGACATACAATGAGTAGTTGACAGTAGAGGAGCGTAGTGTCTGGCCCGGGAACATGTCTACCAATACCATTGTATTGTACTCTCTTAAGTGCTTGGTACGGTGCTCTGCACATAGTAAATGCTCGATAAACATGATTGGCTGATTGACTGATAGAGGAGGCAAGGTGATTGAGTGTTTTAATGCCAAAGGTAAGGAGTTTCTGTTTGATGTGGAAGTGGATAGCAACCTTTGGAGGTTCTTGAGGAGTGGGGAGACTTGGATTGAGCGTTTGTTTGTTCTTTTTTTAAAAAAATGATCCATGCAGCATAGTGAAGTACGGATTGGAGTGGGGAGAGACGGGAGGCAAGGAGGTCTCAAAAGCCCGTAACATTGGCATTATCTTTGATTCCTTTCTCTCATTCAACCTACCACTAAATCCCGTCATTCATTCAATCGTATTTATTGAGCACTTACTGTGTGCAGAGCACTGTACTAAGCACTTGGGAAGTACAAGTTGGCAACATATAGAGATGGTCCCTACCCAGCGACGGGCTCACAGTCCAGAAGGGGGAGACAGACAACAAAACAAAATATATTAACATAATAAAATAAATAGAATAGTAAATATGTACAAGTAAAATAAAGAGAGTAATAAATCTGTACAAACATATATACAGGTGCTGTGGGGAGGGGAAGGAAGTAGGGTGGGGGAATGGGGAGGGGGAGAAGAAAAAGGGGGCTCAGTGTGGGAAGGCCTCCTGGAGGAGATGAGCTCTCAGTAGGGCTTTGAAGGGAGGAAGAGAGCTAGCTTGGCAGATGTGAGGAGGGAAGGCATTCCAGGCCAGGGAGAGGATGTGGGCTGGGGTCAATGGCGGGACAGGTGAGAACGAGACACAGTGAGGAGGTTAGCGGCAGAGGAACGGAGGGTGTGGGCTGGGCTGGAGAAGGAAAGAAGGGAGGTGAGGTAGGAGGGGGCAAGGTGATGGACAGCCTTGAAGCCGAAGGTTGTCATTTCAACCTCCACAACATCACTAAAATCCATCCTTTCCTCTCCATCCAAACTGCTACTCTCCATCCCACCTTGATAACTGTATCAGCCTTCTTGCTGACCTCCCTATCTCCTGTCTCTTCCCATTCTAGTCCATACTTCATTCTGCTGCCTGGATCCTTTTTCAAAAAACACATTCAGTTCACGTCTCCCCACTTCTCAAGAACCTCCAGTTGTTGCCCACCCACCTCCATATCAAAGAAAAACTCCTTACAATGAGCTTTAAAGTACTTAATCGCCTTGCCTCCTTCTACCTCACCTCACTACTCTCCTGCAGCATCCTAGCCCTCACACCTTGCTCATCTTATGCCAACCTACTCACTGTACTTCGATCTCCTCTATCTCACTGCCAAACTTTCGCTCACATCCCGCCCCTGGCCTGGAATGCCCTCCCTCTTCTTATCTGACAGACAATTTACTCTCCCCTGATTTCAAAGTTTTGTTGAAGGCACAGCTTCTCCAAGAGGCCCTCTTTTCCTTTTCTTCCACCCCTTTCTGCATTGCCCTGATTTATTCCCTTTATTCATCCCTCTTCTCAGCCCCACAGCACTTATGTATGTATCTGTCATTTATTTATTTATATTAACGTCTGTTTCCCCTGCCTCTAGGCTGTAAGTTCACTGTGGGCAGAGAATGTGTCTGTTATCATATGGTATTCTACCAAGTGCTTATTACCGGGCTCTGTACACAGTAAGCACTCAATAAATGCAATTGACTAATTGATTGAGATAAATCGAGGCTAATACCAAGGTTATGGGCTTATAATAATGATGGTATTTGTTAAGCTCTTACTATGTGCCAAGCACTGTTCTAAGCACTGGGATAGATACAAGGTTATCAGGTTGTCCCACTTGGGGCTCACACTCTTGATCCCCATTTTACAGAAGTGGTAACTGAGACACAGAGAAGTTAAGTGACTTGCCCAAGGCCACACAGCTGACAAGTGTCAGAGTCGGGATTAGAACCCATGACCTCTGACTCCAAAGCCCATGCTCTTTCCACTGAGCCACACTGCTTCTCTACAGGGAGGATGGAGGTGCTGTCTACAGTGATGGGAAAGTCAGGAAGAGGATAGGATTTGGGTGGGAATATGAGGAGTTCTGTTTTGAACATATTAACTTTGAGTTGTTGGTAAGACATCCAAGTAGAGATGTCCTGAAGGCAGGAGGAAATGCGAGACTGCAGAGCAGGAGAGAGATCACATCTGGAGAATTAGATTTGGGAATCATCCACCCAGAGATTTAGACGGCAAATTCCTTTTGGGCAGGGAATGTGTCAACAAACTCTTTAATATGGAATTCTCCCAAGCACTTAGTACAATGTTCTAGATACAGCAAGTGTTCAATGAATGTAATTAATTGACGGATTTATTGACATGGAAAATTGAATACAGTTCACTCTGTCACCTCATCAATCAATGTCAGTGGTATGTATTGAACACTTATGGTTGCACAGAGCACTGTACTAAGCACTTGGAAGGGTAAAAAGTCCGAAGGTGTAGCAGGAAATGGCTCTCCCTGAGTGGGCCACCTTTGAGGAATGTTAGCATTTCTGGGAGAGGCCCGTTCGAAGGGTCAAAGTAAACCCTACAAGGGGGAGACGGGAAGCAGAAGTGCCAGGATTTGAATCTGCCATTCTGGTTTGCTTCATGAGGGACTGCAGAGAGCAGAAAGGATGAGGCCCAGAATTCGAAGGCAGAGAGTAGGAGACCCCAATAGCAGGGAGACGTCATATGGCCTGTTTTCCTTCCTAATTCAATTCAATCATATTTATTGAGCGCTTACTGTGTGCAGAGTACTGTACTAAAAACTTGGGAGGTACAAATCGGCAACTTATAGAGATGGTACCTACCCACCAACAGGCTCACAGACTAGAAGGGAGAGACAAACAACAAAACAAAACAAGTAGACAGGTGTCAGTGCCATCAGAATAAATAGGATTATAGCTATATACACATCATTAATAAAATAGAGTAATGGATACATACAAATATACACAAGTACTCTGAGGAGGGGAAGGGGGTAGGGCAGAGGGAGGGAGGGGGCAATGGGGAGGGGAGGAAGAGGAGGAGGAGGAGAGAAAAAGAGGGGGTGCTCAGTCAGGGAAGGCCTCCTGGAAGAGGTGAGCTCTCACTGAGAACCCATGTGAGACCTGATTATCTTGTCTCTACCCCAGGGCTTAGTACAGTGCTTGTCGCAAAGTGCTTAACAAACAGTACTATTATCATTGTTATTATCATTATTATTAGAAAGACCTCAAGATTGGAAGCCAGGAGCCCAGGATTTCACTTCCAGTTCCACCACTTGCTTGCAGTGTGGCCTTGGGCAAGTCACTTGACCCCTTCTGTGCCTCAGTTTCCTCATCTCTCAAAATGAAGATTAAATATCTTTTCTCCCTCCCCCTTTAGAATGTGAGCCCTACGCGAGACTGGGATTGATTCTGATCTAATTATACTGTTGTCTACTCAATTGCTTGGCACATAGTAAACACTTAACAAATACCACAATTTTTTATTTGCCTGATTCTATAGCATTCTTTTCTAGGTAATCTTTGGGACCTGGATAGAAAGCACTTACTTGGAGAACTTTGGCAAAAATGATTCACCTCTTCTAGGGTTACCTTGTAGTAAGTTACCTTGGGAAGCAGCGTGGCTTAGTGGAAAGAGCCCGGGCTTGGGAGTCAGAGGTCACGAGTTCTAATCCCAGCTCTGTCACTTGTCAGCTGTGTGAGCTTGGGCAAGTCACTTAACTTCTCTGGGCCTCAGTTCCCTCATCTGTCAAATGGGGATGAAGACTGTGAGCCCCAGGTGGGACAACCTGATTACTTTGTATCTACCCCAGTGCTTAGAACAGTGCTTGACACATAGTAAGCACTTAATAAATACCATCAGTATTATTATTATTATTATCATTATTAAGCAGGTACTTTGGAAGATGTTATTAACCCTTTCTAGCCACTAGAGAGACCATTGAGCACATGCTTTACATTTACATTATAGAACATATTAAATGTCCTCAATATTATTTGAAAAAGTTAACACTCAATACCCTTCACTTTGTCAATAAAGAAGCCATTTTTGTATTGCTAAGAATTGTAATAGCCGAACCTAGAAGCTTAGTCAAATATAAACTGGAGTACTGAATTTGGGGGCTATGTTTCTAGATTTGATTCATCAGAATATATCTGGGATTGTAGATCCATTCTCTAGCTAAACCAAAGCTCAGTGCTGCAAGAACAGGCAGCAGAGTGAATAATTATCCATCCCTTCATATGCATCTATGAAAAAAAGTAGTCATTAATGAACCTCTTACATTACGCCTAAAACAAAGAGCAAAATATCTTCAATTCTGCATAACTTCTTAACAAGGCAAATAATATGAGGTTATTGTGGTCCTTACACCTCAAAGAGATCACCATTCAGGATTAAACGTTTAGAGCTTTTCTTGTTGTAGTACTGGCTCACAGACGGTCCCAGAACCCTACCTGCTAGAGATCTATTGGAACATCACTCTTTTCATATAGCAATCAAACTATTTAAAGTTGCCATCTTAAACTCCCTCCTAATTTATTTCCCTTCATTGAGATACGTTTTCCTTTTTTTTTTTTGTATTATTTTTTATAGTATTTGTTAAGCACTTAGTACATGCCAGGCAGTATACTAAGCACTAGGGTGAATACAAGCAAACTGGGTTGGACACAGTCTTTGTCCCACATGGGGCTCACAGTCTTAATCCCCATTTTACAGATGAGGTAACTGAGGCAAAGAGTAGTTAAGTGACTTGCCCGTGGTCACACAGTGGATGAGGCAAAGCCTGGATTAGAACCCAGGTCCTTGTGACTGGCAGGTCCATTGTTCTGTCCACTAGGCTACACTGTCCAATCTGCAGAGTTATTAAAGAGCCTTGTCTTGTTCAGATTCCCATCCAGAATTTGCTGACAAGCTCCTGATGAACCAGAGAGAGAAAATCAGTCACCTGTATCAAATGATTTGCATCAATCAATCAATTGCATTTATTGAGAGCTTACTGTATGCAGAGCACTGTAATAAGTGCTTGGTAAATACAACAAAACAATAAAGCAGACACAATCCCCGCCCACAACCAGTATTTATTGAGCACTTATTCTGTGCAGAGCACTGTGCTAAGTGCTCCGGAGAGTGCAATACAACCGAGTTGGGAGACATGTTCCCTGTCTGAATATTTAGATATAGTGGCCATCAAAAATAGGATGATGAATATTTATTTGAAGATTTTTTTCTAAATTATGATATATTATATAAATTTTAAATTGAATATTTTAAATATTGCTGAAATTTTTGACTGCTTAATTATTGTGGAATTATTACTGCAATAAGTAGGTACCAATAAATACTATTACTGATGTTTTTGATACATTTGAGAAGCATAGAGGAAGGAGAAAGAAGTGTATTTTCCCACCCCAGAAAGAAAATCTAGATTCATAAACTGCATTGTTGCAGTACCAGGTAAATTTAATTCTCATGGGAATTTTCTTAGCATAGTAAAACATTCCTGCAGTAGAACAGCATGGTATTCAAATCACAGTCTAAGGATCACTTTATCACTGAATGAGGTCCAACCCACTTGTGCTTTAAGTCAAAGCCTCCAAGCCTGTGTATGTTCTTACAAGCCCTGCAGTAATTTCTCATCCTCAACAATACTTACTAAACTCGTCTTTCTCAGTGAGCTCTAAATGGAACTGAGAGGAGTAGATCACAAGTGGATTATAAACATATAACTATCCCAGGTGACAACCTGCAATAGTTTTTTTGGTAACCCATTTGTATTTTTCTCCTTTCCCTTTTGGTCCACGTCACTGACATCTAAGGCACTTTAGAACCCAAGATGTGTCGATGATGGGTTACGCCGGTGATCCATGCAGCCCAGGATTCTGCCTCTGAAACAGCTGAAATTATCTAGTTAATATAAATAAAAAAAAAGAAATTCAACCTTTCATCCAAATGAATCTTCTCACTGTGCCTCAATCTCATCTATCTCGTCGCCAACCCCTGGCCTACTTCCTGCCTCTGGCTTGGAACACCCTCCCTCCTCAAATAATAATAATAATAATGGCATTTATTAAATGCTTACTATGTGCCAAGCACTGTTCTAAGCGCTGGGGAGGTTACAAGGTGATCAGGTTGTCCCACGGGGGGCTCACAGTCTTCATCCCCACTTTACAAATGAGGTAACGGAGGCCCAGAGAAGTGAAGTGACTTGCCCAAAGTCACACAGCTGACAATTGGCAGAGCCAAAATTTGAACCCATGACCTCTGACTCCAAAGCCCGTGCTCTTTCCATTGAGCCACACTGCTCAAATCCGACAGACAATTACTCTCCCTCCATTCAAAGTCTTGTTAAAGGTACATCTCCTCCAAGAGGCCTTCCCAGATGAAGCCCCTCTTTTTCTCTTTTCCCACTCCCTTCTGCGTCACCCTGACTTTCTCCTTTTCTTCTTCCCCCGTCACAGCCCCTCAGCATTTATGTACATATCTTTAATTTATTTATTTCTATTGATATCTGTCTCCCCCCCACCCAAGACTGTAAACTTTTTATGGGCGGGGAATGTGTCTATTATTGTATCGTACTCTCCCAAGGGCTCAGTCCAGTGCTCTGCACACAGTAAGGGCTCAATAAATAAGATCGAATGAATGAATGAATCCAAATTATGAAAAGAGGAGACGTGTTTCGGAATGAATTACCCAAATGGACTGTGTCCACAGAACAGAATAATCTAGATATTTGACTGCCTTCCACTTAACTGTGCTGCAAAGGGCTCGGTTAGGGTTCAATTTTAGACCCCCATTTCAGCGTGGCTCAGTAGAAAGAGCCCGGGCTTTGGAGTCAGAGGTCATGGGTTCAAATCCCAGCTCTGCCAATTGTCAGCTGTGTGACTTTGGGCAAGTCACTTCACTTCTCTGGGCCTCAGTTCCCTCATCTGCAAAATGGGGATGAAGATTGTGAGCCCCCTGTGGGACAACCTGATCACCTCGTAACCTCCCCAGCGCTTAGAACAGTGCTTTGCACATAGTAAGCACTTAATAAATGCCAACATTATCATTAGTATTATCATTTTCAAACGATACCCACCCCAGCCTACAAACTTATCTCAAGATTCAAGGGAATCAGATCTTAATGTGTCAGCAAATGTTCTCAAAAGGAATAATATAAAGGAGGGGACAAAGAAGATATTTCTCCATCTGAACAAGTGGAAACCATTGTGTGTTTGTTTACTGTATTTGCCAGGAAAAAAGGAAATCGGCATAGGAGGCCGTAGCAGGAAAGATAACCTTGAATTATTTTGAGACGTTCCTAGACAACAATAATAATAATAATATTGGTATTTGTTAAGTGCTTACTATGTGCAAAACACTGTTCTAAGTACTGGGGTAGATACAAGGTAATCAGGTTGTCACACAGGGGGCTCACAATCTTCATCCCCATTTTACAGATGAGGTAACTGAGGCCCAGAAAAGTTGTGACTTGCCCAAGGTCACACAGCCGACAAATGGCGAAGCCGGGTTAGAACCCATGATCTCTAACTCCCAAGCCTGTGCTCTTTCCACTGAGCCATGAAATATCACCAAGGAGTGGGCAGAGTGATTTAAAAAAGGAGTGCTAGAAACACCATTTTTTAGAAGGTCTAATTAAACAACATTTAAGACCAAACTTAGATCTATCCAGAGAAAAAAAAGTCTAGAGTTGGCCAATGAGTAGAGAGTTCAAGAAGTTTTGCAACCAGATTATTCAATTATGCTCCAAACACTTTTTCTCCAAGCTAAAAATGTTCTGACCCTTCCTTAATCACCATCATCATCATCAATTGTATTTATTGAGTGTTTATTGTGTGCAGGACACTGTATTAGGCAGTGAGAAGCGGCATAGCGTGGTGAATAGAGTGAGGCCCTGGGAGTCAGAAGGTCATGGGTTCTAATCCCGGCTCTGCAACTTGTCTACCATCCTTCCCGTCTCACAAGCCCGCAACCTTGGTGTCATCCTCGACTCCGCTCTCTCATTCACCCCTCACATCCAAGCCGTCACCAAAACCTGCTGGTCTCAGCTCCGCAACATTGCCAAGATCCGCCCTTTCCTCTCCATCCAAACCGCTACCCTGCTCATTCAAGCTCTCATCCTATCCCGTCTGGACTACTGCACCAGCCTTCTCTCTGATCTCCCATCCTCGTGTCTCTCTCCACTTCAATCCATACTTCATGTTGCTGCCCGGATTATCTTTGTCCAGAAACGCTCTGGGCATATTACTCCCCTCCTCAAAAACCTCCAATGGCTACCAATCAATCTGCGCATCAGGCAGAAACTCCTCACCCTGGGCTTCAAGGCTGTCCATCACCTCGCCCCCTCCTACCTCACCTCCCTTCTCTCCTTCTCCAGTCCAGCCCGCACCCTCCGCTCCTCCACCGCTAATCTCCTCACTGTACCTCGTTCTCACCTGTCCCGCCATCGACCCCCGGCCCACGTCATCCCCCGGGCCTGGAATGGCCTCCCTCTGCCCCTCCGCCAAGCTAGCTCTCTTCCTCCCTTCAAGGCCCTGCTGAGAGCTCACCTCCTCCAGGAGGCCTTCCCAGACTGAGCCCCTTCCTTCCTCTCCCCCTCGTCTCCCTCTCCATCCCCCCATCTTACCTCCTTCCCTTCCCCACAGCACCTGTATATATGTATATATGGTTGTACATATTTATTACTCTATTTATTTAAATATTTATTTATTTTACTTGTACATTTCTATCCTATTTATTTTATTTTGTTGGTATGTTTGGTTTTGTTCTCTGTCTCCCCCTTTTAGACTGTGAGCCCACTGTTGGGTAGGGACTGTCTCTATGTGTTGCCAATTTGTACTTCCCAAGTGCTTAGTACAGTGCTCTGCACATAGTAAGCACTCAATAAATACGATTGATTGATTGATTGATTGCTGTGTGACCTTGAGCAAGTCACTTCATTTCTCTGGGCCTCAGTTACCTCATCTGTAAAATGGGGATTGAGACTGTGAGCCCCACACGGAATCGGCTCTGTATTCAACATGATTTGCTTTTATCCCCCCAGCACTTAGTACCATGCGTGGCACACAGTAAGCACTTAACAAATACTACAATAATTATTATTATTATGTTA
The DNA here is from genome assembly GCF_015852505.1 of Tachyglossus aculeatus. Classification (NCBI taxonomy): domain Eukaryota; kingdom Metazoa; phylum Chordata; class Mammalia; order Monotremata; family Tachyglossidae; genus Tachyglossus; species Tachyglossus aculeatus. Next base: position 22,934,459 of record NC_052066.1, on the reverse strand, counting down.
TTATCATAAAGCACTCAGGAGAGTACCATACAACAGAGATGGTAGATACATTCCCTGCCCACAACATCATCGATTAATCAATCTTTACTGAACACCTTCCTAATACAAAGCACTGCTTAAGGTACTAGGAAGCATAGACACAGTGTTGCCTTCAGGGAATTTACAATCTATCTGTCATATAGGAAAACTCTTGGATTAATCTTTTCTCTGTAGAATCATTCTTTGCTCAAAACCTTACTGTGTGGAAAGTTCTGGGACAAGGCGTGGGGGTTATGCTGAGAGAAAATGATCTGGTCTTTGCTCTTAGGGAGTTTTGGGGATCAAAAAATGAAAATGTCTTGAAGGTTTGAAGATTTCTTAGTCTGTCTGCATTATCTTATCGCCAAGAATGCCGTGAAGGGCTAACAGATGAAGTCTATGGAAGACTTACCAAGTCTTAATAATGTGTTACATTGAATTCTTCATCCCAGCTGGGAAAGACTCTTTTCTGCCTCACCTGTTCTAAACCCCAAATCAGATAGCATATCTACAATGACCCAGAAAGCGTGGGTTCTTTACAAAAGATGCCCACTATGGAAAAACATCACAATGCATCTTTTTCTCAACAAGTTTTGAAAAATGTGTGTACAATTATACTCAACTATCTGTCAATATAAATTCAGTAGGAACTATTGTTGCCCGGCTGCTGCTGAGTGAGCTTGCCAAGAAGTTCACCTCGTAAAAATAATTGGGTTTTGTTTGGTTGTCTCTGAAAAATCCCGAGGGGGAGAAATATGGCGTTATCCCTGCAATTCAGCCCCCGACAAAAATCTCCGGGCTCATTTTGTCCAGATTCCCGGATTGACACTCACTAACTGTGCTATGTATTCAGCCTGGACACTGCAAGTCAATATTCCTCAAGGCCCCTGGATTTTTCTAGCCCAATCAATCGTATTTATTGAGTGTTTACTGTGTAACGAGTACTGTACTAAGTGTTGGGATGGTGCTGTGAATAGAGCATGGGCTCGGGAGTCAGAAGGTTGTGGGTTCTAATTCCGTCTCTGCCACTTGTCTGCTGTGTGGCCTTGGGCTGCTGGGCCTCAGTTACATCATCTGTAAAATGGGGATGGAGAATGTGAACCCCACGTGGGACAGGGACTGTGTCCATCCCGATTTGCTTGTATCCACCCCAGCACTTAGTACAGTGCCTGTTACATAGTAAGTGCTTAAAAAATGGCATCATCATTATCATTATTATTATTATTTTTAATAGAGTTGGTAGATACATTTCCTGCCCACCACGAGCTTTCTATTTTGAGAATATAGATGTTTAAAAGGTAGAAGAGAGAAAGAGCGTGGCCTATTGGATAGAGCATAGGGCCTGGGAGTCATTCATTCAATTGTATTTATTAATAATAATAATTTTGGTATTTGTTAAGCACTTACTATGTGCCAAGCACTATTCTAAGTGCTGGGGGAAATACAAGGTAATCAGGTTGTCCCACGGGGGGCTCACAGTCTTAATCACCATTTTACAGTTGAGGGAACTGAGGCCCAGAGAAGTGAAGTGACTTGCCCAAAGTCACACAGCTGACAAGTGGCAGAGCCGGGATTTGAACCCATGACCTCTGACTCCAAAGCTCGGGCTCTTTCTACTGAGCCACACTCACTGTATGTAAAGCACTGTACTAAGCACTTGGGGGAGTAAATTACAACAAATCCACAGTCCCTGCCCATAACAAGCTCACAGCCTAAAGGGAGTAACCGAAGGGCCTGGGTTCTAATTCTGGCTCCACCACTTGCCTGCTGTTTGACCTTGGTCAAGTCACTTAACTTCTCTGGGCCTCACTTACCTCATCTGTAAAATGAGGGTTATGACTGTGAGCCCCACATGGGACATAGACTGCATCTAATGTGAGCGTGGCTCAGTGGAAAGAGCATGGGTTTTGGACTCAGAGGTCATGGGTTCAAATCCCGACTCCACCACTTGTCAGCTGTGTGACTCTGGGCAAGTCACTTAACTTCTCTGTGCCTCAGTTACCTCATCTGTAAAATGGGGATGAAGACTGTGAGCCCCCCCGTGGGACAACCTGATCACCTTGTAACCTCCCCAGTGCTTAGAACAGTGCTTTGCACATAGTAAGCACTTAATAAATGCCATCATCATTAGCTTGTATCTATCTCATCACTTAGTATGATGCCTGGAACATAGTAAGCGCTTAACAAATAAAATAAAAAAAGAGAGGAATCTTTTTCTTGTCAGGCCATTCTCTTCACAGTAATGTCCAGAGCTAGTGTAGTACTTAGTCCAATCAGTCAGTCAGTGGTATTTAGTGAGCTCTTACTGTGTGCAAAGCACTGACAAAGCCCTTTGGAAAGTATAATACCACATTCATTCAATCTATTTATTGAGCGCTTATTGTATGCAGAGCACTGTACTAAGCGCTTGGGAGAGTACAAGTTGGCAACATATAGAGACGGTCCCTATCCAACAACAGGCTCACAGTCTAGAAGAGGGAGACAGACAACAAAACAAAACTTGTGGACAGGTGTCAAGTCATCAGAATAAATAGAAATAAAGCTAGATGCACATCATTAACAAAATAAATAGAATAGTAAATATGAACAAGTAGAATAAATGAGTAATAAATCCGTACAAACATATACAGGTGCTGTGGGGAGGGGAAGGAGGTAAGGCGGGGAGGATGGGAAGGAGGAGAGGAAAAACGGGGCTCAGTCACAGAGTTGGTTGATACATTCTCTGCCCACAAGGAGATTTGTGGATTTCTGGTAAGGATTTCTTCATTATTTCAGAAGACAATTTTTTGCTTAAAATTTCTCAGATGGCAGTCCTTCCACTTTGGCCACACAGTCATACCCTGAGGTCAACCTCTCTATTGTAATCTGCCTGTTTCATAATAATAATATTGTGTATTTGTTAAGAGTGTATTATGTGCCAAGCACTGAATTAAATGCTGGGATAGATACAAGATCATCAAGATAGGCACAGTGCCTTGTCCATTAAGGGGAGGAAGAACAAATATTGAATCCCCATCATACAGATGAGGAAACTGAGGTACAAAGTAACTAACTTGCCCAAGGTCACACAAACCCAAGTGGCAAAGAAGAGATTAGAACTCAGGTCCTCTGATTCCCAGGTCCATGCTCTTTCCAGTTGTCCACACTGCTTTCAAGGGGAAACAATTTGGACTTCTTCTTTCTGGAAGATTATGGGAGATTCTTTATTGAGGAGGACCATTTCGGTCACAGTGCAGGAAAAAAAGAGGGAAAGGGATTAAACTCTAGCAGGAGAGATAGAGAGCAACACAAAGAATGATTGACATGAAACATCAAAGAGCCGGAGGAATTGATGCAAGGAAGGACTGGTATTGAACATAAGGGAAAACTTCCTGATGATGAGATAATAAATACTGAAACAGACTATGGTGGAGATTTGAGAAGCCTCCTTCAGTGGCGATAATTCATAATAACTGTGGTATTTGTTAAACCATTACAGTGGGCCAAGTGCCGAGGTAGATTCAGAAAAATCAGGTCAGATCCAATCACTGAGCCACATGGGGATCATAGTCTAAGGTAAATAATCTCCAATTTTCAGAAGAGGAAAGTGAGACTGAGAGAAGTGAAGTGACCAGCCCAAGGTCAAACAGCAGACTAGAGGAAGATCCAGGTTTAGAACCCAGATTGCCCATCTTCCCAGTCTCATGATCATTCTTTTAGGTCATGCTACTTCTCAGGAGATTGTGGAAAATGAAGTAGGTGGGCATATAAGAATAATAATGGTACTTATTAAGTGCTTACTATGTGCCAGGCACTGTATTAAGTGCTGGTGGTGTGGCGGGGGGGGGGGGGAGGTACAAATTGGATTGGACACAGTCCCTACACCATGTGAGGATCACAGTCTCAATCCCCATTTTACAGATGAGGTAGCTGAGGCACAGAGAAGTCAAGTGACTTGCCCAAGGTCACACAGCAAACAAGTACTGGGGGTGGCTTGGCTCTAGCCTTGCTCAAGATGCAGGGGGATTCCCAACAAGACCTCTGAAGTTCTTTTTCATTCAATCATATTTATTGAGCGCTTACTGTGTGCAGAGCACTGTACTAAGCGCTTGGGAAGCCCAAGTTGGCAACATATAGAGACGCTCCCTACCCAACAGCGGGCTCACAGTCTAGAAGGGGGAGACAGAGAACAAAACCAAACATATTAACAAAATAAAATAAATAGAATAAATATGTACAAATAAATACAAATTACAAAATACAAATAAGTGTACAAATAAACAAATGTACAAATAAATATGAGCAAACATGTACAAATAAAATAGAGTGATAGATACGTACAAACATATGTATAGATATACAGGTGCTGTGGGGAGGAGAAGGAGGCAAGGGGGGAGGGGGAGGAAGGGGAGAGGAAGGAGGGGGCTGAGCGTGGGAAGGCCTCCTGGGGGAGGCGAGCTTTCAGTAGGGAAAATGGGGGAGGATCCCCCCCAGGCCCAAGGCCTGAGTGCAAGACCCTAAACCATCCTTTCCTGCTGTCAAGCCATTAGCTGCTGGGGAGATGGTTACATTTGGTCTCTAAGACAAAGCCTAAGTTAAAAAAAATTGTAAGTGTCCAGTTTAGAACAGTCCTTGAGCACTTTCTCTCCACCAAATGGGGCAGTGAGAGCAATCTCCATCATTCTCATAGTTATGTTTTTTCTACATGACAAGGACCTGGTACTTACCTTTTCATTTCCAGAACAGCCACCATCTCCCCAGCCTTTCTTCCTGACCAGACATGCTCTCCCTTTCAAGAATATTCCTTCTCGAAGTGCATTCATTCATTCAATCATATTTATTAGGAGCTTACTGTGTGCAAAGCACTGTACTAAGTGCTTGGGAAAGTACAATGCAACAATAGAGAGTGACAATCCCTGCCCACAGCAAGCCGACAGTCTAGAGTGGGGGAGGCAGACATCAATACAAATAAATAAAATGACAGATAAATACATAAGTGCTGTGGGGCTGGGAGAGGGGGGATGAGCAGTGCTTTGCACATGGTAAGCGCTTAACAAATACGATCGTTATTATTATTATGAGCAAAGGGAGTAAGTCAGGGTGACCAGAAGGGTGTGGGAAATGAGGCAAAGTAGGGCTTAGACTGGGAAGGCCGCAGGGAGGAGGTATGCCTCCTTAACATATACCTGAGCTCTTCTGTCTGAAGGCCAAGCTAATGGGCCTTTTCAGAAACTCTATTTACAACATTCTTGTGTCAAGGGGCTCAGAATACAGCCCACCGCCCAGTCTTGGGAGGTGGGGAGAGGTGTGGGCTTTTCTAGAGAAAGAAGAAAAGCTACTAGTTACTCCATTCCACGCGGACCGCCCCTGCACTTGGCCGTTAGAACAAGTGCCCCTAGAGCACAGGAACTCCTCATTCTAGCTTGGCTATCAAAGGGGAAAGTAGGCTACTCCAGTCAGGGCGAAACCGGACTATCTTACGAAAACACTTTGAGCAAATAGGGCCGGCTGACAGAAAACACCCGATAAGAGCAGCTCCCCTCCTGGTGGCTCGGTCGGGAAGACTTGGAATTTTCCACCAGTCCTCCCTAGGGATACCGGGGACCAGGACCAAGGCAGAGGCAGGAGAGGTCGGAGGCGACGGGGACCGACAGGGGAGAGACCATGTCAACGACGCTTTGCCAGATGATGGGATTCGTCCTGTCCACTCTCGGATTGGCGGGAATCATCGCGGCCACTGGGGTGGACATGTGGAGTACTCAGGACTTGTATGACAATCCGGTCACATCCGTATTCCAGTACGAAGGGCTGTGGAGGAGCTGCGTAAGACAGAGCTCCGGTTTTACCGAGTGCAGGCCTTACTACACCATCCTTGGACTGCCAGGTAGGGATGGATAGATGATGGGGAAGCAGCATGGCTCAGCGGATAGAGCATGGGCCTGGGAAGATCAGTTTGTTCATTTATTAAGTAATCAATTTGGAAGTAATTTTTTTTTCCCCAATTGAATCAGTTGGCAGTGAAAAATGATGTGAAATTTTAGTGTTACAGCTCTCAACTATTGTAGGTGATTAAGTGATCTCCTGCTTCTAGACTGTGAGCCCGTTGTTGGGTAGGGATTGCCCAATTGTACTTTCCAAGCGCTTAGTACAGTGCTCTGCACACAGTAAGCACTCAATAAATACGATTGAATGAATGAATGAATTCTAATCCCGACTCCGCCATGCATCTGCTAGATTACCTTGAGCTTCTCTAGACTTCAGTTACCTCATCTGGAAAACGGGGAGTGAGACCGTGAGGCCTGCGTGAGGCATGGATTGTGTCCAACCCAATTTGCTTGTATCCACCCCAAAGCTTAGTACAGTGTCTGGCGCATAACGAATACCACGGTCGTTATCAAGGAACTCTAATCATAGAATATCTGGCCAAAGGGTGGTGGGTCGCTTTGCCAGTCCACTTTGCAGAACTCTTGGATGCCAACCAAGGCTCAGATTTGATTGTTGCCTATCTGGGCGTGCTGCCGGTAACTCCCGAGGTAGCTCTGGGAATTTGTCCTTGCACAGCTGAGGGCAAAATCAAAATCTGTCCCTGAGCACGGCTGCGTGACGGCAGAATTTGGCACAGTGGATTTGGTGGCCGTAAACCACAGTAATACCGAGACTCCAGAAGATTAAGACCAATAATCCTGTATTTGTAACAGAAAGAGAGTGCCAGGAAGGAGAAGGCCCCAAGTAAATGGGACCGTTGTTAGGATAAAGTGGGAAAGGAAATCAGCAATTATTTTTCTCCGCTGAAAATCTAGGGGTGGATCTCAAATATGACCTGTTTAACTGAGGTCAAGTGTAAACGTTATTAGGAAAATCTAGTGCTATTCTGAGAATAGTCACTACTACCTTTATAAGTTTTGTTTCAAACTATGAGAAGAGTTGGGGAGTTCTTTTTTGCTTAAGATCAAAGGATGTTTTCCATAAAAGTTTGGTTTTTCTTTGAAGAAGGGGCTGGATCCACAGATCTAAAGAATTTGCATTTAGACCAAGGATACAAGTGTTTTTGTTTCATGCTGCTTTCCTAGGCTTCTTGGGCAAATAAAAATCATCACACCATATTGCCAAACTTTCTGTAGGTCAAGACCACATCATAAGGACCAGCATAGCCTAATGGGCCTGGGAGTCGGAGGAATTGGGTTCTAATGCTGGTTCTGTGTGACCCTAAGACAGTCACTTAACTTCTCTATGCCCATTTCCTCAACTGTAAAATAGGAGTTCAATGCCTGTTCTCCCTACTGCTTAGACTGTGAACACCATGTAGGATGAGAATGATGTCCACCCTAATTTACTTGTTTCTACCCCAGCACTTGGAACAGTGCTTGAACCATAGTAAGTGCTTAACAAATTTTATTATTATTATTATTAGGCCAGTGGCAGAGCAAGGATTAGGGCCAAGATTTCTGACTCTCAGATCTGTGATCTTTCCGCTGGGCACTGCTGACTCTCAGGAGATGTGTTTCCAGGAAAAGAAGAATAGGTCACATTAACATTACCATACTTGAGCTGTGCTTCCCTAAGTTTGCCGAAGGTAGAACAGATCTCAGTGTTGTGAGAAAGAGAGGAGGAGGTTTTGGCCCGTTTCTGTAAATTAGAAACGACCTTAGAAAGAGCATTTGAAAACCCGCTTGTTTCATTGTGCATCTGGTTCTTCATGTAATGGCTTCCACTTCTTCCAGATATATGAATCCGTAAATCCATGTAAACTCACCTGATGATACAATTGGCCGACAAAATATTAGTTGTCAGTTTCAAGGGAAAAAAACAACATTTAGAGCTAGCTTCCCTGGCGCTGCTTTTATTCTTAATAAAATTTCAAATGATGCTCTCTAAGTGACTGATTACGGTTTCAAACAGCAATATATTTGTTCGAGCTTAGTGATCATCTTTTCTGACTACAAAGCTTCAAGGATTCATCATCGGCAACGGCCAGTGCTTTACAAAATTATTTTTAAAAAAATAATGTTGCAATAAGGGAATTTACTTCACCAGAGAAAGGGTAATGTATAGAATGGAGGATCGGATCAACAATTTCCCAGAAAGCATTGCTTTGCACTTGATAAATGGCTGGAAGGCTAAGTCACTACCAAATTGCTTTCAGAAACTAGTTCTTTTTTTAATGTTCTATGTCCTAATAAATATAACCGCCACTTCAGCCGATTTCCATGTCCACATCAATAACAGGAATTAAGATGAGGTGGAATGGGTTTGCTGGTCCCACCAGTAGAGTTCTTCCTGAAGGCGAGAGGATCTCTCCAGGTCTCTTTGAGCCGGGTAGGAGGAAATTCCCATTCTACTACGCCCTGGGCTAACACTAGGGATCAGAGTTCTTGGAGACTTCAATAAGTCCCACTGGTGCTGATATCTCAATCAATCAATGTTATTTATTGAGCGCTCACTATGTGCAGAGTACTGGACAAACGCTCGGGCGAGTACAACGTAACAGAGTGGGTAGACACGTTCCCTGTCCACAAGGAGCTTGCAGTTTAGAGGGGGAGCTTACAGTCTAGAGCTAAAGTCTACAATCTACCTCACCACATTTTAACCCAAAAAAATCCAGGCTCCCCCTCAGATTGGCAGACAAGGCCCCACAATCCCCTGCTTCTGAGCTAGATCTATGCAGTTAAAAAAGATCTCACTGAGCAAAAGAATTCAACAATAATATACTATTTTATAGAAAAGGAAATGTCAATTTTTTTTTTTGGCTGTGGGTAAATATTTTATAGCCCCCAGCTCACTGGGGAAAAATTAAATGTTTTAAACCAGAAGAAAGTTGGTTGATAGGGGCTATACTGAAGCATTTTGCAGGCTGGGATGTGTTTAGTGGCTCAAAGGTAATGAATGAGCTTTGTTTGTTATTAAGAAGCAGCTTAGCCTAGAAGAAAGAGGATTTGCCTGAGAGTCAGGGGACCTGGATTCTAAACACAGCTCTGGCACTTACCTGCTGTGTGACCTTAGGCAAGTCACTAAACCTCTCTATGCCTCAGTGTTACCTCATCTGTAAAATGGAGACTCAATATTGGTTCTCCCTCCTACTGAGAGCCCCAGACGGGACAGGGACTGCATGGGACCCTTGTGTCTTGCTGTGCCCAGAGCTTCACACAGTGGTTGGCGTATCATAAGTGCTTAATGAACACCCTAATGATTATTATTAAGCAAAACGAATGCCACGTGACTTGGTGAGAGTCCTGGGCAAAAGCGGTCTCAAGTAATATTCATTCATTCATTCATTCAATCATATTTATTGAGCGCTTACTGTGTGCAGAGCCCTGTACTAAGCACTTGGGAACTACAAATCGGCAACATCTAGAGATAGTCCCTACCCAATAACGAGCTCATAGTCTAGAAGGGGGAGACAGACAAAAAAAAAAAAAAAGAAAACCCACGTAGACAGGTGTCAATATCAACAGAATAAATAGAATTATAGCTATATATACATCATTAATAAAATAGAGTAATAAATATGCACAAACATATACAAGTGCTGTGGGGAGGGGAAGGGGGAAGGGCAGAGGGAGGGAGGAGGGAGGGATGGGGGGGAGGAGGAGGAGAGGAAAAAATAGTAAAGTTGCCTGTGGTTTGAAGGCAATGGCGAGATTGTAACCATGGGTGTGAGGATTGAGAACCTCTTGTACCTCTGACTACTGTGGTTATGAAATACCTTTTCTGGCCCTTCACCATTCCGGGTAAGAAGTGCTCAGGCAGCAGTGGCTAAAAGAACCAAGTTATCTGCAAACACAAGCAGGACGTGAGCTTGGCTTGGACTTACAGTTGGCACCACTGCTTAGAGAAGCAGCGTGACTCAGTGGAAAGAGCCCGGGCTTTGGAGTCAGAGTTCATGGGTTCAAATCCCGGCTCCGCCAATTGTCAGCTGTGTGACTTTGGGCAAGTCACTTAACTTTCTCTGTGCCTCAGTTACCTCATCTGTAAAATGGGGATTAAGTCTGTGAGCCCGCCCCCCGTGGGACTACCTGATCACCTTGCAACCTCCTCAGTGCTTAGAATAGTGTTTTGCACATAGTAAGCATTTAATAAATGCCATCATTATTATTATATTATTATTATTACCAAGCCAACCAAGGGGTTCTCAGATTTCTCCCTCTTGGTTAGGAGGTAGGGATCTTGCAGACATTCAGTAAGAGTACTAATAGTGTGGCCTAATGGTTAGAGCACGGGCCTGAGAGCCAGAAGGACCTGGGTTCTAATCATATATCAGCCACTGTCTGCTGTGTGACCTTGGGCAAATTACTGCACTTCTCTGGGCCTCAGTTACCTTATCGGTAAAATGGGGATTGATTGTGAGACCCATGTGGGCCGGGAGTCGACGGCGGAACAGGCGAGAACGAGGCTCAGTGAGGAGGTTAGTGGTGGCAGAGGAGCGGAGGGTGCGGGCTGGGCTGGAGAAGGAGAGAAGGGAGGTGAGGTAGGAGGGGGCGAGGGGATGGACAGCCTTGAAGCCAAGAGTGAGGAGTTTTTGCCTGATGCATAGGATGATTGGTAGCCACTGGAGATTTTTGAGGAGGGGAGTAATGTGCCCAGAGCGTTTCTGCACAGAGATGATCTGGGCAGCAGCATGAAGTATAGACTGAAGTGGGGAGAGACAGGAGGATGGGAGATCAGAGAGGGGCTGATGCAGTAATCCAGTTGGGATAAGATGAGAGATTGAATCAGCAGGGTAGCAGTTTGGATGGAGAGGAAAGGGCGGATCTTGGTGATGTTGCAGAGGTGAGACCTGCAGGTTTTGGTGACAGATTGGATGCGAGGGGTGAATGAGAGCAGAGTCGAAGATGCCACCCAGGTTGCGGGCTTGTGAGACAGGAAGGATGGTATTTACCATCCTTGCATTTGTATTTACCCCAGCACTTAGAAAAGTGCTTGGCACACAGAAAGAGCTTAATAAATATCATCATAATCATCACGTAGCACAGTGCCTGGCACAAAGTAAGTGCTTAACAAATATCACAATTATTATTATAATTATTTTCATTATTCTTACAAATTTGTCTGGGCACCTTAACAAATCTACCAACCCAAAGTATGGCAGACCACAGCAATCCTCCATCAAAATCCTCCTAAAAACCCACCTCCTCCAGGAAGAATTTCCCAATTATTCATTAATTCATTCAGTCATACTTATTGAGGATTTACCACGTGCAGGACACAGTACTAAGCTCTTGGGATAGTGTAATATAACAATAAATAGACAAATTCCCTACCTACAGTGAGCTTACAGTCTCGAGGAGTAGACAGACATTAGGACAGACATTATATAAATTACAAATATTCAACAGTATTATAAATAAATTGCAATTAACTCCTCTTTCCAGGATAGATCCAGCCAAAAAATGCCTTCAGTGGTATGCTGCACATCTTAACACTTATGCGTATTCTAGATTCTATTCAACTTAAACTATTTGTCTAGTGATCCTTCTATACTTTTGCTCTCCTCACCCATAATGTTTTGTGTTTATCAGTGCATCAGAGGCAGAGATAGGATTAGAACCCAGGTCCTCTGACCCCCAGACCTGTGCTGTTTTCACTAGGCCGCTCTGCTTCTCAATGCTTCTCCCCTATTCCAGTCAATGAGAGGTGTGTGTAGTACATAACCTGTGTTCCACTGGACATAGAGTATAACGTCATGTTGTCACAAGTGTCATTTTCCAGCAGTGTGGAAATTACACATGATCTGAGAGTACTTCTTCAGGGGGGCTTCTGGGACCCTCCACTTGGTCAGAGCCGTGGAAACTGTCAACAGTAGCAGGTGCTGAACATAAAAATAAAACACAATTAAAGCATCCAATTCTACAGCAGGAGCAGGTCAGCTGACAACCACACGGTGTGTAGGAAACTGGACAACTGGCTCAACAATGGAAGCAGCATGGCTCAGTGGAAGGAGCCCAGGCTATGGAGTCAGAGGTCATCGGTTCAAATCCCGGCTCCGCCATTTGTCAGCTGTCTGACTTTGGGCAAGTCATTTCACTTCTCTGGGCCTCAGTTCCCTCATCTGTAAAATGGGGATTAAGACTGTGAGCCCCCCGTGGGACAACCTGATCACCTTGTAAACTCCCCAGCGCTTAGAACAGTGCTTTGCACATAGTAAGCACTTAATAAATGTCATCACTAACTGGCTATGCTCCTCCAGTAACACCGGACCTCATTTCCTTTCGCTTCAAGGTCTCTACCTTTTCCCATTACCATTTATATTGAAGTATTATTCTTATTAAGGTATTCATGAAGTATGCTAAGTATTACTGTGTGTACCAGGTAATGAATGACATGGCCACCATACCTGACCCACACAGGGCTCCCTATTTTACAGATGAGGAGACTGAGGCCAAGGGAAGCTATTTGCCTCAGGTCGCACTGTAGGTCAGGGGTAGATGTGGGACACAAACCCATCCATCTGTGCTGACTCCCAGCCCCATTCTCTCTCCAGGAGTCACGCTACCTTCCAAAACATGCAGTCACTTAAATAGAGTAATAAATCTGTACAAATATATACAAGTGCTGTGGGGAGGGGAAGGAGGTAGGGCAGGGGGGAGGAGGAGAGGAAAAGGGGGGCTCAGTCTGGGAAGGCTTTCTGGAGGAGGTGAGCTCTCAGTAGGGCTTTGAAGGGAGGAAGAGAGCCAGCTTGGCGGATGTGCAGAGGGAGGGCATTCCAGGCCAGGGGAAAGATGTGGGTTGGGGGTTGATGGTGGGACAGGCAAGAATGAGGCACAGTGAGGAGGTTAGTGGCAGAGGATTGGAGGGTGCGGGCTGGGCTAGAGAAGGAGAGAAGGGAGGTGAGGTAGGAGGGGGCAAGGGGATGGACAGCCTTGAAGCCGAGAGTGTGAGGAGTCTTTGCTTGATGCGTAGGTTGACTGGCAGCCACTGGAGATTTTTGAGGAGGGGAGTATCATGCCCAGAATGTTTTTGCACAAAGATGATCTGGGCAGCAGAGTGAAGTATAGACTGAAGTGGGAGAGACAGGAAGATGGGAGATCAGAGAGGAGGCTGATGCAGTAATCCAGTCGGGATAGGATGAGAGATTGAACCAGCAGGGTAGCAGTTTGGATGGAGAGGATAAGGACGGATCTTGGTAATGTTGCAGAGGTGAGCTCGGCAGGTTTTGGTGACAGATTGGATGTGTGGGGTGAATGAGAGAGCGGAGTTGAGGATGACACCAAGGTTGCGGGGTTGTGAGACAGGGAGGATGGTAGTGCCGTCTACAGTGACAGGAAAGTCAGGGAGAGGGCAGGGTTTGGGAGGGAAGTGAAGGAGCTCAGTCTTGGACATATTGAGTTTTAGGTGGCGCGTAGACATTCAGATGGAGATGTCCTGAAAGCAGGAGGAGATATGAACCTGGAAGTCACCAATGACCTCCTGCTGGTCACCAATGACCTCCTGCTTGCCAAATCCAACGGCTCATACACTATCCTAATCCTCCTTGACCTCTCAGCTGCCTTTGACACTGTGGACCACCCCCTTCTGCTCAACATGCTATCTGACCTTGGCTTCACAGACTCTGTCCTCTCCTGGTTCTCCTCTTATCTCTCCAGTCGTTCATTCTCAGTCTCTTTTGCAGGCTCCTCCTCCCCCTCCCATCCCCTTACTGTAGGGGTTCCTCAAGGTTCAGTTCTTGGTCCCCTTCTGTTCTCGATTTACACTCACTTCCTTGGTGACCTCATTTGCTCCCACGGCTTCAACTATCATCTCTACGCTGATGACACCCAAATCTACATCTCTGCCCCTGCTCTCTCTCCCTCCCTCCAGGCTCGCATATCCTCCTGCCTTCAGGACATCTCCATCTGGATGTCTGCCCGCCACCTAAAACTCAACATGTCCAAGATTGAACTCCTTGTCTTCCCTCCCAAACCCTGCCCTCTCCCCGATTTTCCCATCACTGTTAATGGCACTACCATCCTTCCCATCTCACAAGCCTGCAACCTTGGTGTCATCCTCGACTCCGCTCTCTCGTTCACCTCTCACATCCAAGCCATCACCAAAACCTGCCAGTCTCAGCTCCGCAACATTGCCAAGATCTGCCCTTTCCTCTCCATCCAAACTGCTACCCTGCTCGTTCAAGCTCTCATCCTATCCCATCTGGATTATTGTATCAGCCTCCTCTCCGATCTCCCATCCTCCTGTCTCTCCCCACTTCAATCCATACTTCACGCTGCTGCCCGGATTGTCTTTGTCCAGAAATGCTCTGGGATTGTTACTCCCCTCCTCAAAAATCTCCAATGGCTACCAATCAACCTATGCATCAGGCAGAAACTCCTCACCCTGGACTTCAAGGCTGTCCATCACCTCGCCCCCTCCTACCTCACCTCCCTTCTCTCCTTCTCCAGCCCAGCCTGCACCCTCCACTCCTCTGCCGCTAATCTCCTCACCGTTAGGCCTCATTCTCGCCTGTCCCGCCATCAACCCCCGGCACACGTCATCCCCCTGGCCTGGAATGCCCTCCCTCCCTACATCCGGCAAGCTAGCTCTCTTCCTCCCTTCAAGGCCCTACTGAGAACTCACCTCCTCCAGGAGGCCTTCCCAGACTGAGCCCCTTCCTTCCTCTCCCCCTCCTCTCCCTCTCCATCCCCCCGCCTTACCTCCTTCCCTTCCCCACAGCACCTGTATATATGTATATAAGTTTGTATGGATTTATTACTCCATTTATTTATTTTACTTGTACATATTTATTCTATTTATTTTATTTTGTTAATATGTTTTGTTTTGTTCTCTGTCTCCCCCTTCTAGACTGTGAGCCCACTGTTGGGTAGGGACCGTCTCTATATGTTGCCAACTTGTACTTCCCAATCACTTAGTACAGTGCTCTGCACACAGTAAGTGCTCAATAAATATGATTGAATGAATGAATGAATGAGGGAGGGAGGGAGAGCAGGGGCAGAGATGTAGATTTGGGGGGCATCTCTCAACCACACAGCAATATTGTACATATCCATAGTTTATTTATATCAATGTCTGTCCCCCCTCTAGACTGTGTGCTCATTGAGGGTAGGGAATGTCTCTACTAATTCTGTATTGTACACTACCAAGCGCTTAGGACAGTGCTCTGCACATGGAAAGCACTCAACAAATATGATTGATTGATTTTGAAGTATTTCTGGGGCACGGTGTGAACGGGAGAAACAGGGACTTTCAGTAAGTACCTTGAATTTCCCAGGAAGTTAGGACATTTGACAAGAAGCATCATGGCCCATTGAAAGGAGCACAGACCTGAGAGTCAGAAGAACCTGGGTTCCAATTCTGGCTTTGCCCCCTTGTCTGCTGTGTGACATTGGGCAAGTCACTTCACTTCTCTGTGCCTCCATTCCCTCATCTGTCAAAGGGGGATTAAGATTGTGGGCCTCATGTGGGACAGGGACTGTCTCCAACCCAATTTACTTGTGTAGATCCCAGCATTTAGTACAGTGCCTGCAACACAATAAGCATTTAACAAATATAATTATTATTTATTATTAACAATAGCCCTTCCTACATTTTCCTGTAATGAACTTCATCCACTTTCACCCAATTGGAGCTTTATGGTCTCAACCAGTCTCAATGATTATGTTGATGATGATGATGATGATTATGGTTTGCTACATATTTCCTGTGTGCCACTGTAGTAAGCGCTGGGGTAGATGAGATAATCAGGGCCCACATGGGGCTCACAGTCTAAGTAGGAAGGAGACAAGAAATTGAACCACCGTTTTGCAGTTGAGGGACCTGAGGCACAGAGAAGGGGAGTGACTTGCCCAAGGTTACACAGCAGACAAGTGGCAGAGGCAGGATTAGAGCCCATGTCATTCATTCATTCATTCAATCATATTTATTGAGTACTTACTGTGTGCAAACCACTGTACTAAGCGGTTGGAAGAGTACAGTGGAATAATAAACAGGCACATTCCCTGCCCA
Source organism: Tachyglossus aculeatus (assembly GCF_015852505.1). NCBI lineage: Eukaryota > Metazoa > Chordata > Mammalia > Monotremata > Tachyglossidae > Tachyglossus > Tachyglossus aculeatus. The sequence goes on along the minus strand of NC_052066.1, from coordinate 22,918,529 downwards.
CAATGAGCTCACAGTGTAGGGGGGAGGCAGACATTAATATAAATAAATAAGTTACATTCATTCGATTCAATCGTATTTATTACATGCTTACTGTGTGCAAAGCGCTGTATTAAGCCATTGGGAGAGTACAATGCAACAACAAAAAGACACATTCCCTGCCCACAGTGAGCTTACAGTCAAGAGAATAGTGCTCTGCACATAGTAAGCGCTCAATAAACACGATTGATGATTGATGAAGAGAATACAGTCCTCTGCCCCCCAAGGCCCATGGTCTATCAACTAGCCCACGCCACCTCTCTTCTTCTCTCAGTGTCTTGGCATTTTCTACTTTGCAGCCATGTTGCAGGCTGTGAGAGCCCTAATGATCGTGGGCATCGTCCTGGGGGCCATCGGCCTGCTGGTGTCCATCTTTGCCCTGAAATGCATTCGAATCGGCAGCATGGAGGATTCCGCCAAGGCCCACATGACTCTGACGGCCGGGATCCTGTTCATTGTTTCTGGTAAGTTGGGGGTCAGACACCGCGGGGCAGCGCGCCCCACCCTGACACCCCTCCTGAGGACCAGGTTTAGCTCATGAAGCAATTTCACCTATTCCCTCTCCAAGCCTGGAGCTTTGGCCCGGGTGTTTTATCTGGTGTGGCTCCAGCTGCAGTTAGCAACCTCCTGCCTCATCCCAGCACTGAGAATGGCAGCCAGACGGGACACTGAGCTGATCAGAAGTCTGCACACCTCAGGCAGGCTGAGAGCAGGACAGGAGACAGGACTCGCCAAGCGCTTAGTACAGCGCTTAATACTTGGCACCAACATCGCCAAGATCCACTCATTCCTCTCCATCCAAACCGCTACCTTGCTGGTTCAATCTCTCATCCTATCCTGACTGGATTACTGCATCAGCCTCCTCTCTGATCTCCCATCCTCCTGTCTCTCCCCACTTCAGTCTATACTTCAAACTGCTGTCCGAATCATCTTTGTGCAGAAATGCTCTGGGCATGTTACTCCCCTCCTCAAAAATCTCCAGTGGCTACCAGTCAACCTACACATCAAGCAAAAACTCCTCACTCTTGACTTCAAGGCTGTCCATCACCTCACCCCCTCCTACCTCACCTCCCTTCTCTCCTTCTACAGCCCAGTACACACCTTCCGCTCCTCTGCCGCTAACCTCCTCAATGTGCCTCGTTCTTGCCTGTCGTGCCGTTGACCCCCGGCCCACGTCCTTCCCCTGGCCTGGAATGCCCTCCCTCCACACATCCGCCAAACTAGCTCTCTTCCTCCCTTCAAAGCCCTACTGAGAAATCACCTCCTCCAAGAGGCCTTCCCAAACTGAGCACCCCCTTTTCCTCCCCTCCTCCTCCCCATTGCTCCCCCTCCCTTCCTCCCTCTGCCCTACCCCCTTCCCCTCCCCACAGCACTTGTATATATTTCTACATATTTATTACTCTATTTATTTTATTCGTACACATTTACTGCATTTCTTTTATTAATGATGTGTATATAGCTACTATTTATTCTGCTGGTATTGACACCTGTCTACTTGTTTTGTTGTCTTTATCCCGCTTCTAGACTGTGAGCCTGTTGTTGGGTAGGGACCGTCTCTGTTGTCGATTTGTACTTCCCAAGTGCTTAGTACAGTGCTCTGCACACAGTAAGCACTCAATAAATGATTGATTGAATGAGTGAATGAATGACTTAAGGTGGGAGGAAGAGTAAAATAGAGAGCAGAGAGGGGAATGGACTTAACTACGGATAACTAATAGAGAAGAAACATAGCTAAGTAGATAGAGCAGGGCCCTGGAAGTCAGAAGGATCTGCATTCTAATCCTGACCACCACTTGTCTGCTGTGTGACGCTGGGCAAGTCACTTCATTTCTCTGAGCCTCAGTTACCTCATCCATGAAATGGGAATTAAGAGTGTGAGCCCTCTAGACTGTGAGCTTGTTATGGGCAGGAACACATTCATTCAATCGTATTTATTGAGCACTTACTGTGTGCAGAGCACTGTACTAAGCGCTTGGAAAGCACAAGTTGGCAATTTATAGAGACGGTCCCTACCCAACAATGGGCTCACAGTCTAGAAGGGGGAGACAGGCAATGAAACAAAACATGTGGACAGGTGTCAGATCATCAGAATAAAGGAACATGTCTGCTTGTTGTTATTATTGTACTCTCCCAAGTACTTAGTACGGTGCTTTGCAAACAGTAAGTGCTCAATAAATATGACTGAATGAATGAACGAACGGGGAAATGATGGGGAGAGAAGGAAGGACGGGAAGGAAGGAAGGGAGCCTGTAGACTGTAAGCTCCTTGTGGATAGGGATTGTGTCTGCCCACTTGGTCTTAATGTAATCAGCCCATCAGTCAGACATATTTATTGAGTGCTTACTGTATGCAGAGTATTGTCCTAAACACTTGGGAGAGTAAACTATAATAGGCACGTTCCCTGCCCTCAATGAGCTTACAGTCTAGAAAGAGAGACAGAGGAGACAGGCATTAACAGAAATAAATAAATTACGGATACGTGCATAAGTGCTGTGGGCCTGGGACGGAAGATGCATAAAGGGAGCAAATCAGGGAGACACAGAAGGGAGTGGGAGAAGAGAAAGACGGCTTAGTTGGGGAAGGCCTCATGAAACAGGAGGAGATTAATTGTATGTCGGATATGAGGAGGGAGGATGTTCCAGGCCAGAGGCAGGGTATGGGCAAGAGGTCAACAACGAGATAGTTGGGATAGAGGTACAGTGAGAAGGTTGGCATTAGAAGAGCCAAGTGTGCCGGCTGAGCATTCATTCATTCATTCATGCAATCGTATTTATTGAGCACTTACTGTGTGCAGAGCACTGTACTAAGCACTTGGGAAGTACAGGTTGGCAACATATAGAGACAGTCCCTACCCAAGAGTGGGCTCACAGTCTAGAAGGGGGAGACAGACAACAAAACAAAACATATTAACAAAATAAAATAAATAGAATAAATATGTACAAGTAAAATAAATAAATGGAGTAATAAATATGTACAAACATATATACATATATACAGGTGCCGTGGGGAAGGGAAGGAGGTAAGGCGGGGGGATGGTAAGGGGGCGGAGGGTGAGAGGAAGGTGGGGGCTCAGTCTGGGAAGGCCTCCTGGAGGAGGTGAGCTCTCAGTAGGGCCTTGAAGGGAGGAAGAGAGCTAGCTTGGCAGATGTGGGGAGGGAGGGCATTCCAGGCAAGGGAGATGATGTGGGCCGGGGGTCGACAGCGGGACAGGCAAGAACAAGGCACGGTGTGGAGATTAGCGGCAGAGGAGCGGAGGGTGTGGGCTGGGCTGAAGAAGGAGAGCAGGGAGGTGAGGTAGGAAGGGGCGAGGTGGTGGACAGCCTTGAAGTCAAGGGTGAGGAGTTTCTGCCTGATGCGTAGGTTGATTGGTAGCCACTGGAGATTTTTGAGGAGGGGAGTAACATGCCCAGAGCGTTTCTGGACAAAGACAATCCGGGCAGCGGCATGAAGTATGGACTGAAGTGGGGACAGACAGGAGGATGGAAGATCTGAGAGGAGGCTGATACAGTAGTCCAGACGGGATAGGATGAGAGCTTGAACGAGCAGGGTAGCAGTTTGAATGGAGAGAAAAGGGCGAATCTTGGCAATGTTGCGGAGGTGAGACCGGCAGGTTTTGGTGACGGCTAGGATGTGAGGGGTGAACAAGAGATCGGAGTCGAGGATGACACCAAGGTTGCTGGCTTGTGTGACGGGAAGGATGATATTGCCGTCAACAGTGATGGGAAAGTCAGGGAGAGGGCAGGGTTTGTGAGGGAAGACAAGGAGTTCAGTCTTGGACATGTTGCTTGAGTACTTTCTCAAGCATCTAGTAGAGCGCTCTGCACATGGTAAGCACTCAATAAATACCACAGATTGTTTGGTTGATAGATTGAAGGGAAATTGTTGTGTTCTTCCCTGCCAGATATATAAAGGAGACGCAGTGTGGCTCAGTGGAAAGAGCATGAGTTTTGGAGTCAGAGGTCACAGTTTCAAATCCCGGCTCCACCAATTGTCAGCTGTGTGACTTTGGGCAAGTCACTTAACTTCTCTGCACCTCAGTTCCCTCATCTGTAGAATGGGGGTCAAGACTGTGAGCCCCTCGTGGGACAACCTGATCACCTTGTATCCCCCCCACCCCTGCCAGTGCTTTGCAAATAGTAAGTGCTTAATAAATGCTATCATTATTATTATTAGTGTTGTGGAGTTGGGATGGGGTGAGTATCAGAATTATTAAGGGGTTAAGATCCAATGGCATAGGTGATGCAGAAAGGAGAATGAATTGGGAGGGGTAATAGGAAGTTATTCAAGGCTTAATAAATGCCATGATTATTATTATTATTATTATTATTATTATTATTATTATTAAAGGAGCAGGACTCTGGTACCTTGCTGAGAACAAGACAGTTGAGCAAGAGCTGTTGCTATTTGGGGGGGGGCGGGGTGTAATAACAATTCTAGTGGTAGTTGTCAATCAATCAATGGTATTTATTGAACACTTACTATGTGCAGGGCATTGTACTAAGCGGTTGGGAAAGTACAACGGAATTACTGGTCATGCTTCCTGCTCATAATAAGCTTACAGTCTAGAGGAGACAAGCATTTACTGTGAACCAAGCATTGAGGTAAATTCAAGTTATTCAGGTCAGACACAGTCCTTGTCCCACATGGGACTCACAGTCTAAGAAGGAGGGAGAACAGGTATTAAATATCCATTCTATAAGTGAATGAAGCAGCATTCGAGCATTCGAGAAGCAGCATGGCTCAGTGGAAGGAGCACGGGCTTTGGAGTCAGAGGTCATGAGTTCGAATCCCAGCTTCACCATGTCTGCTGTGTGCTCTTGGGCAAGTCACTTAACTTCTCAGAGCCTCAATTACCTCATCTGTAAAATGGGGATAATGACTGTAAGCCCCACGTGGGACAACCTGATCACCTTGTATCCCCCCCCCGCAGTGCTTAGAACAGTGCTTTGCACATAATAAGCACTTAACAAATGCCATTAAAAAAAAAGTGAGAAAACTGAGGCCCAGAGGCGTGAAGTGATTTGCCAAATTCACTCACTTGTTCAATCGTATTTATTGAGCACTTACTGTGTGCAGAGCACTCTACTAAGCACTTGGGAGAGTATAATACTACAATGAACAGCCACATTCCCTGCCCACAGCAACCTTATAGTCTAGACGGGGGGAGACGACATCAATACAAATAAACAAAGTGGCAGATATGTACGCAAGTGCTGTGGGGCTGAGGGCAGGGAAGAGCAAAGGGAGTAAGTCAGGAAGATGCAGAAGGGAGTGGGAGATGAGGAAAAGCAGGGCTTAGTCTGAGAAGGCCTCTTGGAGATGTGTCTTCATTAAGGCTTTGAAGGGGTGGAGAATAACTGTTGCTGGATTTAAAGAGGGAGGGAGTTCCACGCCAGAGGCAGGACTTGGGCTAGGGGTAGGTGGTGAGACAGGAGAGATCGAGGCACAGTGAGAAGGTTAGCACAAGAAGAACAAAGTGTGAGGGCTGGGTTGTAGGAGAGAAGTGAAATGAGGTAGAAGGGGTCATGGTGGTGGACCGCTTTAAAACCAATGGTGAGGAGTTTTTGTTTGATATGGAGGTGGACCGGTAACCACTGGAGTTTTTTGAAGAGCAAGGTGTTATGTCCTGAATATTTTTGTAGAAATATGATCCCGACAGCAGATTGAAGTACGGACTGGAGAGGGTAGAGACAGGAGGCCGGGAGGCTGATACAAACAAAGGAGGCTGATGCAGTAATCCAGGAGGGATAGGATGAGTGGTTGTATTAACATGGTAGTAGTCTGGATGAAGAGGAAAGGGCAGATTTTATGTTGTGAAGATGGGGCCGACAGGATTTAGTGATGGATGAAATACATGGATTCAATGACAGAGAGGAATCGAGGATAATGCCAAGGTTATGAGCTTGTGAGACAGGAAGCATAGTGGTGCCATCTACAGTGATGGGAAGGACAGGGTTTGGATGGGAAGTTAAGGAGCTCTGTTTCAGAGATGTTAAGCTTAAGGTGATGTTAGGACATCCAAGTAGAGATGTCTTGAAGGCGGAAGGACATGAGAGACTGGAGAGAGGGAGAGAGAGCAGGGCTGGAGATGTAGATTTGGGTGTCATCCACACAGAGGTGGAAGTTGAAGCCATGGGAGCCAATGAGCTCTCCAAGGGAGTGGGTATAGATGGAGAATAGAAGGGGATCCAGCACTGAGTCTTGAGGGAGCCCATTCATTCATTCATTCAATCGTATTTATTGAGCGCTTACTGTGTGCAGAGCACTGTACTAAGCGCTTGGGAAGTACAAGTTGGCAACATATGGAGACGGTCATCATCATCAATCGTATTTATTGAGCGCTTACTATGTGCAGAGCACTGTACCAAGCGCTTGGGAAGTACAAATTGGCAACATATAGAGACAGTCCCTACCCAACAGTGGGCTCACAGTCTAAAAGGGGAAGACAGAGAACAAAACCAAACATACTAACAAAATAAAATAAACAGCATAGCTATGTACAAGTAAAATAAATAAATAAATAGAGTAATAAATATGTACAAACATATATACATATATACAGGTGCTGTGGGGAAGGGAAGGAGGTAAGAAGGGGGGATGGAGGGGGGACGAGGGGGAGAGGAAGGAAGGGGCTCAGTCTGTTATGCTGCTTCTCCTAAGAGCTGTATTGCTCCTAGCTGGTCATTTACAGTCAAGCAAAGGCACTGAAAGTCAAACTCGCAAACTACAGTTCTCCACATCACCTGCTTCTTTGCTTGATTCCATTTATTGAAGGATTGAATCAAGAGTATTTATTGAGCACTTACTCTGTGCAGAACACGGTAATAATAATAATGATGGCATTTAATTTAGCGCTTACTATGTGCAAGGCACTGTACTAAGCGCTGGGAAGGTTACAAGGTGATCAGGTTGTCCCATGGGGGGCTCACAGTCTTCATCCCCATTTTACAGATGAGGGAACTGAGGCCCAGAGAAGTGAAGTGACTTGCCCAAAGTCACACAGCTGACAATTGGCAGAGCCGGGATTTGAACCCATGACCTCTGACTCCAAAGCCCGGGCTCTTTTCCACTGATCCACGCTGCTTCTCTACTACTGAGTGCGGAGTACTGAGTGCTTCAGAAACGGCATGCCTTAGAGGAAAGAACACGGGCTTGGGAGTCAGAGGTTGTGGGTTCTAATCCCGCTCCACCACTTGTCAGCTGTGCGACAGTCACTTAACTTCTCTGTGCCTCAGTTACCTCATCTGTAAAATGGGGATGAAGACTGTGAGCCCCTTGTGGGACAGCCTGATTGCCTTGTATCTACCCCAGCGCTTAGAACAGTGCTTGGTACATAGTAAGCGCTTAACAAATACCAACATTATAATTGAGAGAGGGCAACAGAGTGAGTAGATATGGGCCCTTAAGAAACTTAGATTCTATTCATTCATTTGTTCAAATTTATTCATTCAATCATATTTATTGAGCACTTACTGTGTGCAGAGCACTGTACTAAGCGCTTGGGAAGTACAAGTGGCAACATATGGAGACGATCCCTACCCAACAATGGGCTCACAGTCTAGAAGGGAGAGACAGACAACAAAACAAAAAACATGAAAACAGGTGACAAAACCATCAGAACAAATAGAATTAAAGCTATACGCACATCATTAACAAAATAAGCAGAATAGTAAATATGTACAAGTAAAATAGAGTAATAAATTCGTACAAATATATACAATATTGTATATATATTGTGTATATACACAATTGTATATATTATATACAATACAATATAGAGAGAAGCAGCATGGCTCAATGGAAAGAGCATGGGCTTTGGAGTCAGAGGTTGTGGGTTCAAATCCCAGCTCTGCCAATTGTCAACTGTGTGACTTTGGGCAAGTCACTTCACTTCTCTGTGCCTGTTACCTCATCTGTAAAATGGGGATTAAGACTGTGAGCCCTCATGGGGCAACCTGATCACCTTGTAACCTCCCCAGCGCTTAGAACAGTGCTTTGCACATAGTAAGCACCTAATAAATGCCATTATTATTATTATTATTATACAAGTGCTGAGGGGAGGGGAAGGAGATAGCGCACTTACTGTGTGCAGAGCAGTATACTAAGAACTTGGGAAAGTACAATATGTCACGGGCCCCTGGTTCGTACCAACCAGGACTTTCCTTGATCAGGGGAGCTGTAGTGACACGTAGTAGGGTTCAAACCAAAGCTCTGATCTCCAAGGTAACCGTGGAAAGTTTTTTACTTAGTTTTACCAACATACAAGGGAGTGACACATACATGCAAACACACTCAATCCACCAAGGGTCCGGTAGCTTCTTCTTTCTGATGCCGATGCTTCTTCTTTCTGCTTCCAAGTGCTGCTCTCCTGCTTCCTGCGTGACTTTTTTCTGAATGCTTCCTTTCCACAGTCTTTCCTCTGAGTGCTTCACCCCAGGTGCTTCGTCTTGCTTCTCCTCTGCTTCCAGGTGCCTCCTCGCAATTCAAAACAACCGCCTTTTATCTGGCTTAGGTGTCACAGCAGTGGCTCTAATAATAATAATAATAATGAGGGCATTTGTTAAGCGCTTACTAAGCGCTGGGGAGGCTACAAGGTGATCAGGTTGTCCCACAGTCAATCCCCATTTTACAGATGAGGTAACTAAGGCCCAGAGAAGTGAAGTGACTTGCCCAGAGTCACACAGCTGGCAATGGTGGAGCCGGGATGAGAACCCATGACCACTGACTCCAAAGCCTGTGCTCCTTCCACTGAGCCACTCTGCTTCTCCATAAGATACTCACTGATTAGTCCAGGCCCGTTACTGGGTAGAGCAGGGAGAGAAGGCCACATTTCCCTCCATGCTTCCTACCCCTGCCCTCAAGTAGAGCCCATGAGTGCTTTCGCCATCCTCTTTTGTTGTTGTTCCGGAATCAATCAATCATATTTATTGAGCGCTTACTGTGTGTGGAGCACTGTACTAAGCACTTGGGAAGTACAAGTTGGCAACATATAATGACGGTCCCTACGCAACAGTGGGCTCACAGTCTAGAAGGGGGAGACAGAGAACAAAACCAAACATACTAACAAAATAAAATAAATAGAATAGATATGTACAAGATAAATAAATAAATAGAGTAATAAATATGTACAAACATATATACCTATATACAGGGATCACAAACAGTCACTAATAAGGCAGCTAAACAGCAATAAAGAGAGACAATCCCTGCCCACATGGAGCTCTCAATCAAGAGGGAAAAGACAGACAGCAATACAAGTAAACATTTTAGCAGGGAACTGATCACTGGCCTAGACAGATAATAACTGTGGTATGTGTGCTGCTAAGAGAAGCAGCATGGCCTAGTGGAAAGAGCATTGGCTTGGGAGTCATGAGTCATGGGTTCTAATCCCTGCTCTGCCACCTATCAGCTGTGTGACTTTGGGGAAGTCACTTGACTTCTCTGTGCCTCAGTGACCTCATCTGTAAAATAGGGATTAAGACTGTGAGCCCCATGTGGGACAACCTGATTAGCTTGTATCTACCCCAGTGCTTAGAACAGTGCTTGGCACATAATAAGTGCTTAACAAATACCATCATCATCATGATCATCATTTGTTAAGTACTTATTAGTACTTATTAGCCACGAGAAGCAGTGTGGCTCAGTGGAAAAGAGCACGGGCTTTAGAGTCAGAGGTCATGGGTTCAAATCCCGGCTCTGCCAATTGCCAGCTGGGTGACTTTGGGCAAGTCACTTAACTTCTCTGTGCCTCAGTTACCCAATCTGTAAAATGGGGATTAAAACTTTGACCCCCCCGTGGGACAACCTGATCATCTTGTAACCTCCCCAGTGCTTAGAACAGTGCTTTGCGCATAGTAAGCGCTTAATAAATGCCATTATTATCATTATTATTAGGTGTCAGGCACTGTACTAAACGCTGGGGTGGATATAAGCAAATTGGATTGGATACAGTCCCTGACCCACATGGGGTTCACAGTCTTAATCTCCATTTCACAGATGAGGTAACTGAGGCACAGAGAAGTGAAGTGACTTGCCCAAGGTCACTCAGAAGACAGGTGATGGAGCCGGGATTAGAACCCAGGTCCTTCTGACTCCCAGCCCCATGCTCTTTCCACCAGGCCACACAAGATCAGTAGATCTTGCAGAAGAACCAACCCCTTCTGTGGAGAAGGCGGGGAGGGTTTCTGTCCATCCACAGGATTTACTGAGCACCACTTATGTGTAACCATCTAATGGGGTACAACAAAGCAGAAAAAAGACACAATCTTTGCTCTCAAGCGGTTAGCTACAGCCCAAATTTATTCCAGCCTCTTGCTGACATTTTATCCATAATTCACTGAATCTATGTAAAAACCAATGCATTTCTAGACTGTGAGCCCACTATTGGGTAGGAAATATCTCTATATGTTGCCAACTTGTACTCCCCAAGTGCTTAGTACAGTGCTCTGCACACAGTAAGTGCTCAATAAATACGATTGAATGAATTCTCCAGAAGTTTGGCTTCATTTTTGTCAATAAAGTTTCTCAAATGCATCCCATCGCCATCAGTTTGCTATTGAAAGACTGAATTGATTAGAGCCTTTGAACTTGTTTTTCTTGGAAATGTGCTACAATGTCAGAGTTTCACTGCTTTCATGGAGTCTAAAAACTCCCTATATTCATTCATTCATTCATTCATTCAATCGTATTTATTGAGCGCTTACTGTGTGCAGAGCACTGTACTAAGCGCTTGGGAAGTACAACTTGGCAACCTCTAGAGACGGTTCCTACCTAACAGTGGGCTCACAGTCTAGAAGGGGAAGACAGAGAACAAAACAAACATAGTAACAAAATAAAATAAATAGAATAAATATGTACAAATAAAATAGAGTAATAAATACGTACAAACATATATACATATATACAGGTGCTGTGGGGATGGGAAGGAGATAAGGGGGGGATTCATCCAATTGTATTTATTGAGCGCTTACTGTGTGCAGAGCACTGTACTAAGCGCTTGGGTAGTAAAAGTTGGCAACATAGAGAGACAGTCCCTACCCAACAGTGGGTTCACAGTCTAGAAGGGGGAGACAGAGAACAAAAAACAAAACATATTAACAAAATAAAATAAATAGAATAAATGTGTACAAATAAAATAGAGTAATAAATACGTACAAACATATATACATATATATAGGTGCTGTGGGGAGGGGAAGGAGATAATGGGGGGATGGGGAGGAGAAGGAGAGGAAGGAGGGGGCTCAGTCTGGGAAGGCTATATTGAAACAAGCAGGAAAGTGACATTTCACGGACAGACATAATTCAATTCAGAGGCAACTGTAGGGGAGATAACAAAATTTTTCTTTGCCCGCAGGTATTTGTGCTATTGCTGGAGTATCTGTATTCGCCAATATGCTGGTCACCAACTTCTGGATGTCAACAGCTAACATGTATTCTGGAGTAGGCGGTGTGGTTCAGACTGTTCAGACAAGGTGATTGACCTGTTCCATTCAAGACTTCAATGGTGAAATTGTTACATGACTCACTTTAAATACAAAAATGCTGTAATATCCCTTAGAGAGAATGGCCAGAGTTCCCCAGAAACAACCATGCTCCCTAGTGGAAATCACCAGTGGTCTTTGAACACCTAAATGTAATTTCTTGAGAAAAAACTTGGGAAAATGACTCGGAGCTAACCCACCTTATCTGCTGAAAAACTGTGAGTCTTTATCTCATGTTTTTAGAGTATTCATTCATTCATTCAATCGCATTTACTGAACGCTTACTGTGTGCAGAGCACTGTATGAAGCGCTTGGGAGGTACAAGTTGTGGCAATATATAGAGACAGTCCCCACCCAACAACGGGCTCACAGTCAAGAAGGGGGAGACAGACAACAAAACAAAATATGTGGACAGGTGTCAAGTCATCAGAACAAATAGAATTAAAGCTAAATGCACATCATTAACAAAATAAATAGAATAGTAAATATGTACAAGTAAAATAGAGTGATAAATCTGTACAAACATATATACAGGTGCTGTGGGGAGGGGAAGGAGGTAGGGTGGAGGAGATGGAAGGAGGAGAGGAAAAAGGGGGCTCAGTCTGGGAAGGTCTCTTGGAGGAGGTGAGCTCTCAGTAAGGCTTTGAAGGGAGGAAGAGAGCTAGCTTGGCGGATGTGTGGAGGGAGGGCATTCCAGGCCAGGGTGAGGATGTAGAGTACTTGTAAAGTGCTTACTATAGTCCAAGGCCTGCATTGAGCATGGGGACAGATACAGTCTATGCAGGAGGGAATAGGAAAAAACTCCTCACCCTCAGCTTCAAGGCTGTCCATCACCTCGCCCCCTCGTACCTCACCTCCTTTCTCTCCTTCTCCAGCCCATTCCGCACCCTCCGCTCCTCTGCCGCTAATCTCCTCACCATGCCTCGTTCTCACCTGTTCCGCCGTTGACCACCAGCCCACGTCATCCCCCTGGCCTGGAATACCCTCCCTCCGCACATCCGCCAAGCTAGCTCTCTTCCTCCCTTCAAGGCCCTTCTGAGAGCTCACCTCCTCCAGGAGACCTTCCCAGACTGAGCCCCCTCTTTCCTCTCCCCCTCCTCCCCCTCCCCATCCCCCCGCCTTACCTCCTTCCCCTCCCCACAGCACCTGTATATATGTTTGTACGTATTTATTACTCTATTTTGTTTATACATGTTTATTCTATTTATTTCATTTTGTTAATATGTTTTGTTTTGTTCTCTGTCTCCCCCTTCTAGACTGTGAGCCCACTATTGGGTAGGGATCATCTCTATATGTTGCCAACTTGTACTTCCCAAGTGCTCAGTACAGTGCTCTGCACACAGTGAGCACTCAATAAATACGATTGAATGAATGAATGAATGAATGAATGAATGAATGAATGAATGAATGAATGAATCCCCATTGCACAGATGGCTTCACTCTGCTGCCCAGATTATCTTTCTACAGAAACGATCTGGGTATGTCACCCCACTCCTCAAAAATCTCCAGTGGTTGCCTATCAACCTCCAGCTCAAACAAAAACTTCTCACTATTGGCTTCAAAGCTCTTCATCCCCTTGCCCCTTCTTACCTCACCTCCCTTCTCTCCTTCTCCAGCCCAGCCCACACACTCCACTCCTCTGTCGCTTATCTCCTCACTGTGCCTCATTCTCGCCTGTCCCACCGTCAACCCCATCCCACATCCTACCTCTGGCCTGGAATGCCCTCCCTCCTCAAATCTGCCAATCACACTTCCTCCCTTCAAAGCCCTACTGAAGGCTCACCTCCTCCAAGAGGCCTTCCCAGATTAATCCCCCCTTTTCCTCTGTTCCCCATCCCCTCTGCATCACCCCTCCCCTCCACATCACCCTGATGTGCTTCCCTTGCTCTACCCATCTCTCTCCACCCCACAGCATTTGGGTATATATGTACGTATCTATAATTCTATTTATTTATATTGATGCCTATTCACTTGTTTTAATGTCTGTCTCCCCCCTCCTAGACTGTAACCCCTGAGTGGGCAGGGATGGTCTCTCTTTATTGCTGAATTGTACTTTCCAAGCACTTAATACAGTGCTCTGCACACAGTAAGTGCTCAATAAATACAATTGAATGACTAAATGAATGAGGCACTGAGATGTTAAGTGACTTGGGCGAGGTCACAGGGCAGACAAGTGGAAGAGCATGGGATTGTTTTGTTGTCTGTCTCCCCCTTCTAGACTGTGAACCCGTTGTTGGGTAGTGACCATCGCTATATGTTGCCAACTTGGACTTCCCAAGCACTTAGTACAGTGCTCTGCACACTGTAAGCACTCAATAAATACAATTGAATGAATGAATTACAGCCCAAGTGCTGCCAACCCCAGGCCTGTGCCCTCTCTATTAGGCCATACTGCTTCCTTCATTTCAGAAAAGACTCCAGTGAGGGGGAAGTTCACCTATGAGTGTGGGTGTAGTTGAAAAGGTTAATTTGGCATCCACATTCCCAGCCACACTGGACATCCAGAAAGCTCGCCCCTTGTTGTGCTGTCGTGTTTAATGTCTGTAGCCGCAGGTTACCAAGACCAGTCATGGAGGCAGGGAGATTGTTGAATTTTCATTTTCTCTAAAAATAATGATTACTACAGTATTTGTTAAGGGCTTACTATATGCTAAGCACGGTAAAAAGCACTAGGGTAGATACAAGATCATTCAGTCCCTCATGGGGCTCACAGTCTAAGTAGGAGGGAAAACATGTATTGAATCCCGATTTTGCAGATGAGGGAACTAAGGCACAGAAAGGTTAAGTGACTTGCCCAGGGTCACAAGCAGACAAGTGGTGGAACCGGGATTAGAATCCAGGCCCTCTGACTCGTGGGCCTATGTTCTTTTTACTAGGCCACACTACTTCTCTAAAACTCGTTCTTGCTGCCACCCACTTTCTTGTAGACCTGGCCCAAATTCTTTCTCTCACCGCACTTTGTTGTGCCTGGATATAGGTCTTACAGTAATAATAATAATGATGATGGCATTTATTAAGCGCTGTGTGCAGAGCACTATACTAAGCATTTGGGAGAGTTCAGCATAATAGACATTCCCTGCCTACAAGGATCTTACGTTCTAGAGGGGGAAACAGACATTGATATAAGTAAAATACAGATATGTACATAAGTGCTGTGGGGCTGAAGGAGGGGTGAATTAAGGGGGCAAATCCACCCGCAAGGGTGACTCAGAAGTGGGTGAGAGAAGAGGAAAGGAGGGCTTAGTCAAGGAAGGCCTCTTGGAGGAGAGGTGCCTTCGGGCAGCATGGCTCAGTGGAAAGAGGCCAGGCTTTGGAGTCAGAGGTCATGGGTTCAAATCCCGGCTCTGCCAATTGTCAGCTGTGTGACTTTGGGCCAGTCACTTAACTTCTCTGTGCCTCAGTTACCTCATCAGTAAAATGGGGATTAAGACTGTGAGCCCCCTTTGGGACAACCTGACCGCCTTGTAACCTCCCCAGTGCTTACAACAGTGCTTTGCACATAGTGAGCACTTAAGAAATGTCATCATTATTATTATTAAATAAGGCGATGACTGAGGGGACTGATTTGTGTCAGGAGGGAGGATGCCCCGGGGAGAGTATTTGTCCGTCGGATATGAGGAGGAAGGATGCCCCAGTCCAGAGGTAGGATGGGGGCGAGAGGTGGGCGGTGAGCTAGACGAGATTGAGGCACAGTGAGAAGGTTAGCGTTGGAGGAGCTGCAATAAGCAGATGAAAGGACTGAGCCTCTTATCCTGCCTGCTGGTCTTTGTCCTTGGCCGAGACAGCTTCCAGTGGATGGCAGGGAAGCCGGGAGTGGAGTCAAGGAGGGGCTTCACCAAACTCTTATGTGAGAAGCAGCATGGCCTAATGGCTAGAGCACAGGTTTAGGAGTCCGAAGATGTAGGTCTAATCCTGGCTCCGCCACTTGTCTGCTGTGTGACCTTGGGCAAGACACTCAACTTCTCTGTGCCTCAGTTCCCTCATCTGTAAAATGGGGATTAAGACTGTGAGCCCCGCGTTGGGTAACCTGATTACCATGTATCTACTCCAGTGGTTAGAACAGTGCTAGGCACATAGTAAACACTTAAATGCTATTATTATTATATTATTATTATTATTATCATTATTATTATCCGGTCTCTCTGTTTTCCTCCTGCAGGTACACCTTTGGCTCTGCTCTGTTTGTTGGCTGGGTTGCGGGAGGCCTGGCTGTTGTCGGAGGGATCATGATGTGCATTGCTTGCCGAGGACTTACACCAGAGGACACCCAGTGAGTCTCCATAGGCCACACTTGATCTTGATATTTGCCTTCTGGTTCATTGCGGCCGGAGTCATTTGTGTTAAACTTAAGGAATCGCTCCCGGGTAGCTAATAATAATAATAATAATAATAATAATGATAATGATAGCATTTATTCATTCATTCATTCATTCAATCATATTTATTGAGCACTTACTGTGTGCAGAGCACTGTACTAAGTGCTTGGGAATTCCAAGCCGGCAACATCTAGAGACGGTCCCTACCCAACAACGGGCTCATAGTCTAGAAGGGGGAAATGGTGGCATTTATTAAGTGCTTACATATGCAAAGCACTGTTCTAAGCGCTGGGAAGGTTACAAGGTGATCAGGTTGTCCCTCGGGGGCTCACAGTCTTAATCTCCATTTTACAGACGAGGGAACTGAGGCACAGAGAAGTTAAGCGCTTACTATGTGCAAAGCACTGTTTTAAGCACTCGGGGATATACAAGGTTATCAGGTTGTCACAGGTGGGGCTCACAGTCTTCATCCCCATTTTACAGATGAGGTAACTAAGGCCCAGAGAAGTGAAGTGACTGGCCCAAAGTCACACAGCTGACAATTGGCGGAGCTGGGATTTGAACCCATGACCTCTGACTCCAAAGCCCGGGCTCTTTCCACTGAGCCACACTGCTTCTCAATACTGCCGCAAGCTGATGAGGAAGACTGTAGGTGTTCTTCTGAAGAAAACAGGCACAAACTGAGAAGCAGCATGGTATAGTGTCTAGAGCCGGGGCTTGGGAGTCCGAAGGTCATTCATTCATTCATTCAATCATATTTATTGAGTGCGTACTGTGTGCAGAGCACTGGACTAAGCGCTTGGGAAGTACAAATTGGCAACATATAGAGACGGTCCCTACCCAACAGTGGGCTCACAGTCTAGAAGGGGGAGACAGACAACAAAACAAAACACATTAACAAAATAAAATAAATAGAATAAATATGTACAAATAAAATAGAGTAATAAATACGTACACATATATACAGGTGCTGTAGGGAGGGGAAGGAGGTAAGGCAGGGGGGATGGAGAGGGGGAGGAGGGAGAGAGGAAAGAGGGGGCTCAGTCTGGGTTCATGGTTCTAATCCCGGCTCCGCCACGCGTCTGCTGTGTGACCTTGGGCAAGTCACTTCACTTCTCTCCTGTCTCGCCCCACTCCAGTCCATACTTTACTCCACTGCCCGGATCATCTTTCTACAAAAATGTTCATGGCATGTCGCCACCCCCTCGAAAATCTGCAGTGGTTGCCTATTCACCTCCATATCGGACAAAAACTCCTCACATTGGCTTTAAAGCAGTCTATCACCTTTCCCCCTCCTACCTCACCTCACTTCTCTCCTTCTACAACCCAAACGCTTCGCTCTTCTTATGCTAACCTTCTCACTGCATCTTGATCTCACCTGCTTTGCCGTCGACTGCTTGCCCATGTCCTTCCTCTGGCCTGGAATGCCCTCCCTCCTCAAATCCGACCGACAATTACTCTCCCCACCTTCAAAGTCTTACTGAAGGCCCATCTCTTCCAAGACGCCTTCCCAGGCTAATCCCCACTTTTCCTCATCTCCCCCTCCCTTTGCTCTTCTCCCCTCCCAGCCCCACATCACTATGTATATTCTGTCATTTTATTTATTTGCATTGATGTCTGTCTCCCCCCCTCTAGATTGTAAGCTCACTGTAGGCAGGGAATGTCACTGTTTATTGCTGCATTGCACTTTCCCAAGTGCTTAGTGCAGTGCTCTGCACACTGTAAATGCTTAATAATAATAATAATAGTTATGGCATTTACTTACTATATGCAAAGCACTGTTCTAAGCGCTGGGGAGGTTACAAGGTGATCAGGTTGTCCCCTGGGGGGCGCTCACAGTCTTCATCCCCATTTTACAGATGAGGTCACTGAGGCCCAGAGAATCAATCAATCAATCGTATTTATTGAGCGCTTACTGTGTACAGAGCACTGTAATAAGCGCTAAGTGAAGTGAGAAGTGAAGTGACTTGCCCAAAGTCACACAGCTGACAAGTGAAGCAGTGTGGCTCAGTGGAAAGAGCACAGGCTTTGGAGTCAGAGGTTGTGGGTTCAAATCCCAGCTCCGCCACTTGTCAACTGTGTGACTTTGGGCAAGTCACTTAACTTCTATGGGCCTAAATTCCCTCATCTGTAAAATGGGGATGAAGACTGTGAGCCCCATGTGGGACAACCTGATTACCTTGTATCTACCCCAGCGCTTAGAACAGTGCTTTGCACATAGTGCTTAACAAATACCAACATTATTATTATTAAGTGGCAGAGCTGGGATTTGAACCCATGACCTCTGACTCCAAAGCCCGGGCTCTTTCCACTGAGCCATGCTGGTTCTCTTAATAAATAAGATTGAATAAATGAATGAATTCTCTGTACTTCAGTTATGTCACCTGTAGAATGGGGATTGAGACTGTGAGCCCCATGTGGGATGGGGACTGTGTCCAGCCTCATTTGTTTGTATCCACCCTAGCACTTAGTACAGTGCTAGGCACATAGTAAGCGCTTAACAAATACCATAATTATTTTTATTATTAAGGGTTAGACTTAGTAATAGTAGTGGCCATAATAATAGTACTAATAGTAGTACTGGTAAGATCAGTAGTAGTGATGGTGGTGATAATATTAATAGTAATAGTGTTGGTGCTTGTGGTGATGGTAATAATAATAATAATAATTATGTTATTTGTTAAACACTTACTCTGTGCCAAGCACTGTTCTAAGCGCTGGGGTAGATACAGGGTAATCAGGTTGTTCCACGTGGGGCTCACAGTTTTAATCCCATTTTACAGATGAGATAACTGAGGCACAAAGAAGTGGCTTGCCCAAGGTCACACAGCAGACAAGTGGCGGAGCCAGGATTAGAACCCACGTCCTCTGACTCCCAAGCCTGTGCTCTTTCCACTAAGCCATCATGCTTCTCTAGTAGTAGCAGTAACAATAATAATAATAATAATAATAATAATAATGGCATTTATTAAGCGCTTACTATGTGCGAAGCACTGTATTAGCAATTGTATTTATTAAGAGTTTACTGTGTGCCAATCACTGTACTCAACTCTGGGAGATAATATAGAGGTGGAAATCTTTCAGTGGTATTTATTGAGCACTTATTATGTGCAGAGCACTATTTTAAGCAATATTCTGTCCCTCTGGACTGTAAGGTCATTGTGGAAAGCAAATGTGTCTGTTATTATATGGTACTCTCCCAAGTGCTTGGTAAAATGTTCTCCAAACAGTAAGCACTTATTAAGTATGATTGACTGACTGATTGGGAAAGTACAAATTAGACACTTGTTGAAGGTAGGAGATTGATCTATATGACTCCTTGGTGTCCAAGCTCTGTGATTCTGTAACTTCACAAGTCTCCATTGACTTTAATTCTCCTTCTTTTTAGCCTCATTGAATTTGCTTCTCAGAAAGCCAGTCTCTAGACTGATTGTGGGCAGGGAATGTGTCTATTTTATTTATACTCTCCCAAGCACTTAGTATAGTGCTCTACGCACAGTAAGCATCAATAAATATGACTGAATATTCATTAAGCATGTTCATTTATTTGTTCAATGAATATTCATTCATTGAATCTATTCAATTCTATTCATTCATTGAATCTATTCAATTCTATTCAAATTCTATTCAATTCTATTCAAATCTACTATTCATTTATTTTACTTGTACATGTTTATTCTATTTATTTTATTTTGTTAATCTGTTTTGTTTTGTTCTCTGTCTCCCCCTTCTAGACTGTGAGCCCACTGTTGGGTAGGGACCATCTCTATATGTTGCCAAATTGTACTTCCCAAGCACTTAGTGCAGTGCTCTGCACACAGTAAGTGCTCAATAAATATGATTAAATGAATGAATGAATTCAATGAATATTCATTCATTGAATAGATTCAATGAATAGATAGAGAAGCAGCATGGCTCAGTGGAAAGAGTATGGGCTTTGGAGTCAGAGGTCATGGTTTGAATTCCAACTCTTCCACTTAGCAGCTGTGTGACTTTGGGCAAGTCACTTCACTTCTCTGGGCCTCAGTTCCCTCATCTGTACAATGGGGATTAAGACTGTGATCCTGCTGTGGGACAACCTGATCACCTTGTAACCTCCCCGGCGCTTAGAAGTGCTTTGCACATAGTAAGCACTTAACAAATACCACCATTATTATTATTATTATTATTATTATTATTATTATTATTATTATTCAGGGTATTGAATATATGCACTAAAATAACTAGCAGGTTTGAAGAGGCCACAAATAAATAGGATCAAATTTGCTTCCTTCCCAGAAACAGGGAATGTCGGCCTGACATAGTGATGCAGTTGTGGATAAGTTTTTTCTTTCTTCTTCAGCTTCAAAGCCGTGTCCTACAATGCCTCTGGCCATAACGTAGCCTTCAAGTCCGGTGGATTCAAGGCTGGCACCGGCTACGCCTCGGAAGGGAAAAGCAAAAAAATCTACGACGACAGTGTCCGCGACGAGGCAGGGCCCCGCTCCCACCCTTCCAAGTACGACTACGTGTAGAAGCGAAGAGGGGTCAAAGACACACTATCGGCTCAATCTGAGAAACGCTCCGGGAGAAATGCTCATCAAAATGGGAGCCCAAGAAATTTAGCTTCCATTTGGGTTCCTGTGTTCCTGTTGGTTTGCTGTGCAGATGTTCTCTGGGTGGGGTGTTAAGGGTGTCTTTGATCTCATTTTTCCTGATAGTGATAGCATTGACAGAACAGGACCGAATGTCTCAACATCTCTCTCGAATGACTCCAAGGAACAGATAGTTTTGAACTCTGAGATAAATCTAGGCAGCGAGGCTGCCACAGTCCCTACGTTTTTTCAATTTTGAAATTGTTTTTCTAGCATTCCTGGACAGGATGAGTCATAGGACAAAGCAGGGCCCTCCCTGACCCTTTGAGGGCATCCAATATTGAGTATGGGTCGGAGACATGAACAAATAACTGTAAACCCCCATGCTCTCATGTTTAAGATTTCATGGAAACAAAAGATAGGAGACCTTCCTTGCTTCCCTGTCGGCTACTTGGCCTCTCCACCCCACCCTCTGCTTAAGCGAGGCACCAGAGTGGCAAGTTTGCCTCACTAAAATCGCAGACCTGCCCCTTCAAATGGGTGTATTTCCCCACCTCTTTCACTTCCAAAGACCTTCAGAAAGCATGGGGGATTTTCCTCAGTCAAAGGCCTCACAGAAAAATCAGACCAAGGGGAAAAGCCTAGACTTTTCAAGTCCTTTATCTCAAAGCTGACAGCTAGTGAATTTCACGGAAGCTTGGGAGCCATATTATTATTATCTTTGCTTCTTGAGAAATGTATTTGGTCCAAACAGAAGACAGTTTGGAGGGGTCTTGCCCACCGCTAATACAGTGACCCCTGGCTTGGAGTATCTCAGATCTAGTGCTATATTTTGGGTGGGTCTAGAGAAAGGGATGAGAGAAGGCAGTCTCAGTTGGGCAGGGAAGAGGAACCATTTTCTATTCCTTAAACCCATGGTTAAAATCCAAATGACTAGTGAATTATTAAAACAATAGTGTATCTTTGCAATACTGCTTCATCACAGCAGTTTAAAAGGAGGAAACAGAAAGAATACCCTATGACTTTATACTTTATTCAAGTCTATTTGTTTTCAAAGTCAACCAGAACTCTCACCCTCAAGTGCAAGGTACTGACATCCCAGGATTGACCCAATAAATAATGCAAAAAAATTCTGCACAGATATGCAATTACATGCTTCTAATCCCAGCTCTGCCACATCTGCTGTGTGACCTTGGGCAAGTCACTTCACTTCTCTGTGTCTCAGTTATCTCATCTGTAAAATGGAGGTTTAGAATGTGAGCCCTGTGTGGGACAGGGATTGGGTCCAACCTGTCTTGTAACTATCCCAGTGCTTAGAACAGTGCTTGGCACATAGTAAGCACTTAACAAATGCCATTATTGTTATTATTATTATGCTTTGACACAGTACTCTACAGTTCCACAGACTCACGTGAAGCTAGATTCTCTGTACAAGCCACTTCCACAAAATAAATTGGCCTAAAGGGAAGCTGCATTGACTTCGCTTGCAGTAGAGTGCTGACCTCTGAACTCTGTGCAAAATCTAATAGTTTGTTGTAATAATGATAATAATAATAATGGCATTTGTTAAGCGCTTACTATGTGCAAAGCACTGTTCCAAATGCTGGGGGATACAAGGTGATCAGGTTGTCCCACGTGGGGCTCACATTTTTTGTCCCCATTTTACAGATGAGGTAACTGAGGCTCAGAGAAGTTAAGTGACTTGCCCAAGGTCACACAGCTGGCAAGTGGCAGAGTCGGGATTCGAACCCATGACCTCTGACTCCCAAGCCCAGGCTCTTTCCACTGAGCCATGCTGCTTCTCTCTGTTGTCATGTCCAACCTCGTAGATGACTGTGAGACGTGGATCTAGAGGAGAAGATGATGCTACAGTCCAAACCCAAAATTAAGTGGGAGGACAAGAGTGTTTAGTACAGTGCTCTGCACATAGTAAGTGTTCAATACATACCACTGACGATGATGATGATTATTAACAATAATAATAATAATAGTAACAGTGGAAAGAACCCAGGCCTTGGAGTCAGAGGAGCTGGGTTCTAACCCCGGCTCTGCCACTTATCTGCTGTGTGATCTTGGGCAAGTTACTTAACTTGCCTCATTTTCCTCATCTGTAAAATGGAGATTCAATAATTACTGTGGTTTTTGTTAAATGCTTACTGTGTGTCAAGCACTGTGTTAGACATAAGATAATCAAGTCCCACAAGGGGGCTTACAGTCTGAGTAGGAGGGACAATGGGTGTTTGAATCCTGATTTAACAGATGAGGATCCTGAAGCACAGAATGGTTAAGTGACTAGGCCAAGATCACACAGCAGGCAAGTGGCACGAACCCAGGTCCTCTACCAAGCCAGGGCTCTTGGCTACTTCTCTAAAATTAGCAAGAAGATCCCGGAATAAAGTCAGCTCACCAATTTTGAAACAATTACAGTACAGTAATTACTAATCAATCAATCAGCCAATTGTATTCATTTAGCACTTGGAAGATTAGAATATAACAGAGTGGGTAGACACGATCCCTGCCCACAACAAGCTTACAATCTAGAGGGACGATAGACATTAGTGTAAGTAAATTACAGATATGTACATAATAATAATAACAATGGCATTTATTAAGAGCTTACTATGTACAAAGAACTGTTCTAAGCACTGGGGAGGTTACAAGGTAATCAGGTTGTCCCACAGTCATAATCCCCATTTTACAGATGAGGGAACTGAGGCACAGAGAAGTGAAGTGACTTGCCCAAAGTCACACAGCTGACCAATGGCGGAGCCGGGATTTGAACCCATGACCTCTGTCTCCAAAGCCCGGGCTCTTTCCACTGAGCCACGCTGCTTCTCTAAGTGCTGCGAGGCTGAGGGAGGGGTGAATGAAGGGAGCAAATCCAACTGCAAGGTTGACTCAGAAGGGGGTGGGAGAAGAGGAAATGAGGGCTTAAACAGGGAAGACCTCTTGGAAGAGATGTACTTTCAATAAGGTTTTGAAGTGGGGAAGAGTGACTGTCGGATATGAAGAGGGAAGGGGTACCAGGCCAGCGGCAGGTTGCGGTTGAGAGGTTGGCGGCGAAATAGATCAGATCAAGGTGCAGTGAGGAGGTTGGCATTAGGAGGGGGCAAGCCAATTCCAAGTGGCTTGAAGGAATCAGTACAGTTCACCCAAGTGCTAAATTTACCGGAGTGGCTTCTGCATAGGGAGATTCTGCCTCCTCAAATGAAAGGAGGACACTAGCCTGCATCTATACCCTATCCCACTTAACGGGGCTCATCACAGACTTCCTGTGTGCTTGCATTTTGACTAATATTTTGATACTTTAAAGCCTAGATTTAATTTGACTATCCCACCTACTTTGGGATCTATGTGTTATTTTGCCTGCCTCAAATCCCTAGCGACATGTTTTCTTACTTGAAAATTAAAGGCATTGTTCCCTTAAATGCACATGGTTTGGATTTTGTTTTCAAAGGCCTAGGGGGCCTGTGACCATTTATGTTCTTGCTCCTTGACATCAGTTCATCCAGGGAGACACTTCTTGAATTTTCAAGGTCTTAGGCTGCGGTCCAACCTAACAGACCCTGCAGGAAACGTCTTCCCGAAACAATATCAGATTGTGGAGGGGTTAAGGTGGGTTGTCGTCATCAGTGGGATTTCTTGAGTGCTTATTGTGTGTCGATCATTGTACTAAGCGCTTGGGAGAAAATAATGCAACAGTGTTGGGAGTCACATTTGCTGCCTGCAACAAATAGAATGGCATACTTCCCGAGTGCTTAGTACAGTGCTCTGCACACAGTAAGCGCTCAATAAATACAATTGAATGAATGAATGAATGGGAGCCAGAAGGTCATGGATTCTAATTCAGCCCACCCCTTGTCTACTGTGCGACCTTGGGCAAGTCACTTCACTTCTCTGGGCCTCTGTTACCTCAACTGTAAAATGGGTATCGAGACTGTGTGCCCCAGGTGGGGCAGGGACTGTGTCCAACCCAATTTGCTTGTATCCACTCCAGTGCTTAATACAGTGCCTGGCACAAAGTAAGGTCTTAACAAATATCCGTTATTAAGGGAGAGGGGGTTGTACCTAGATTAAGGCCAACTAGAAGTTTCTGCAAATTAGAGTTATCCAAACCCAGAAACAAAGAACTTGAATCAGAGAAGCAGCATGGCTAAATGGAAAGAGCATGGGCTTTGGAGTCAGAGGTCATGGGTTCAAATCCCACCTCTGCCACTTGTCAGCTGTGTGATTTTGGGCAAGTCACTTCACTTCTCTGGGCCTCAGTTCCCTCATCTGGAAAATGGAGGTGAAGACTGTGAGCCCCCTGTGGGACAACCTGATCACCTTGTAACCTCCCCACCGCTTAGGGCAGTGCTTTACACATAGTAAGCGCTTAATAAATGCCATTATTATTGTTTATTATTGTGGAATCAATTAGTACTTTTGTTGAGAGCCTGCTGTGTATAGAGCATGCTATTAAATATCTGGGAACATACAATAGAGGTAAAAGATACAATTCCTGTCCACAGGTGGTTTACAATTTACGAAAGAGGTCAAATGTTTTGCATTTCACTCAATCATTCAATCGTATTTATTCATTCAATCGTATTTATTGAGTGCAGAGCACTGTATTAAACGCTTGGGAAGTACAAATTGGCAACATATAGAGACGGTCCCTACCCAACAACGGGCTCACAGTCTAGAAGGGGGAGACAGGCAACAAAACAAACAAGCATTTGACAATTTACCATGCAAAAATAATAGTTATATTTGCAACAGTTCTGTCTCTTTGTTGTAGGTCTCCCTCATTGATACTGAGTAAAGAGTTGAAAGCACTTAGTACAGTGCTCTGAACCCACCAGGTGCTCAATAAATGCCCTTGACTGATTGACTACACCTCCGTGGAAGGTTTCTTTAACCCAGGGATTTTTTCTTCAGTCTTCCATTTAGTTTTTTTGGATAGAAGACTGTTGCACTTAGTCAGTTGGTTCAAGTGATACATTCCTCCTTTGGCTTGTGTTTGAAACATAAAAGATCCAGGTACAGCCTGTTACCTGGAGATCTGACTGCTACTCAGAACTTGAAGGGAAAGCAGATTAGGCATTGCTGATCAGCTAGCTGCTCTTGACTGTGTGACAACAAAGAAAGAAGGAAAGCAAGCAGAGGTCTAAGGAAACTGTCTACAATTCAGTAAAGGCAGCTCCTGAGAAATCCTAATTCTATAAAGGATAATAGTAATAATAATGATGGCATTTATTAGGCACTTACTATGTGCAAAGCACTGTTCTAAGTGATGGGAAGATTACAAGGTGATCAGGTTGTCCCACGGGGGGCTCACAGTCTTAACCCCCATTTTACAAATGAGGGAACTGAGGCACAGAGAAGTTAAGTGATTTGCCCAAAGTCACACAGCTGACAAGTGGTGGAGCGGGGATTTGAACCCATGACCTCTGACTCTAAAGGTTGGGCTCTTTCCACTGAGACACGCACCCAAACAATCTCTCAGGGTTGCACCTGGAGAGTTTCCAGTATGCTTCCAGTCTTGGCTATGGGAGGGAGAGTCAAGCAGAGGCATACCCATTCCATTCCTAGTTTGGGCAGTGGTTAGCAAGTGGAAGGCAATCTGCTACCAGTCAAAAGTCCCCCATGCTGGGCAGCAGCGGCAGGGGAGAGAGTCAAGGGCAGAGACTCAAGTTGACTGTGCAGAAGGAGGCAATTGTTCATTCAATTGTATTTATTGGGTGCTTACTGTGTGCAGAGCATGATAAACCACTTCTGGATTTTTACCAAGAAAATTCTAGGGATCCACTACCAGAACGATTGCAGATGGCAGTGGGGGAGAGATGCGTCTATGGTGACACTATGGGTCGGCGATGACTTGACAGCATAAAAAAAGACAAGCACCAACTAACCTGATCAATATGGAAATAAATCCCTAGTCTATTGGAACGTGCCGTGCACAACTAAGGTTACCTCACGAATAATAACAATAATTACAGTATTGGTAAGCTCAGAGAAGCAGTGTGGCTCAGGGGAAAGAGTACAGGCTTTGGAGTCAGAGGTCATCGGTTTGAATTCTGACTCTACAACATGTCTGCTGTGTAACCTTGGGCAAATCACTTAACTTCTCTGAGCCTCAGTTGCCTCATCTGTAAAATGGAGATTAAGACTGTGAGCCACACGTGGGACAACCTGATCACCTTGTATCCCCCCCCAACACTTAGAACAGTGCTTTGCACATAGTAAGCACTTAACAAATGCCATCATTATTATTATTATTTCTATGTGCCAAACTCGGTACTTGCTCACGAGCCCCCAGCTCATACCAACCAGGCCCTTCCTGGATTGGGGGAGCCTCAGTGACACGTAGTAGAGTTCAAACCACACCTCTGATCACCTAGGTTACTGGGAAAAGTTTTTTACTTAGTTTTACCAACTTGCAAGGGAGTGACACATGCATACACACACTCACTCCAACACTCAAGGGTCCAATACCAGTCTAGTAGTCAAGAGAACCAGTTCCACCAATGCTTCTTCTGCTGCTTTTGAGTACTGCTCTCCTGCTACTTCACTGCTTGCTTTTTTGGATGACTCCAGGTGCTCCCTTTTATCTGCCTTAGGCATCGCAGCTGTGGCTCTACTTGGCAGTCAATGATTAGTACAGCCCCGTTGCCAGGTAGAGCAGGGACAGAAGGGCTTTAGAGTCAGAGGTCATGGGTTCAAATTCCGGCTCCACAAATTGTCAGCTATATGACTTTGGGCAAGTCACTTCACTTCTCTGTGCCTCAGTTACCTCATCTGCAAAATGGGGATTAAGACTGTGAGCCCACCGTGGGACAACCTGATCACCTTGTAACCTCCCCAGTGCTTAGAACAGTGCTTTACACACAGTAAGTGCTTAATAAATGCCATCATTATTATTAAGGCCACATCTCCCTCCATGCTCCACCCCTACAGGCAGCAATCACCTGTCCCAGGTAGAGCCCATCAGTGTCTTTGCAAAGTCTCTTCCTTGTTGTTTGCAGGATCACAAACAGTCACTGGTAAGGCAACTTGTTGTGAGCTCACCATTCATTCATTCACTCATTCAATCGTATTTATTGAACGCTTACTACGTGCAGAGCACTGTACTAAGCCCTTGGGAAGTACAAGTTGGCAACATATAGAGACGGTCCCTACCCAACAGTGGGCTCACAGTCTAGAAGGGGGAGACAGAGAACAGAACAAAACATATTAACAAAATAAAATAAATAGAATAAATATGTACAAATAAAATAAATAAATAAATGGAATAATAAATACATACAAACATATATATATATATATATATATATATATATATATATATATATATATATATATATATATATATATATACAGGTGCTGTGGGGAGGGGAAGGAGGTAAGGCAGGGGGGATGGGGAGGGGGAGGAGGGGGAGACGAAGGAGGGGGCTCAGTCTGGGCCACAACTCTGACCGCAATCAATCAATCATTGGTATTTATTGAGCACTTACTGAATGTTGGGCACTGAACTAAGCACTTGGGAGAGTATGATAGAATAACTAGACACCACCAAGGACCTTATAATCTAGTGAAAGAGACAGACATTAAAGTAAATTACAGATACGGGAAGTAGCAATGTATAAGAATATGTTCATAAGGGGTATTTGGGCAGGAAATATTTATTGCTCTATTGTACTCTCCCAAGCACTTAGCACAGTGCTCTACACACAGTAAGCACTCAATAAATATGATTAACTAACTAACAAAAAGGTTGGGTTGGTTTGCAAGTGTTTAGGGACTATGGCCCCTCTCAGAGTGGTACCTGGAGAGTTTCCAGTACTCTACCAGTATCAGCTGTGGGAGGACGTGTCAAGCAGAGGCCTACCCATTCCATTCCTAACTTGGGAAGTGGCTAGCGAGTGGAAGGCAATTTGCTCCAAGTCAAAACTTACCTGTGCTGGGTAGCAGCAGCGTGGGAGACAATTGTGGGAGAAGACTCACGTTGCCTGTGCAGAAGGAGAGCCACTTCTGGATTTTTACCAAGAAGACTCTAGGGGTACACTACCAGAATGATCAATCAATCAATCAATCAATTGTATTTATTGAGCGCTTACTGTGTGCAAAGCACTGTACTATGCGCTTGGGAAGTACAAGTTGGCAACATATAGAGACAGTCCCTACCCAACAGTGGGCTCACAGTCTAAAAGGGGGAGACAGAGAACAAAACCAAACATACTAACAAAATAAAATAAAAAGAATAGATATGTACAAGTAAAATAAATAAATAAATAAATAAATAGAGTAATAAATATGTACAAACATATATACATATATACAGGTACTGTGGGGAAGGGAAGGAGGTAAGATGTGGGGGATGGAGGGGGGATGAGGGGGAGAGGAAGGAAGGGGCTCAGTCTGGGAAGGCCTCCTGGAGGAGGTGAGCTCTCAGTAGGGCCTTGAAGGGAGGAAGAGAGCTAGCTTGGCGGATGGGCAGAGGGAGGGCATTCCAGGCCCGGGGGATGACATGGGCCGGGGGTCGATGGCGAGACAGGCGAGAATGAAGTACGGTGAGGAGATTAGCGGCAGAGGAGTGGTATGTGCGGGCTGGGCTGGAGAAGGAGAGAAGGGAGGTGAGGTAGGAGGGGGCGAGGGGATGGACAGCCTTGAAGCCCAGGGTGAGGAGTTTCTGCCTGATGTGCAGATTGATTGGTAGCCACTGGAGATTTTTGAGGAGGGGAGTAACATGCCCAGAGCGTTTCTGGACAAAGCCAATCCGGGCAGCAGCATGAAATATGGATTGAAGTGGGGAGAGACACGAGGATGGGAGATCAGAGAGAAGGCTGATGCAGTAGTCCAGACAGGATAGGATGAGAGCTTGAACGAGCAGGGTAGTGGTGTAGATGGAGAGGAAAGGGCAGATCTTGGCAATGTTGTGGAGCTGTGACCGGCAGGTTTTGGTGACGGCTTGCATGTGAGGGGTGAATGAGAGAGCGGAGTCGAGGATGACACCAAGATTGCAGGCTTGTGTGACGGGAAGGATGGTAGTGCCGTCAACAGAGATGGGAAAGTCAGGGAGAGGGCAGGGTTTGGGAGGGAAGACATGGAGTTCAGTCTTGGACATGCCGATGGAGGTGGGGAAAAGATGGGAGAGATGTGTCCATGGAAGTCGTTTTGTGTTGGAGATGACAACATAAGACAAGAAAATAGAAGGTATGGATTCCAGGGCATAAGTGATGAAAAGAGGAGGGAAAATGAAGTGGGAAAATGAGAGGTTAGTTAGGGAAGGCCTCCTGGAGGAGATAAGATTAAAGTAGGGCTTTGAAGATGAGGAGAATGGTGAGCTGTCAGATATGAAGGGGGAGGGAATTCCAAGACAGGAGGGTGTGAACGAGGCGTCCGACAGTAAGAGAGACAAGAGAGAGGAGATCTAGTTACAGTAAGTAGATTGGTATTAGAGGAGCAAAGCATGTAGGTTGGGTTGTAGTGAGAGATTAGCGAGGTGAGGTAGAACGAGGAGAGCTGATTGAGTTCTTGAAACCCGATGGTGAGGAGTTTCCGTCTGATGCTAAGATGAATGGGCAACCCTTAAAGGTTTTGAGGATTGGGGACACTTGCACATAAGTTTTTTGGGTTTTTTTAGAAAAATCATCTGTGCAGCAAAGTGAAGTATGGACTGGACATTGGAGAGGCTGGAGGCAGGGAGGTCAGAGAGGAGGCTGATGTAGTAGTTTGAAGAGGGATAGGACAATTTTTTGGACCAGTGTGGAAGAAGGGAGGATGAAGTAAGACTTTGAAGATGGGGAGAGTGGCAGTGGTTGGTCAGATATGAAGGGGGAAGGAGTTTCAGGATAGATGGAGGGCGTGAGCCAGGCTTTGACAGTGAGAAAGGGGAGCGAGATGAAGGGCAAGAAGGTGTGAAAAGGTCGGAAGAAATGTTTTAAGGATCCAGTGAAACAAATCCTCAGACGATGCTGAACCCCAGCTAAGAAGAGGAGATCATTGCCTCAGAGAGGCCAGCACTGGTGCGCTGCAATTCATTTCCAGGATTTTTTAAAATGGCATTTTTTAAGCACTTTCTATGGGCCAGGCACTGTACCAAGCGCTGAGATAGATACACGATAATCAGCTTGGAAACAGTCCATATCCCATATGTTGCTCACAGCCTTAATCCCCATTTTATAGATAAATAAATAAATAATAGATAATAATGGCATTTATTAAGTGCTTACTATGTGCAAAGCACTGTTCTAAGCGCTGGGGAGGTTACAAAGTGATCAGGTTGTCCTACGGGGGGCTCACAGTCTTAATCCCCATTTTACAGATGGAGATTTTTGAGGAGGGGGGAAACATGCCCAGAGTGCTTCTGGACAAAGACAATCCGGGCAGCAGCATGAAGTATGGATTGAAGTGGGGAGAGACACGAGGATGGGAGATCAGAGAGAAGGCTGATGCAGTAGTCCAGACGGGATAGCATGACAGCTTGAATGAGCAGGGTAGCGGTATGGATGGAGAGGAAAGGGCGGATCTTGACAATGCAGGGCGGATCTTGGCAATGTAAGGGGTTCATGGGGCTCAGGGGGTTCAGGGGGGTAGGTCAGGGGTTCAAATCACAGCTCCGCCAATTGTCAGCTGTGTGACTTTGGGCAAGTCACTTAACTTCTCTGTACCTCAGTTCCCTCATCTGTAAAATAGGGTTTAAAACTGTGAGCCCCCAGTGGGACAACCTGATGACCTTGTATCCCCCCCAGCACTTAGAACAGTGCTTTGCACATAGTAAGTGCTTAACAAATACCATCATTATCTTATTACAAGTTGGCAACATATAGAGACGGTCCCTACCCAACAGTGGGCTCACAGTCTTGAAGGGGGAGACAGAGAACAAAACAAAACATATTAACAAAATAAAATAAATAGGATAGATATGTACAAGTAAAATAAATAAATAAATAGAGTAATAAATCCGTACAAACATATATACATATATACAGGTGCTGTGAGGAAGGGAAGGAGGTAAGACGGAGGGGATGGAGAGGAGGAGGAGGAGGAGGGGGAGAGGAAGGAGGGGCCTCAGTGTGGGAAGGCCTCCTTGAGGAGGTGAGCTCTCAGTAGTGCCTTGAAGGGAGGAAGAGAGCTAGCTTGGCGGATGGGCAGAGGGAGGGCATTCCACGCCAGGGGGATGACTTGGGCCTGGGGTCGACGGCAGGACAGGTGAGAACGAGGCATGGTGAGGAGATTAGCAGAAGAGGAGTGGAGGGTGCTGGCTGGGCTGGAGAAGGATTAAGTATTAAGTATTACATATTAAGTATAACAAAACAAGGGACGACCTTTTTGTGTGACCAAAGTGACCAGGTCTGTGGGTCCTGAATTGACCTTTTCAGTCACACTCACGCCCCTAGGTGAGTCACAGATCCTGGGTTAAGCAGCATGGTGTAGTGGCTAGAGAACAGGCCTTAGAACAGTGCCCAGTGCTTAGAACAGTGCTTTGCACATAGTAGGCACTTAATAAATGCCATCATTAACAGGCCTGGGAATCAAAAGGTCATGTTTTCTAATCCCAGTTCCACCACTTGTCTGCTGTGTGACCTGGGGTGAGTCACTTCACTTCTCCGTGCCTCAGTTACCTCATCTATAAAATGAGGAATAAGACTGTGAGCCCCATGCAGGACAGGGATTGTATCCAACCCGATTTGCTTGTATCCACTGCAGCACTAAGTAATCATAATAATAATGTTGGTATTTGTTAAGCGCTTACTATGTGCCAAGCACTGTTCTAAGCACTGGGGTAGATACAATAATAATAATAATAATGATGATGGTATTTGTTAAGCGCTTACTATGTGCCAAGCACTGTTCTAAGCACTGGGGTAGATACAATAATAATAATAATAATAATAATAATAATGATGGTATTTGTTAAACGCTTACTATGTGCCAAGCACTGTTCTAAGCACTGGGGTAGACGCAAGGTAATCAGGTTGTCCCTATGGGCACACAGTCTTAATCCCCATTTTACTGATGAGGTAACTGAGGCCCAGAGAACTGAAGTGACTTGCCCAAAGTCACTCAGCTGATAAGTGGTGGACTCAGGATTAGAACCCATAACCTCTGACTCCCAAACCCAGGCTCTTTCCACTAAGCCTGGCACATAGTAAACCCTTTACAAATACCATAATCATTATTATTAATCCCAGTGTTTGTTAAGCACTTACTACGTACCAGATACAGTATTGAGCGCTGGAAAGGCTACAGGCAAACTGGGTTGGACACGGTCCCTGTCCCACATGGGGCTCAAACTCCTAATCCCCATTTTGCAGATGAGGTAACTGAGCCACAGAGAAGTGAAGTGATTTGCTCAAGCTCACACTGCACGTAAGTGGCAGAGGTAGGATTAGCACCAAGGTCCTTCCGAATCCCAGGCCGATGATCTATCCCTGCTTCTCTGTCACTTGCCACTTCCCTGCTGTATGACCTTGGGCAAGTCACTTAACTCCTCTGTGCTTCAGTTCCTGTATCTGCAAAATGAGGATTCAATAGCTGTTATGCCGCCTACTTAGAATGTGAGGCCCGTGGGTGACCTGATTACCTGATTACCTGATTACCTTTAGACTGTGAGCCCACTGTTGGGTAGGGACAATCTCTATATGTTGCCAACTTGTACTTCCCAAGCGCTTAGTACAGTGCTCTGCACACATTAAGCGCTCAATAAATACGATTGATTGATTGATTGATTATGTCCACCCCAGCACTTTATGTAGTGCTTGGCACACAGTAAGCACTTACCAAACACCACACAGAAAAACAAACCTCTCCTTCAGTGACATCTTCTAATACAAAGGACAGGTGGAGGTGACCTATATTCACCCATTCATTCAGTTTTATTTAATAACAATAATAATGATGATGGCATTTGTTAAGCACTTACTGTTCATTCATTCATTCATTCAATCGTATTTATTGAGCGCTTACTGTGTGCAGAGCACTGTACTAAGCGCTTGGGAAGTACAAGTTGGCAACATATACAGTCCCTACCCAACAGCGGGCTCACAGTCTAGAAGGGGGAGACAGACAACAAAACAAAATGTATTAACAAAATAAAATAAATAGAATAAATATGTACAAATAAAATAAATAAATGAGTAATAAATACATACAAACATATATACAGGTGCTGTGGGGAGGGGAAGGAGGTAAGGCGGGGGGATGGGGAGGGGAACTTACTATGTGCAAAGCACCATTCTACGTGCTGGGGAGGACACAAGGTGATCAGATTGTCCCATGTGGGCTCACAGTCTTCATACCCATTTTACAAATAAGGTAACTGAGGCCCAGAGAGGTTAAGTGACTTGCCCAAAGTCACACAGCTGACAAGTGGCGGAGTCGGGATTAGAACCCATGACCTCCAACTCCCAAGCCCGGGCTCTTTTCCCTGAGCCACATTGAATGCTTACCTTGTGCAGAGCATTGGACTAAGCACTTAGGAGAGTACAATACAATAATAAACAGATATATTCCTTTCCCGTAAAAAACTTACAGTCTAGGGCTGGGGTGGGGAGGGAAACAGACATTAATATGAATAAATCAATTACAGATCTGTACATAAATGCTGCAGGGCTGGGAGAGGAGAATAATAATAATGATGGTATTTGTTAAGCGCTTACTATGTGCAAAGCACTGTTCAAAGCACTGGGATTGATACAAGGTAATAAGGTTATCCCACGTGGGGCTCACTGCCTTAATCCCCCTTTTACAGATGAGGCAACTGAGGCCCAGAGAAGTGACTGGCCCGAAGTCACACAGCTGATAAGTGGTAGAGGCGGGGAAGATCGAAGGGAGCAAGTCAGGGCAACACAGAGGGAGTGGGAGAAGAAGGAACAGGGAGCTTAGTCAGGGAAGGCCTCGTGGAGGAGATGTGCCCATTTCCAGTGAGTTATAGTCCTGGTAGAATGTGAGCCCGTTGTTGGGTAGGGACCGTCTCTATATGTTGCCAACTTGTACTTCCCAAGTGCTTAGTACAGTGCTCTGCACATAGTAAGCGCTCAATAAATACGAATGAATGAATGAATGAATGGTAGCAACAAACTACGGGCCCAGGGTAGCTGGCCTGAGATATCTGTGGACTGGAGACCAGCTGTTGGGAGCAGAAGAAGAGATTCACCAAGAGGACAGACACACCTCTCCGGACGTTCGCCCCTGCTATTAGAGAAGCAGCGTGGCTCAGTGGAAAGAGCCCCGGCTTGGGAGCCAGAGGTCGTGGGTTCGACTCCCAGCTCCGCCGCTTGTCAGCTGTGTGACTGTGAGCAAGTCACGTAACTTCTCTGTGCCTCAGTTCCCTCATACTAAAATGGGAATGAAGACTGTGAGCCCCCCATGGGACAACCTGGTCACCTTGTATCCTCCCCAGTGCTTAGAACGGTGCTTTGCACATAGTAAGCGCTTAACAAATGCCATCATTATTATTATTATTATTACTCAGCAGCCTGGCCTGCTGCTTCCGGCTAAGCCGCTGTCCCATCCCTTGCTGTCATTGCTGCGCAGGCCTGGGCTTCTAGAGCCCCTTTTGCAAGCCACTTCCCACTCCCCGCCCCAGACTGTGAGCCCACTGTTGGGTAGGGACTGTCTCTATATGTTGCCAACTTGTATTTCCCAAGTGCTTAGTACAGTGCTCTGCACACAGTAAGCGCTCAATAAATACAATTGATTGATCAGGATGAAAATCCTAGGAAGTAACGGTTGAGGCGGCAGCAGCGAAAGCAGCCTCAGGAATAGAGCAGCATGGCCCCGTACATTTACTATGAAAAAACTTCTTACCCATTACACTCGTCACATGCTTTTGATATATTAGACTCCCAACAGCAGTTAGAGCCCAGGACTGAGAGTCAGAAGGTCATGGCTTGTCTGCTGCGTGACCTTCACCTCTCTGTGCCTCACTTACCTCATCTGGAAAATGGGGATTGAGACTGCGAGATTGTGAGCTTCCTTGTGGGACAGGGAGCGGGTACCCCCCCAGTAGGCTTGTATCCTCCCCAGGGCTTAGTACAGTGCCTGACGAGTAGTAAGTGCTTAACAAATACCACAGTTATCATGATCCCGGGCTTTGGAGTCAGAGGTCATGGGTTCAAATCGCAGCCCCGCCAATTGTCAGCTGTGTGACTTTGGGCAAGTCACTTAACTTATCTGTGCCTTTGCTACCTCATCTGTAAAATGGGGATTAAGACTGTGAGCCCCCCGTGGGACAACCTGATCACCTTGTAACCTCCCCAGTGCTTAGAACAGTGCGTTGCACATAGTAAGCACTTAAGCAGACTGAGCCCTCTCCTTCCTCTCCCCCTCCTCCCCCTCTCCATCCCCCCTGCTTTACCTCTTTCCCTTCCCCACAGCACCTGTATATATGTATATACGTTTGTACGTATTTATTACTCTATTTATTTTTCTTGTACATATTTATTCTACTTATTTTATTTTGTTAATATGTTTTGTTTTGTTCTCTGTCTCCCCCTTCTAGACTGTGAGCCCACTGTTGGGTAGGGACCATCTCTCTATGTTGCCAACTTGTACTTCCCAAGCACTTAGTACAGTGCTCTGCACACAGTAAGTGCTCAATAAATCATCATCATCATCATCATCAATCGTATTTATTGAGCGCTTACTGTGTGCAGAGCACTGTACTAAGCACTTGGGAAGTACAAATTGGCAACATAGAGAGACAGTCCCTACCCAACAGTGGGCTCACAGTCTAGAAGGGGGAGACAGAGAACAAAACCAAACATACTAACAAAATAAAATAAATAGAATAGCTGTGTACAAGTAAAATAAATAAATAAATAGAGTAATAAATATGTACAAACATATATACAGGTGCTGTGGGGAAGGGAAGGAGGTAAGACAGGGGGATGGAGAGGGGGACGAGGGGGAGAGGAATGAGGGGGCTCAGTCTGGGAAGGCCTCCTGGAGGAGGTGAGCTCTCAGTAGGGCCTTGAAGGGAGGAAGAGAGCTAGCTTGGCAGATGGGCAGAGGGAGGGCATCCCAGGCCAGGGGGAGGATGTGGGCTGGGGGTCGATGGCAGGACAGGCGAGAACGAGGCATGGTGAGGAGATTAGTGGCAGAGGAGCAGAGGGTCCGGGCTGGGCTGTAGAAGGAGAGAAGGGAGGTGAGGTAGGAGGGGGCAAGGTGATGGACAGCCTTGAAGCCCAGGGTGAGGAGTTTCTGCCTGATGCGCAGATTGATTGGTAGCCACTGGAGATTTTTGAGGAGGGGAGTAACATGCCCAGGGCATTTCTGGACAAAGACAATCCGGGCAGCGGCGTGAAGTATGGATTGAAGTGGAGAGAGACACAAGGATGGGAGATCAGAGAAGAGGCTGATGCAGTAGTCCAGAGGGGATAGAATGAGAGCTTGAACGAGCAGGGTAGAGGCATCTTATTAAAACTCTCACCCCTTCCCTCGTCCCCTCCTTAGCTTCTATGTTCAATAGCTCACTTTCCACTGGTTCCTTCTCCTCTGCCTTCAAACATGCCCATTTCTCTCTCATCCTAAAAAAAACCCTCTCTTGACCCCACTGCCCCTTCTAGTTATCACCCTATCTCCCTCCTACCCTTCCTTTCCAAACTCCTAAAACGAGTCGTCTATACTCGCTGTCTCGAATTCTTCAACTCCAACTCTCTCCTCGACCCCCTCCAGTCTGGCTTCCATCCCCTACACTCCACCAAAACTGCCCTCTCAAAGGTCACCCATGACCTCCTTCTTGCCAAATCCAATGGCTCATACTCTATCCTAATCCTCCTCGACCTCTCATCTGCCTTCGACACTGTGGATCACCCCATTCTCCTCAACATGCTATCCAACCTTGGCTTCACAGACTCCGTCATCTCCTGGTTCTCCTCTTAGCTCTACAGTCGTTCATTCTCAGTCTCTTTTGTGGGCTCCTCCTTCCCCTCTCATCCTCTTACTGTAGGGGTTCCTCAAGGGTCAGTTCTTGGTGCCCTTCTGTTCTCTATCTACACTCACTCCCTTAGTGAACTCATTCGCTCCCACGGCTTCAATTATCATCTCTACGCTGATGACACCCAAATCTACATCTCCACCCCTGCTCTCTCTCCCTCCCCCCAGGCTCGTATCTCCTCCTGCCTTCAGGACATCTCCATCTGGATGTCTGCCCGCCATCTAAAACTCAATATGTCCAAGACTGAGCTCCTTATCTTCCCTCCTAAACCCTGTCCTCTCCCTGACTTTCCCGTCACTGTAGATGGCATTACCATCCTTCCCATCTCACAAGCCCACAACCTTGGTATCATCCTCGACTCCGCTCTCTTGTTCACCCCTCACATCCAATCCGTCACCAAAACCTGCCAGTCTCACCTCCACAACATCACCAAGATCCGACCTTTCCTCTCCATCCAAATCACTACCTTGCTGGTTCAATCTCTCATCCTATCTCGACTGGTTTACTGCATCAGCCTCCTCTCTGATCTCACATCCTCCTGTCTCTCCCCGCTTCAGTCTATACTCCATTCTGCAGCCCAGATTATCTTTGTACAGAAATGCTCTGGGCATGTCACTCCCCTCCTCAAAAATCTCCAGTGGTTGCCTGTCAACCTACAAATCAAGCAAAAACTCCTCACTTTCGGCTTCAAGGCTCTCCATCACCTTGCCCCCGCCTACCTCACCTCCCTTCTCTCCTTCTCCAGCCCAGCTTGCACCCTCAGCTCCTCTGCCGCTAACCTCCTCACTGTACCTCGTTCTCGCCTGTCCTGCCATTGACCCCTGGCCCACGTCCTTCCCCTGGCCTGGAATGCCCTCCCTCCACACATCCACCAAGCTAGCTCTCTTCCTCCTTTCAAGGCTCTACTAAGAGCTCACCTCCTCCAGGAGGCCTTCCCAAACTGAGCCCCCTTTTTCCTCTCCTCCTCCCCATCCCCCCCGCCCTACCTCTTTCCCCTCCCCACAGCACTTGTGTGTGTTTGTACAGATTTATTACTCTATTTTACTTGTACATCTTTCCTACTCTATTTTGTTAATGACATGCACATAACTATAATTCTATTTATTCTGATGGTTTTGGCACCTGTCTACATGTTTTGTTTTGTTGTCTTTCTCCCCCTTCTAGACTGTGAGCCCGTTGTTGGGTAGGGACTGTCTCTATATGTTGCCGACTTGTACTTCCCAAGCACTTAGTACAGTGCTTTGCACACAGTAAGCACTCAATAAATACAATTGAATGAATTATTATTATTATTAAACAGACATATTCCCTGCCCATGACAAGTTAGAGGGGAAGACAGACATTCATAGAAATCAATAAAATAAAATGAAATGAATGTCTGCCCAGCACTCAGTACTGTGCTCTGCCTCTTATAAATAAACACGATCACCAATCTGTCGCTGCTTCTTGGCACTCAGGAAACCTCTCCCTC
The DNA here is from genome assembly GCF_015852505.1 of Tachyglossus aculeatus. Lineage (NCBI taxonomy): Eukaryota > Metazoa > Chordata > Mammalia > Monotremata > Tachyglossidae > Tachyglossus > Tachyglossus aculeatus. Next base: position 22,879,728 of record NC_052066.1, on the reverse strand, counting down.
CCCAACGACCTGCCTGGAATGGCAACTGTTGGCCACCCCTCGCTCCACAAGCCTGGAAGCCAGAATAATAATAATAATAATAATGTTGGTATTTGTTAAGCTCTTACTATGTGCAAAGCACTGTTCTAAGCGCTGGGGGGAACACAAGGAGATGAGGTTGTCCCATGTGGGGCTAACAGTCTTAATCCCCATTTTACAGATGAGGGAACTGAGGCACAGAGAAGTGAAGTGACTTGCCCAAGGTCACGCAGCAGACATGTGGGGGAGGTAATCCCCGCTCCATCGTATGTCTGCTGAGTGAACTTGGGCAAGTCACTTACTTCTCTGGGCCTCACTTACCTCATCCATATAACTTTGGCATTATCCCTCACTATTCTCTATCATTCAACCCACATATTCAATCCCTCACTAAATCCTATCTGTTTCACCTTCAAAACATCACTAACATCCACCCTTTCCTTTCTATCCAAACTACTTCCACATTAACAGAATCACTTACCCTCTCCCTCCTTGAATACTGTATCAGCCTCCTTGCTTACCTCCCAGCCTCTTGTCTCTACCCACTCCAGTCCATACTTACCTCTGCAGCCCAGATCATTTTTCTACAGAAATGTTCAGGATATGTTTCCCACTCCTCAAGAAACTCCAGTGGTTGCCCATCCACCTCAGAATCAAACAAAAACTCCTCACCATTGGCTTTAAAGTACTCAATCCCCTTGCCCACTCCTACCTCACCTCTCTTCTTTCCTTTCAAACCCCAGCCTGTGCACTTCATTCCTCTAGTGCTAATCTTCTCACTGTGCCTCGATGTCATCTTCACGTCCTCCCTCTAACCTGGAATACTCTCCCTCCTCAAATCCAACGTTCAATTACTCTCCCCTCCTTTCAAAGCCTTATTGAATGCACATCATTTCCCAGAGGCCTTCCCTGGCTAAGCCCCACTTTCCTCTTCTCCCACTTCCTTCTGCATCGTCCTGACTTGCTCCCTTTATTAATTCCCCCCTCTCAGTCACAGAGTACTTATATACGTAGCTCTAATTTATTTATGTATACTAATGTGTGCCTGCCCCCTTGTAGACTGTAAGCTCACTGTGGGAAGGGAATGCCTCTGTTATATTATTATACTGCACTCTCCCAAGCGCTTAGTACAGTGCTCTGCACACAGTAAGCACTCAATAAATACAATTGAATGAATGAATGAATACATCAATCATCGGTAAAAAATGGGGATTAAGAGTGTGAGCCTATTGTGTCCAACCTGATTAACTTGTATCTACCCCAGTGCTTGGAAGTGTGTACTTGGCACACAATAAGCACTTAAGAAAGAACATAATTATTAGGCTGGGCATGAACCAGAACGTGATGATTTCAAACACACCACCGTGAGGAAGTCCACTAGAGTTCTTTCAGACGTAGAAGATTTCTTTTAATAATAATAATAATGGCATTTATTAAGCACTTACTATGTGCAAAGCACGGTTCTAAGCACTGGGGAGGTTACAAGGGGATCAGGTTGTCCCACGGGGGGCTCACAGTCTTCATCCCCATTTCACAGATGAGGAAACTGAGGCACAGAGAAGTTAAGTGACTTGCCCAAAGTCACACAGCTGACAATTGGCGTAGCTGGGATTTGAACCCATGACCTCAGACTGGAAAGCCCGGGCTCTTTCCCCTGAGCCATGCTGCTTCTTCAAAAGTACCCTTTTGGTGGGACAATGTGGGGAGAGGCAGAGGGAGCCTGTTCCCAATCTTTAGGTTCCTCTCCCAATTTCACATGAACCAAGACACCTTTCAGAGCGGCAGGAGCTGAGGTGGAGGCAGGATGGGTGCTGAAAATAAAAAGTTGTAGCCAAAAAGGTAGAGCCACTCTGGGGAAGCAGCAGGGCCTTGTATAGGAAGCATGGGCCTGGGAATCAGAGGACCTATAAGCTCACTGTGGGCAGGGAATGTGTCTGTCATATTGTTCATTCATTCATTAATCACATTTATTGATGATGATGATGATGATGGCATTTGTTAAGCGCTTACTATGTGCTAAGCACTGTTCTAAGCACTGGGGGGGATCCAGAAGGCCTTCCCAGACTGTCTCCTCCATCCTCTCCCCCTCCTCCCCTTCTCCATCCCCCCCAGCCTTACCTCCTTCCCTTCCGCACAGCACCTGTATGTATGTATATACGTTTGTACATACTTATTACTCTATTTATTTTACTTGTACATATTCTATTTATTTTATTTTGTTAGTATGGTTTGTTCTCTGTCTCCCCTTTCTAGACTGTGAGCCCACTGTTGGGTAGGGACCGTCTCTATATGTTGCCAGCTTGTACTTCCCAAGCGCTTAGTACAGTGCTCTGCACACAGTAAGCGCTCAATAAATACGATTGAAGGAAGGATACAAGGTAACCAGGTTGTCCCCCATGGGGCTCACAGTCTTAATCCCCATTTTCTAGATGAGGGAACTGAGGCGCAGAGAAGTTAAGTGACTTGTCCAAAGTCACACAGCTGACAAGTGGTGGAGACGGGATTAGAACCCATGACCTCTGACACCCAAGCCCGGGATCTTTCCACTGAGCCACGCCACTTCGTGCAGAGCACTGTACCAAGTGCTTGGGGGAGTACAATACAACAGTAATCAGACAAATTCAAATTCCCTGCCCACAGTGATCTTAATCTAGAGGAGTGCTCTCCCAAGCACTTAGTACAGTGCTCTGTACATAATAAGCATTCAATACACATGATTGACTGACTGCCTGACTGGCTGACCGACCAGAGTTCTAACCCCAGAAACGTGACTTGCCTACTTTGTCACCTTGGGCAAGCCACTTAACTCGTCTGGGCCTCATTTTCCTCACCTGCAAAATGAGGATTCAATCCCTGTTCTCGCTCTTACTTGGGCAGGGACTGAGTCCGACCTCATTAACTTGCATCTTCCCCAGCATTTAGGATGGTACTTGATACATAGTAAGTGCTTAACAGACACCATAAAAAAGATATCTGGTGTCCCATCCAGACCAGAAAGGGGATTGACCAGTCTGTCAGACAGTCAGTCAAATTTATTGAGCACTTACTGTGTGCAGAGTACTGTACTAAGGGCTTGGGAGAGTACAGTATAACAATATACAGGCACATTTTGCTCACCACAACAAGATTAAAGTCTAGAGAAGTAGAACCAGCTGAACACCAGACCATCTGGTACAAAACTGGACAAATGGCAATTTACCCTGGCTCCCCAATTACATCGCCTATCGTCATGGACAAGAAAGGACTTCACTTTTAAGAGGAATTGAAGTCCATCACCTAAACACCCGCTTGCCTTATCCTGTCCTTTCCCAAACCTAGTAGGGGAGAGGTTCTTCTCAATCTATTTACCATGACTCACTCCCTTTACTCTTCACCCCTCTCTCCACTCCGCAGCACTTTGGTGTATATATAATGATGATATTTGCTAAGCACTTACTATGTGCCAAGCATTGTTCTAAGCACTGGAGTAGATACAAGGTGATCAGGTTATCCCACGTGGGGCTCACGGTCTTAACCCCCATTTTCCAGATGAGGGAACTGAAGCCCGGAGAAGTGAAGTGATTTGCCCAAAGTCACACAGCTGACAAGTGGTGGAGCCGGAATTAGAACCCATGACCTCTGACTCCCAAGCCTGGGCTCTTTCCACTGAGACACGCTGCTTCTCTATATGAAGCAGCGTATACATATATATATATATGTATATAACTACAACTCTATTTATTTTGATGCCTGTTTACTTGTACTGATGTCTGTCTCACCTGCTCTAGACTGTGAACCCATTGAGGGGATTTATTTATGTATTCGTTTGTTTGTTTGTTTGTTTGTTTAAATACCTATATTATTATAGGTATTTATTACTCTATTTATTTATTTATTACTCTATTTATTTATTTATTCATTTTACTTGTACATATCTATTCTATTCATTTTATTTTGTTAATATGTTTGGTTTTGTTCTCTGTCTCCCCCTTTTAGACTGTGAGCCCACTGTTGGGTAGGGACTGTCTCTATATGTTGCCAACTTGTACTTCCCAAGTGCTTAGTACAGTGCTCTGCACACAGTAAGCGCTCAATAAAAACAATTTATTGATTGATTGATTGATTGATTTCCTCTCTTTATTGCTGTTTGTACCTTCCAATTGCTTAGTACAGTGTTCTGCACACAGTAGGCACTCAATAAATACGATTGAATGAATGAATGAATGCGGCAAGCCCCTTGGGATAATAATAATTATGGTCCTTGTTAAGCGCTTACTATGATCCTACCAGGCACTGTTCTAAGCTCTGGGGCAGATCCCTTGGAAGACTAATAATAATAATAATAATGGTATTTGCTAAGTGCTTACTATGAAATATGCCAGGCACTGCTCTAAGTGCTGGGGTAGATACAAGATAATCAGGTTGGACCCAGCCCCTGCCTCACCAAGGGCTCACAGTCTCAATCCCTATTTTACAGATGAGGGAACTGAGGCACAGAGAAGTGAAGAGACTTGCCCATAGTCACACACAGCTGACAAGTGTTGTTTATTGTTGTATTGTACTTTTCCAAGCGCTTAGTACAGTGCTCTGCACATGGTAAGCGCTCATTAAATAGGATTAACGATTGAATGAATGAAGTGGTGGAGCCGGGGTTAGAAGCCATGAACTTCTGACTCTCGGGCCCTTGCTCTTTCTGCTGTATGAACCGCTACACATGTGGGTGCGGGGATCCACTCTTGTACTCAAAACGGACGTTCAGAGGACAAAGCCATATTGATTCTGGTTTTCCGGGCCATCTTGAATTCTCCAAAGAAGTTATGAAAAGTATAATATCAAACCTATTAACCTTGTCAGAGTTTGCTTACTGTACACAGCCCAAAGAAGTGGCGAGGTTGCTATGGGAACCCCAATGAACGAGAAGTTTCCTAAAATGCCATACTTGGGCAAGGACAAATCCAGGGTGGGCAGGAAGTCATTTTTAAGTCCCTTGAGAGTTTGCCCAAGTGCTTGTACTGAAGTGGTGATTTTTCTGGAGGGAGAGGCCTTCAGATAGGAAAGAAATCTGAAAAGTCAGAGTATTCCTAAAACAAACGTAATGTGGGTTTGTAGAGAAGTAGCATGGCATAGTGGAAAGAGCCCAGGCTTTGGAGTCAGAGGTCATGGGTTCAAATCCCAGCTCCACCAATTGCCAGCTGTGTGACTTTGGGCAAGTCACTTCACTTCTCTGTGCTTCAGTTACCTCATCTGTAAAATGAGGATTAAGACTGTGAGCCCCCTGTGGGATAACCTGATCACCTTGTATCCTCCTCAGCGCTTAGAACAGTGCTTTGCACATAGTAAGCGCTTAATAAATGCCATTATTATTATTATTATTATTATTATTCTCTGGGCCTCAGTTCCTTCATCCTGTAAAATGGGGATTAACACTGTGAGCCCCCCGTGGGACAACCTGATCACCTTGTAACCTCCCCAGTGCTTAGAACAGTGCTTTGCACATAGTAAATGCTTAGTAAAATGCCATCATTATTATTATTATTATTATTAGTCTCTGGGCCTCAGTTCCCTCATCCTGTAAAATGGGGATTAACACTGTGAGCCCCCCGTGGGACAACCTGATCACCTTGTAACCTCCCCAGTGCTTAGAACAGTGCTTTGCACATAGTAAGTGCTTAATAAATGCCATCATTATTGTTATTCAATCTTATTTATTATTATTGTCTGCTGTGTGACCCTGAGCAAGTCACTTCACTCAGTTACCTCATCTGTAAAAGGGGGATTGAGACTCTGAGCCCCGCAAAAAGCAAAAACTCCTCACTACTGGCTTCACAGCTCTTCATCCCCTCACCCCCTCCTACCTCAGCTCCCTTCTCTTTTTCTTCATCCCAGCCCGCACCTTCCGCTCCTCTGCCGCTAACCTCCTCACTGGGCCTCGTTCTTACCTATCCTGCCACCAACCCCTGACCCACGTCCTTCCCCTGGCCTGGAATGCCTTCCCTCCTCACATCCACCAGACTAGCTCTTTTCCCACCTACAAAGTCCTACTGAGAGCTCACCTCCTCCAGGAGGCCTTCCCAGACTGAGCCCCCCCTTTTCTTCTGCTCCTCCTCCCCAACGCCCCTACTCCCCTCCCTCTGCTCTACCCCATTCCCTGCCCCACAGCACTTGTGTATATTTGTACATATTTATTATTCTATTTATTTTATTAATGATGTGTATAGCTCTGTAATTCTATTTATCTATTTTGATGCTATTGATGCCTGTCTTCTTGTTTTGTTTTGTTGTCTGTCTTGCCCTGCTAGACTGTGAGCCCATTGTTGGGTAGGAATTGTCTCTAACTATTGCCAAATGTACTTTCCAAATGCTTGAGTAAGCGCTCAATAAATACGATGGAATGAATGAATGACAGGGACTTTATCCAACTTGATTTGCTTGTATTCAGCCCAGTGCTTAGCACAGTGCCCGCCACATTGTAAACACTTATCAAATACCATTATTATTATTATTATTATGTGGCTCTGCATGTGTGTGTCCATTTAATGTACAAGCAGTGAAATCTCCCTCCTTGACTGAAAGTCCTATGTGGTACAGGGGCTGCACCTGATCTGACTGTATTGTATCTATCTCATGAACAAATATCGCAACTATTATTATTCTTGTGATTTGATTCTCTTCTATTTACACCAGCAGTTAGCACAGAACTTGATACACTGTAAATGCCCAATAAATACCATAATTATCATTATCTTCCCTTTGAAAAATTCCTTTCAAAGAACACTATTTCCCCTATTATTTAACCACTGAGATGGGACTGTGCCTAATCTGATTTTCTTGTGTCTACCCCAGGGCTGAATATAAATAAATCAGTTGTATCTACTGGGGACTTACTGTATGCAGAGCACTGTACTAAGTGCTTGGGAGAGTACAATATAATAGAGTTGATAGACACGTTCCCTGCCCACAGAGAGCTCAATACAGTTCTTGGCAAGTAGTAAGCAGCATGGATTGAGCATGAGCCTGGGATCACTCATCTGCTGTGTGACTTTTGGCAAGTCTCTTAACTTCTCTGTTCCTCAGTTGCCTCATCTGTGAAATGGGGATTGAGACTGTGAACCCCATGTGGGACAGAAGACTGTGTCCAAACTGAGTAGCTTGTATTTACCCCAGCACTTACTATAGTGCTTGGCATAAAGTTAGTGCTTAACAAATACCATTAAAAAACCACTCCTCACTACATACCATTATGGGAAGCAGCATGGCCTAGTGGAAAGAACACAGGCCTGTGAGTCAGAAGACCTGGGTTCTAATTCCAGCTCTGCCACTTGCCTGTGGTGTGACCTCGGGCAAGTCACTTAACTTCTCTGTGCCTCAATTTCCTCAACTGTAAAATATGGATTCAATAACTGTTTCCCTCCTGCTCTGGCTGTGAACCCATGTGGGACCACAACTAGGTCCAACCTGACTAATTTGTATCTACCCCAGGGCTTAAAACAGTGCTCGACGCTTAGACAAATACCATAATCATTATGAATAAAATATTCACATTTTTTTCAATTCCTTACAAAAATCCCGAGCAAAAACACTGCAGTTTCAAACCCTTTTTTCAAAATTGCATTTGTTAAGTGCTTACATCTCCGGCCCTGATCTCTCCCTTCTCTGCAATTTCGCATTTCCTCCTGCCTTTGGGACGTCTCTACTTAGATGTCTCATCGACACCTCAAACTTAACAAGTCCAAAACTGAACTCCTCATCTTCCCACCCAAACCCAGTTTTCCCCATATTTTTCCCATAACTGTAAACAATACCACAACCTCGCTATCTCACAATAGATCATATTTATTGAGAGCTTACTGTGTGCAGAGCACTGAACTAAGCTTCTGGGAGAGTCGAACAGAGCTGGGAGATAATGTTCCCTACCCAAAATGAGTTTACGGTCCTGTAACCTTGGTGGTGTCCTCAACTCAGCTCTTATTTCACCTGCATATTTAATCTGTCACCAAATCCCCTCAGTTCTATCTCCACAAAACTGCTAAAATCCACCCCTTCCTCTCCATCCAAACAGCTACTACACTGATCCAAGCATTTATCCTATCCTATTTTGGCTACTGTATCTGTCTCCTCGCTGACCTCCCTGTCTCCCTATCTCTTCCAACTCCAGACCCTCTGGACACCATTTCACTCTGTTGAATGGATCATTTTGTCTAAAAAAAAAGTTCAGTTCACGTCTCCCCACTCCTCAAGAACCTCCAGTGGTTGCTCATCCACCTGTATATCATAATAATAATAATGATGGCATTTATTAAGTACTTATTATGTGCAAAGCACTGTCCTAAGTGCTGGGGAGGTTACCTTCCTCTTTTACCTTATGAAGGTCACATCTCCTCCCAGAGGCCTTCCCCAATTAAGCCCTCTTTTCCCAGTCTCCCTCTCGCTTCTGTGACTGCGAGTTCAATGTGGGCAGAAATGTATCTGTTTGTTGTTATATTGTACTCTCTCAAGTGCTTAGTACAGTACTTTGTGCACAGTAAGCGCTCAATAAATACCATTAAATGAATGAATCTGTGTGCAAAGATCTGCGCACTTGGATCTGTGAACTTTGCCCCTTCCTTCCTCTCCCCCTCGTCCCCCTCTCCACCCCCCTCATCTTACCTCCTTCCCTTCCCCACAGCACCTGTATATATGTATATATGTTTGTACATATTTATTACTCTATTTATTTATTTTACTTTTATATATCTATTCTATTTATTTTATTTTGTTAGTATGTTTGGTTTTGTTCTCTGTCTCCCCCTTTTAGACTGTGAGCCCACTGTTGGGTAGGGACTGTGTCTATATGTTGCCAACTTGAACTTCCCAAGCGCTTAGTACAGTGCTCTGCACACAGTAAGCTCTCAATAAATACAATTGATTGATTGATTGATTAATATTCACCTAACCCTCAACTGCACAGCAGAAATGTGCACATCTTTAAATTAAATATTAGAAATTATTTATTTATATTACTACCTCTCTCCCCCTTCAGACTGTAAATCGAGGGCAGGGAACATGTCTGCCAACTCTGTCGTATTGTACTCTTCCAAGTGCTTAGTACAGTTCTTGGCACATAGCAGTCGCCAGTAAATACCATTACTTGATCGATTGACTGATAAAGAATAATAATGATGGCATTTGTTAAGCACTTACTATGTGTGAAGCACTGTGCCAGGCACTGTAGTAAGAACTGGAATAGATACAAGATAATCAGGCTGGATATAGTTCATCTCCCACATGGGGCTCACAGTCTTAATCTCCAGTTTGCAGATGGAACCGAGAAGTCAAGCACCTTGCTCGAGGTCACACAGCAGAGAAGAAGTGGCGAAGCCGGGATTAGAAACACAGTTTGATTTATTGATCTATCAGTGGTATTTACAGAGAGCAGTAGTAGAACACTAGGAGACTACAATCAAGTATGAAAACAAAATTCCTACTCTCAAGGACTCTGCAGGCTACAGATTGCCTCAGACTCCTCTCCCTCTTTTTCGGCCCATTTTAGGGAAGCAGCATGGCCACTAATAATAATAATAATAATAATAATAATAATAATAATAGCATTCATTAAGTCCTTACTATGTGCAAAGCAGTGTTCTAAGCACTGGGGAGGTTACAAGGTAATCAGGTTCTGATCAGTAGTGATCCTCACTACGAAGCACATCTCCGGAAAACAACAGCAATCCACATTTCTGAGGAGACACCCCAGTCTGGAACCCCTCAAAAACTTCCCCTCAAGTCCCCTCAGAACTATCTGTATGCCTCATCCAAGCAAGCTCACCACATGGATTCATTTTTTGTAAAAACACAGAAAAAGATGGGTTTGGTTCAGTTCAGTGCATTAGTGCTTCTGTAGGTAGAGGTGATAGGTATTGCATTATACTCTATAGGTGTTGCATTAACATTCTGTGACTTTTATGTAAATATGGCTGTTATTTACAATACAAATGCATTAAAATAGCTACTCTATAACTGAATACACAGTTTGGGGTTATTTTGGGTTATGCTGGTAAAACAAAATTGGGGAGCTAACGGTGGTTCAGGAACCAGTAAAGGGGAAGCAGTGTGGCCTTGTGGATAAAGCGTGGGCAAGTCAAAACTGCTGTATTCCTCAACTACCTCATCTGTAACTTATTTATACTGGTTTCTGTCTCCCTCTCTAATAATAATAATAATAATGGCATTTATTAAGCACTTACTATGTGCAAAACACTGTTCTAAGAGCTGGAGAGGTTACAAGGTGATCAGGTTGTCCCACGGCACGCTCACAGTCTTAATCCCCATTTCACAAATGAGGGCACTGAGGCACAGAGAAGTTAAGTGACTTGCTGAAAGTCACACAGCTGACAATTGGTGGAGCTGAGATTTGAACCCATGACCTCTGACCCCAAACCTGTGCTCTTTCCATTGAGCCATACTGTGAGCTTGTTGCGGGCAGGGAATGTGTCTGCTTATTGTTATACCGTACTCTCCCAAGCACTTAGCTCAGTGCTCTGCACACAGTAAGTGCTCAGTAAATTGACTAACAATGAATAAATGTAGAATAAGGATTAGGAGGGTGAGCCCCATGTAGGAAAGGAACTGTGTCCAACCTGATGAAGTTGTATCTACCCCAGTGCTTAGTTCAGTGCCAGGCACGTGGTAAGTGCTAAACAAATGCCATTTAAAATAAAAGGGTTCTGACTGATTTTTTTGAAAGCCAAATGTATGGTAAATGAAGATTTCCTGCAATTTTACCCATGACTGGTCAGTTTGCCCTTCTTTTGGTAGGCTAATGTCCCTTTGGGATGCAAATCCCTACATTTTAAACTTGTCTTCAAGACATAATGCATTCAAATCCATTATTATAGATAGATAGATGGATAGATAGATAGATATAGATAGATAGATATAGATAGATAGATAAATAGATAGATAGATAGATATAGATAGATAGATGATAGATAGATAGATAGATAGATAGATAGATGATAGATAGATGATAGATAGAGATAGATAGATAGATAGAGAGATAGAGAGATAGAGAGATAGAGAGATAGAGAGATAGATAGATGTATATATTTTTCCTGGTACTTGAGTTTACTACATTGCTCTAATTTTACCACCTGCTAAAATGGCCTAGGGATGGGGTTGGTTTTTATGATGATGGTGGTATTTGTTAAGCGCTTACTATGTGCCAGGCACTGTTCTAAGCACTGGGGTAGATACAAGGCAATCAGGTTGTCCCACGTGGGGCTCAGAGTCTTAATCCCCATCTTACAGATGAGGGAACTGAGGCACAGAGAAGTTAAGTGATTTGCCCAAAGTCACACAGCTGATAAGTGTCAGAACCAGAATTAGAACCCAAGACCTCTGATTCCCAAGCCTGAGGTCTTTCCACCAAGCCACGCTGATCCTTTATGCTATTGCTATGGTTTTTATCCCAGCGCTTAGAACAGTGCTTTGCACGTAGTAAGCGCTTAATAAATGCCATTATTATTATTATTATTATGCTATGACTACCTACATGCCCCTGATCACTTCAATTTTAATACCATGTAAATTTGAGTACTTAATGCCCTTCATGTTCCCCCAGGACCAGAGTACTAAGTTACATCTTTCCAACACTGATGCAGTTGTATATTCTGTTGTTTCTAAAATCCTCTTAGAATGGCAGAGGGAAACTTTCTGATCTCCCATCCTCCCATCTATACTTCATTCTGCTGCCTGGATTATTTTTGTACAGAAATGCTCCGGGCATGTCACTCCCCTCCTCAAAAATCTCCAGTGGTTGCCTGTCAACCTACAAATGAAGCAAAAACTCCTCACTCTCGGCTTCAAGGCTGTCCATCACCTCGCCCGCTCCTACCTCACCTCCCTTCTCTCCTTCTCCAGCCCAGCCCACACCCTCCTCTCCTCTGCCACTACTTCCTCACTGAGCCTCGTTCTCACCTGCCCTGCCATCGACCCCAGCCCATAATTCTATTTATCTATTTTAATGCTATTGACGCCTGTCTACTTGATTTGTTCTGTTGTCTGTCTCCCCCTTCTAGACCGTGAGCCCATTGTTGGGTAGGGATTGTCTCTGTCTGTTGCTGAATTGTACTTTTCAAGTGCTTAGTAAAGTACTCTGCACACAGTAAGTACTTAATAAATACGATTGAATGAATGAATGAATACTAGAAAGAGTCAGAGGACCTAGGTTCTAATCCCAGCTCCTCCATTTGTTTGCTGTGTGATCTTGGGCAAGTTACCTCATTTCTCAGTGTCTCAGTTTCCTCCTCTGTAACATGGGGATAATAATAATAATAATTATGGCATTTATTAAGCGCTTACTATGTTCAAAGCACTGTTCTAAGCGCTGGGGATCAGGTGATCAGGTTGTCCCATGGGGGCTCACAGTCTTCATCCTCATTTTACAGATGAGGGAACTGAGGTCCAGAGAAGTGAAGTGACTTGCCCAAAGTCACACAGCTAAGTGGCAGAGCCAGGATTTGAACCCATGACCTCTGACTCCAAAGCCCGGGCTCTTTCTACTGAGATTGTGAATCCCAGGTGGGACTATGCCTGTGTCCAACCTGCTTATCTTATATCTACCTCAGTGCTTAGCACATAGTAAGTGCTTAATAAGTGCCATTTAAAAAGTCATAATAATCATTTATTAATCAATTCTAGCTCAAAGGACACGCAGGCTCCTGTCTCATCCTGCTCCCTTCTCTGCAAATTAAAGTGCAGGGTATTCTTTAAGGCTGATTGAATGGTTGACTGAATAAGGGAGAAAGAAAAGCAGCGTAACCTAGGGGAAAGAGTCTGGGCCTGAGAGTCAGACTGCCTTCATTCAGTCGTATTTATTGAGCACTTACTGTGTGCAGAGCACTGTACTAAGCACTTGGAAAGTACAATTTGGCAACAAATAGAAACAATCCCTACCCAATGGGCTCACAATCTAGAAGGTGGGAGACAGACAATAAAACAAAACAAAGCAAGTGGATGGGCATTAATAGCATCAATGTAAGCAAATGGAATTACATATAATACAGATTATTAATAAAATAAATATAATAATAAATATGTATATATACACACAAGTGCTGTGGGGTGGGGGGGGTAGAGAAGAGGGGGGGAGTAGCAACGATGAGGAGGGAAGGACCCTCCTTCCTCTCCCCCTCCTCCCCTTCCCCATCCCCCCGCCTTACCTCCTTCCCCTCCCCACAGCGCCTGTATATATGTTTGTACAGATTTATTACTCTATTTATTTTACTTGTACATATTTACTATTCTATTTATTTTATTTTGTTAATATGTTTTGTTTTGTTGTCTTTCTCCCCCTTCTAGACTGTGAGCCCACTGTTGGGTAGGGACCGTCACTATATGTTGCCAACTTGTACTTCCCAAGCGCTTAGTACAGTGCTCTGCACACAGTGAGTGCTCAATAAACACGATTGAATGAATGAATGAATGAATGAAAAGCAGAGGAAAAGGCTGCTCAGTCTGGGAAAGCCTCCTGGAGGAGGTGAGTTTTCAGTAGGGCTTTGAAGTGGGGAAATTTGCTAGTTTGGTGAACGAATGTGAGGAGGGAGGGCATTCCAAGCCAGGGGAAGGACGTGGGCTCGGGGTCGATGGCAGGACGGGAGAGAACAAGGCACGATGAAGGAGGTTAGTGGCAGAGGAGTGAAGAGTGAGGGCTGGGCTGGACAAGGAGAGAAGGGAGGTGAGGTAGGAGGGGACAAACTGATGGAGAGCTTTGAAACCAATAGTGAGGAGTTTTTGTTTCATGCAAAGGTTGATAGGCAACCACTGGAGATTTTTGAGCGAGGGGTGACGCCTTGAACGTTTCTGTAGAAAGATAATCCGGCAGCAGAGTGAAGTATAGACTGAAGCGGGGAGAGACAGGAGGTTGGGAGATCAGAAAGGAGGCTGATGCAGTAATCCAGTCAGGATACGATGAGTGATTGTACTAACTTGGTAGCGGTTTGGATGGAGAGGAAAGGGCAGATCTTGGCGATATTATGAAGGTGAGATAGGCAGGTTTTGTTGATGGATTGGAATCCCACCTCCACCGCTGATCTGCTGTGTGACCTTTTAAGAGTCTCTTAACTTCTCTGGGACACAGTTTCCTCTTCTGCAGAATGGAGATAAAATACCTGTTCTCCTTCCTCCTTAGACTTTAAGCCCCGTGTGGGACCTGGTTGTCATGTAACTACTCCAGTACTTAGTACAGTGTTTAGAGCAGAGTAAAACTTTAACAAATACCACAATTATTTTTGCTATTATTATTACAACGGGGGTTGGCAATGGGCACATAAGGGAAAAAAATACAACAACCAAAAAATAACAAAATCAAAGTGGACTCCAGTGTCGCTTCTGCTCCGAGGTTCACTGTGCTGTTGAATATTCAAATTTAAGAGAAAAATGTGAGTCCAGAATTACAATTGTTTAACAGAAAGCATCAGGGATGTTCACAGAAGCCTAGAAAACTCCCTGAGGGGCGGCAGGGAGAGGGTCGCAAGGAAAGAACAATGAAAAAAGAGACGTTCAGAAAGTTGTTTTCTTTGCCTCTCTATTCGAGTCTAGATGTGCCTGATGAACAGAGTAATGAGAGGACGTGCCATTGTCCAGAGGTCCTCAGAGAGTAGGCTTAGAAAGACTTGCTACTTGGGGCAGACCCTCTGAAACTACAGCTGCATCCGTTGGAAGCAAGAGTCCATTGTCTCCGCCTCGTTCGGAATCTTATTGGAATTTAAGTAGGAAGAAGAAAACTCATCTTCGGATTAGCCTTTGTTCCTCCGTCTTTCTCTAAGGAGGCTCCCTGAATTTGTTTGCTAATGAAGGGACAAAGAAATCTGAGTGCGAGGGAATTGCGGGGACTCTTGACTCTGCATGGAAACCTGACTGAAAGGAAGTTCGGTCCCCGTTCAGACTTTCCAGGGCCTTCCCGCTTCTCAGAGTTGCTTCGCCTTTTGTGGCCTGGTCATTTCAAAGGCAGGAGGATTCTGCTTTGCTTGCTTCTGGTTGTCACCAGGGCCTGGGAGGAAAAGATCCCGGAGTCCAGGCTTCATCTGAAGGTTAAAAGGCCAGCAACATCATCTTATAGGGTTAAATGTCCTCCCCTCATCTCTCCCGCTTCAAGGACCTCAGAGGTTACAGAAGAGAACAGAGCAGCAATCACCCGTTGAATTTCTGATAAGATGTGGCCTAGTCCCCTGGCTTCACCTTCCCAACCTTCATTATTTTTTGCTTTGGAGTCTGAACCCAAGAGACAGCAAGGGGAAAGAAAGGAAGAAGAATTTCTAAATGACCTCCAAACACACAGAAGTCGCCGGGCCACTTTTCCGCAGCTTCACACGGTGACTAGCACAGAATAGACTGGTGAAATAAGCAGCCTGACAGTGGCATTTAAAGGACCAGGAGCTGCTTAAGGGGGAAGAAAAACAGAGACAGAGGGAATTGGATCGAGCTACATTAGGACAAATTAAATGAACTGTCAGCGAAAAACAGTTGACTAGGTCAAGGGAAAAAAGTTTTCCAATCCTGGCTGTCCTCATTTTCAGGCCCCCATTGGAGGCAGAACTAAGGTCAAAAGGAACAGGAAGAAAGATTCTTTTAGTCCTTTGCTGTGGGCTACCCTCTAGACTATAAGGTCCTTGTGGGCAGGGATCATGTCTAACAACTCTATCGTATTGCACTCTCTCAGGCGCTTTGTACAGTCCTCTGCACATAGTAAGCACTCAATGAATACTGTTGATTGATTGGGAAGTATATTTCTGTGAGGGAAGAGGCCAAACATTTCCTAGAATCCTGTGGGAATGAAACCCAACTAGGAAGTCAGAGCTTTCCAATTGTGGTGGGAAGGAATGTCATTCCTTTTCCTCTTCCTCTTCCTCCTGTGGTTTGTTGAGACACCCCTTGTTCGCTTGGCTATAGGTCTGTTCTCCATGGTGGCTTCTAAAGTAAACATGTTTGACCCTCAGAAATACTGAGCGTAGATCATCATCATCATCATCATCATCATCATCAATCGTATTTATTGAGCGCTTACTATGTGCAGAGCACTGAACTAAGCAATAGATAACTTTTTCTGGGTATTTATGGGAGTCTGCTTGAGTATCTATTTTGGAAACCAACTTTTAACCAACCTTGCTCCATTATGCTGTCAGTCTCCATTTTGCATTAATCTATCTTGTTTTACTAAATCAGACTAAAGCCACGCCCTTCTCCTGTTGTCAATTTCAGCCACATCTTGTCCTCTGTTAAGAAAACTGGAGCCATACTTAATTGGATTGTGTTGTTGGTGTGGAGAATGAACACCAGATCCACCATGGACTACAACCAGCTACTCTCCCACCTCTCTTTGATTCGTTCATTCATTCAATCGTATTTATTGAGCGCTTACTGTGTGCAGAGCACTGGACTAAGCACTTGGGAAGTACAAGTCTGCAACATATAGAGACGGTTCCTACCCAACGACGGGCTCACAGTCTAGAAGTTGAGCCCGCTTTTAGGGCGACAGACTCTGTCTGTCCGCATCCATTCAGCTCTGTATTAAATATTGAAAACTCCTTTTGCGACTTGGTTTTTTTTGGACTCGAAACTATGGTAGTAGGTTTATGGAACGAAGCCTGTATAATTAGTGAAGTGAAAGATTAAGTTCAAGTTTGGCTCCCATCGCCCCCTCACCTTGAGTTCTGTTTTAAAATGTATGGCCGGCTTGGAACATTAATTAATTAACTGAATATTAACCGTATATTAACTGTGGTATTTGTTAAGCACTTACTATCTGCCAAGAGCCATACTAAGGGCCCGTGTAGATGCAAGATTATCAGGTCCCGCATGGTGCTTACGGTATAAGTAGGATGGAGAATAGATACTGAACTCCCATTTTACAGTTGTGGAAACTGAGGCACGGGAAAGGTAAGTGACTTGCCCAAGGTCACACAGTAGAGAAGCGGTAGAACTGACATTAGAACTCAGGTCCCCTGAGTCCCAGGTCTGTACTCTATCCATTAGGTATTCCAAGACCTTTAAAGGAACTGGAGGTTCTCTACTAAACACTGGGGTAGATACAAAATAACTGGGTTGGACAGAGTCTCTGTTCCACACAGGGCTCACAGTCTTAATCCCCATTTTACAGATGAGGGAACTGAGGCACAGAGAAGTGAAGCGTCTTATGCAAGGTCACAGAGCAGACAAGTGGCAGAGCAGGGATTAGAACCTCGGTCCTTCCATCTCCCAGGCCTGTGCTCTTTCCACTAGGCCACGGGAATATAATAGAAATAGTAGACATGTTCCTGGCCCTTAATGAGCTTGCTCAATATTTTAAGGATTGCAAAGAGAGTAGAAATGGGAAAGAGTTTAAGAGATTCATTCATTCGTTCATTCAATCGTACTTATTGAGTGCTTACTGTGTAGAATGGGAGTTTAAGAGATTCATTCATCCGTTCATTCAATCGTATTTATTGAGTGCTTACTGTGTGCAGACCACTGTACTAAGTGCTTGGAAAGTACAATTCGGCAACAAATAGAGACAATCCTGAAATCCCACCCTGCCTCAGGTCTGAGAATGGAGCTGAGAATCAGAGGACTAATCTGTAAAGTAGGGATGAAGACTGTGAGCCCCATGTGGAACACGGACTGTCTCCAAGCTGATCAGCTTGTATCTACCCCACCATAAAAAAAGTCAGTGGTTCATTCAATCCAGTCCAGTCTCCTGTTTCCACCAAGGCAGCCCATTGGAAGTAGAGAGTTGCCTCCCCAGATAGGTTGGGAAATTTTTCAAGACGTCAGTGCAGTGCTCTGCACACAGTAAGCGCTCAATAAATACCACTGATTGATTGACCAGGCCATGGAGAGGAGCTGCTAAGGGTTTAAACTCCCCCTCTAATCTGTAAACTCGTTGTGCTACCGACTTTGTGGTTTCATACTCACCCAAGTGCTCAATATAGTCCTCTGCTCACCCCAAGTGCTCAGTAAACACCATCGATTGGTCGGACGTTCATTTCACCTGTGAAATTTTACTTCCACTACAACCTATAGCTAACTGACACAGCTCCCTGGGGTAGGAAGCTGTAGGATTTCAAGACATTTCACCACCTAATAATAATAATAATTGTGGTATTTGTGCTTACTATGTACCAAGCACAGTACCAAGCACTGGGATAGATATAAAGTAACCATGTCGGACACAGTCGTTGTCCAGCTGAGACAGTGCTCTGCCCACAGTAAGCACTCAATAAATACGATTGAAAGAATGAATGAATGGTATCCAACTGTTAGACTGAGGCTCAAAATCTCAGTAGGCGAGAAAACAGGTATCAAATCTCCACTTTGTGGATGAGGAAACTGAGGCACAGAGATGTTAGGAGACTTCTTTATGGCCTCACAGCACGCAGATGGTCAGGATATGAGCCCATGTGCTTTAACGCCCAGGCCCGTGTCTTTCCACTAGGCCTCACTGCTTCTCTATCTCTTCCCCCATTCCCCCTTCACCATTAGCCATTCAATCAATCAGTGGTATATATTAATAATAATAATAATTCTGGTATTTGTTAAGTGCTTACTATGTTCCAGGAACTGTACTGAGAGTTGGGGTGGATGTGAGCAAATCAGGTTGGACACAGTCCCTGTCCCACGTGGGGCTCACAGTCATCATCCCTATTTTACAGATGAGGTAAATGAGGCACAGAGAAGTGAAGTGATTTTCTCAAGTGTCGGAGCAGGATTAGAAGCCATGACCTTCCGACTTCCGGGCCCGTGCTCTATCCACTATGCCATGCTACTCCCACCGTTTTGGCTGATGCCTGTTACATTTCATTTAGTATTCAGAGAAATGTGAAGCGGCGTGGCTCAGTGGAAAGAGCGCGGGCTTTGGGGTCAGAGGTCATGGGTTCGAATCCCAGCTCCGCCACAAGTCTGCTGTGTGACCTTGGGCAAGTCACTTCACTTCTCGGAGCCTCAGTTACCTCACCTGTAAAATGAGGGTGATGACTGTGAGCCCCACGTGGGACAACCTGATCACCTTGTATCCCCCCAGTGCTTAGAACAGTGCTTTGCACATAGTAAGCGCTTAACAAATACCATTATTATTATTATTATTATTTTGTTCCTGGGCCCTGAGGCTGCTTTAAGTGAAAGGCACAACTTTATATATGAAACAAATTTGCTTTCCTCTATCTGTAATTAAATTTAATGTTTGTTTCCCCTACTAGACTGTGTGCACCTTGAGAGCAAGTATCATGCCTACTATTTCCTCTGCACTCTAATATTAATTCTAATACTCGTGCTCTAATACGGTGCACAAAGTGTTCAAAAAAAAATAATAATAATGGCATTTATTAAGCGCTTACTATGTGCAAAGCACTGTTCTAAGCACTGGGGAGGTTACAAGGTGATCAGGTTGCCCCTCGAGGGGCTCACCATTTTAATCCCCATTTTACAGATGAGAGAACTGAGGCCCAGAGAAGTTAAGTGACTTGCCCAAAGTCTCACAGCTGACAATTGGCAGAGCTGGGATTTGAACCCCTGACCTCTGACTCCAAAGCCCGGGCTCTTTCCACTGAGCCACGCTGCTTCCCCTCAAAATACTACTGATTGATCGATGAATAGAAAATGAAAGCACACTAACCTGGGGGGCAGAGGACTTGATTTCTAATCCTGGCTCCACCACTGGCCTGCTGTGTGATCTTGGGCAAGTTGCTTAAGTTTTCGGTGCCTCATTCTTCTCATCTGTAAAATGGGGATTAAAAACCAGCTCTTTCTCCTACAGTCCCATGAGGGCCAAGAATTGTGTCTAACCTGATTATCTTGTCTTCAGTCAGTCAGTCAATTGTACTTACTGATAATGATTATAATAATTGTGGTGTTCGTTAAGCTCGTACTGTGTGCCAGGCACTGTATTAAGTGATGGGGTGAATACAAGCAAATCAGGGTGATGCAGTCCCTATCCTGCATGGGGCTCATAGTCTCAATCCCCATTTTACACATGAGGGAACTGAGGCACAGAGAAGTGAAGTGACTTGCCCAAAGTCATATAGCAGGCAAGGATTATAACCCATGCCCTTTTACTGCCAGGCCTGTGCTCTATCTTGTATCTTGTAAGAGAAGCAGCGTGGCTCAGTGGAAAGAGCCCAGGCTTGGGAGTCTGAGGTCATGGGTTCTAATCCCCACTCTGCCACTTGTCAGCTGTGTGACTTGCGGCAAAGTCACTTCACTTCTCTGTGCCTCAGTTCCGTCATCTGTAAAATGGGGATTAAGACTGTGAGCCCCATGCGGGACAACCTGATGAGCTTGTATCTACTCCCAACACTTAGAACAGTGCACCTCACATAGTAAGCACCCAACAAATACCATCATTATTATTATTATTATTGCACATCATGCTGCTTCTGCAGAGCATTGTACTTAAACCCTTGGGAGAATACAATATAGCAATAAACAGACACATTCCTTGCACACAGAGAGTTTGCAGTCTAGAGGGGAAGACCTGTATTTACCCCAGTGTTTATTACAATATTTAGCATATAGTAAGTACTTAACAAATATCACAATAATAATGATGATGATGATAATAACTATAATGATAATACTGTTATTAGAATGGCTTGGACTCCTCTTTGACCAGAACCATTCCCGATGACACCTGGACACAACCAAGCATAGGATTTTTCCAAAGCTAGCATGTTATTCAAAATGTAGTATATTAGATTAGATGCTGATTCACTCTAGACTGTAAGCTAGCTGTGGGAAGGGACTGTGTCTACCAACTGTGTTATATTATGCTCTTCCAAGCCTTAGTAGAGTGCTCAGCACACAGTAAGTGGAGAAGCAACATGGCAAAGTGAATAGAGCCTGGGTTCTAATACCGGCTCCAGCACTTGTCTGCTGTGTGATCTTGGGGGGGGGAAGAGGACTTAATCTGGGAAGGCTTCTTGGAGGAGGTGTGAGTTTAGCAGTTCTTTGAAGGTGGAGAGAGTGGTGGTCGGGCACACACTGAAGGGGAAGGAGTTCCAGGCTATGGGGGTGATGTGGAAAGGGGGTCGGTGGTGAGATGGATGAGTTCGAGGCTCAGTCAGTAAGTTGGTGCCAGGGGAAATGGAATGTGCAGGCTGGGCTGTAGTAGGAGTTTAGTGAGGTAAGGTAATAATAACAATAATCAAAATCATTATTGTACTTATTAAGCACTTACTATGTGCCAAGCACTGTTCTAAGCACTGGGGTAGATACAAGTCATTCAGGTTGGACACAGTCCCTGTCCCACATAGGGTTCACATGCTTAATCCCCATTTTACAGACGAGGTAACTGAGGCCCAGAGAAATGAAGTGACTTTCCCAAGGTCACACAGCATTCATGTGGTGGAGCTGGGATTAGAACCCATGACCTCTGACTCGCAGGCCCAGGCTCTGTCCACTAAGCCACGCTGAGGTAGGGTGGGGTGAGGTGATTGAGCTGATTAAAGCTGATGGTAAGGAGTTCCTGTCTGATGTTGGAGGTGGATGGACAGCCAAGCCGTCACCAAAACCTGCCAGTCTCACCTCCGCAACATTGCCAAAATCCGCCCTTTTCTCTCCATCCAAACCGCTACCCTGCTCGTTCAAGCTCTCATCCTATCCCGTCTGGATTACTGTATCAGCCTCCTCTCCGATCTCCCATCCTCCTGTCTCTCCCCACTTCAATCCATACTTCACGCCACTGACCGGATTGTCTTTGTCCAGAAACGCTCTGGGCATGTTACTCCCCTCCTCAAAAATCTCCAGTGGCTACCAATCAGCCTACGCATCAGGCAGAAACCCCTCACCCTTGGCTTCAAGGCTGTCCATCCCCTCGCCCCCTCCTACCTCCCCTCTCTTCTGTCCTTCTCCAGCCCAGCCCACACCCTCCGCTCCTCTGCCACTGCTCACCTCCTCACCGGGCCTCGTTCTCGCCCGTCCTGCCGTCGACCCCTGGCCCACGTCCTCCCCCTGGCCTGGAGTACCCTCCCCCCACCCATCCGCCAAGCTAGCTCTCTTCCTCCCTTCAAGGCCTTACTGAGAGCTCACCTCCTCCAGGAGGCCTTCCCAGACCGAGCCCCCTCCTTCCTCTCCCCCTCCCCCCCCCCCCCCCCCCCTCCATCCTCCCCGCCTTACCTCCTTCCCTTCCCCACAGCACCTGTATATATGTATATATGTTTGTACGGATTTATTACTCTATTTATTTATTTTACTTGTACATATTTATTCTACTTATTTTATTTTGTTAATATGTTTTGTTTTGTTCTCTGTCTCCCCCTTCTAGACTGTGATCCCACTGTTGGGTAGGGACCGTCTCTATATGTTGCCAACTTGGACTTCCCAAGCCCTTAGTACAGTGCTCTGCACACAGTAAGCGCTCAATAAATACGATTGATTGATTGATTGACTAGCTTGCATCTTCTCCAGTGCTTAGAACAGTGGTAGACACATAGCAAGCGCTCAACAAATATCATTATTATGGTAAGCACTAAAATACACTATTATCATTATTGTCCATTGGAGTCTCTTCTGGTCCTGGCATTCGATGGAATTCAGTGTCAGGTGGAATTTCAGATCAAGGGATTTGTTCTTTAGAAAAGTGAATTAAATATTGGTTTCTTGAGACACAGTACCATCTTGTGGCCAATTCCTGTGCCTCTTTCAGATGCCCGTAATAATACCAACAACTAGTCCAAGAGTGCAAATAACCCAAGGATTTCCACAGCATTTCATGGAACTCAAAGCACTATTCCAGTGCTTAGAACAGTGCTTTGCACATAGTAAGCGCTTAACAAATACCATCATTATTATTATTATCGATGATGATGATGACGGCATTTGTTAAGCGCTTACTATGTGCAAAGCACTGTTCCAAGCGCTGGGGAGGGTATCAGGTGATCAGGTTGTCCCACGTGAGGCTCACAGTCTTAATCCCCATTCTACAGATGAGGTAACTGAGGCACAGAGAAGCTAAGTGACTTGCCCAAGCTCACACAGCCGACAATTGGCAGAGCTGGGATTTGAACCCATGACCTCTGACTCCAAAGCCCGTGTTCTTTCCATTGAGCCACGCTGCTTCTGTGCCCCATTTACTATTCTGATATGTCTTTCCCCCTCCTCCCCCCTCCATCCCCCCATCTTACCTCCTTCCCTTCCCCACAGCACCTGTATATATGTATAATGTTTGTACATATTTATTTATTTATTTATTTTACTTGTACATATCTATTCTATTTATTTTATTTTGTTAATATGTTTGGTTTTGTTCTCTGTCTCCCCCTTCTAGACTGTGAGCCCACTGTTGCGTAGGGACCGTCTCTATACGTTGCCAACTTGTGCTTCCCAAGCAGTTAGTACAGTGCTCTGCACACAGTAAGCGCTCAATAAATACGATTGATTGATTGATTGATTTCAAGAAGGAATAGAACAGGTGAGATTAGCCCTGCTTTCTAACAGATTTTCCTGCAGCCAAGCCCAGGAGTGAGAAGCAGGGAGATTGATGATGATGGTATCTATGCTTTACTTATTTATTTATTTAAGAGAATAATAATGCTAATAATTGTGGTATTTTTAAGCGCTTACTATGTGCCAGGCAGTTCCAGATACAAGGTAATCACATTGGACACGGTCCCTGTCCCACATGGGCTCACCGCCTTAATCCTTAATCAATCGTATTTACTGAGTGCTCACTGTATGTGGAGCACTGTACTAAGCGCTTAAATCCTTAGACTTGGCACGACATAGTGGATAGATAGAGCACTTGCCTCAGAGTCAGAAGGTCATGCTTTCTAATCCCTGCTCTGCCGTGCATCTGCTGTGACCTTGGACAAGTCACTTCACTTCTCTGAGCCTCAGTTCCCTCATCTGGAAAATGAGGATTGAGACTGTGAGCCCCACATGGAACAGGGACTGTGTCCAACCCAATTTGCTTGTATCTGCTTAATACAGTGCCTGGCACATAGTAAATGCTTAACAAATACCATTATTATTATCATTTTCATAATAATAATAATCCCCATTTTACCGATGAGGTAACTGAAGAAAAGGCCCCCTTTTTCCTCTCCTCCTCCC
This sequence comes from Tachyglossus aculeatus, assembly GCF_015852505.1. Lineage (NCBI taxonomy): Eukaryota > Metazoa > Chordata > Mammalia > Monotremata > Tachyglossidae > Tachyglossus > Tachyglossus aculeatus. The sequence continues at coordinate 22,855,674 of NC_052066.1, read as the reverse complement.
CATCCCCCCCACCCTACCTCCTTCCCCTCCCCACAGCACCTGTATATGTTTGTACAGATTTATTACTCTATATATTTTACTTGTACATATTTACTATTCTATTAATTTTGTTAATGATGTGCATTTAGCTTTAATTCTATTTGTTCTGACGACTTGACATCTGTCCACATGTTTTGTTGTCTGTCTCCCCCTTCTAGACTGTGAGCCCACTGTTGGGTAGGGACCGTCTCTATATGTTGCCAACTTGTACTTCCCAAGCGCTTAGTACAGTGCTCTGCACACAGTGAGCGCTCAATAAATAAGATTGAATGAATGAAGAATAGAAGTGAAGTGACTTGCCCAAGGTCACACAACAGAGAAGTGGCAGAGCCGGGACTAGAACCCAGGCCCTTCCAACTCCCAGACCTGTGGTCTATCCACTAGCCCAAGTTGCTTCTTTTAGACTGTGAGCCCACTGTTGGGTAGGGACTGTCTCTATATGTTGCCAACTTGTACTTCCCAAGCGCTTAGTACAGTGCTCTGCACACAGTAAGTGCTCAATAAATACGATTGATTGATTGATTGATTGATTCGCTATTGTTAGACACTTACTATGTGTGAAGAGAGCTGGAGGGAGAGTTCCAGCCCTCTATGCTGCTCTGGTGTGGCTGCAGCCGTTCATTCATTCATTCAATCGTATTTATTGAGCGCTTACTGTGTGCAGAGCACTGTACTAAGCGCTTGGGAAGTACAAGTTGGCAACATATAGAGACGGTCCCTACCCAACAGTGGGCTCACAGTCTAGAAGGGGGAGACAGACAACAAAACAAAACATATTAACAAAATAAAATAAGTAGAATAAACATGTACAAGTAAAATAAATAGAGTAATAAATCCATACAAACATATATACATTTATACAGGTGCTGTGGGGAAGGGAAGGAGGTAAGGCGGGGGGATGGAGAGGGGGAGGAGGGGGAGAGGAATGAGGGGGCTCAGCCTGGGAAGGCCTCCTGGAGGAGGTGAGCTCTCAGTAGAGCCTGTGCTCTATCCATTAGGCCATGCTGCTTTGACATATGGAGTCTTGTGCCAAACACCGTATTGCTGGGGTAGACACGTATAGGACTCATAATTTAAGGAGGAAGGAGAACAGGAATTGAATCCCCACTTTACAGATGAGGAAACTGAAGCCCAGAGGTCATTCCCCTATCCCCCTCCCCCACCTCCAGACACACCTCCATCACCTATTTTTTTAAATAGTATTCGTAAAGCGCCTACTATACTCCAAGCACTCTACTAAGCGCTCTCCTCCCAGCCAAACCAAGTCACAGGGATGAGGTACTTCTTCCACTCCCTTCTGCATCACTCTGAGTTGCTGTCTTAATTCACTTGACTTTGGGCAAGTCACTTAACTTCTCTGTGCCTCAGTTACCTCATCTGTAAAATGAGGTTAAAGATTGTGAGCCCCACGTGGAACAACCTGATTATCTTGTATCTACCCCAGCGCTCAGAACAGTGCTTGGCACATAGAAAGCACTTAACAAATACCATAATTATTAATTATTATTATTACACCCCCCCTCCCAGCCCCATGGCACTTATGTACATATCTGTAATCAATCGTATTTATTGAGCGCTTACTATGTGCAGAGCACTGTACTAAGTGCTTAATAATAACAATAATAATAATGGCATTTGTTAAGTGCTTACTACATGCTAGGCACTGTACTACATGCTGGGGGATACAAGCAATTTGGGTTGGACACAGTCCCTGTCCGACATGGAGCTTGCAGTCTTCATCCCCATGTTACAGATGAGGGAACTGAGGCTCAGAGAAGTAAAGTGATTTATCCATGGCCACACAATAGACAAGTGGTTTGTCAGGATTAGAACTCAGGACCTTCTGACTCTCAGGCCACCACACCGTGCTGCTTCCCTAACCTGTAATTTATTTATATTAATGTCTGACTCTCTCTGTAGGCTGTGAACTCATTGTGGGCAGGGAATGTGTCCATTACATTGTTTTAGTGTACTTTCCCAAGCGCTTAGTTCAGTGCTCTGCACAGACTAAGCACTCGATAAATACGATTGGCTGACTTACTGGTAAAGTGTGTCAGGGAAGAGAGGCAGGAGCTTGGATGGGTGGGAATCGAGGGTAGATGAGGTGGTCTTGGTTTTAGGCCCAAAAATTAGAGCTGGATTCTTATCCTCTCACCTGAGCATGAATTCAATAAGTGTGTGATCACATGTCTGTCTCCCCCCTTCTAAACTGAGAGCCCATTGTCAGATAGGGATTGTCTCTGTTGCTGAATTTTATTTTCCAAGTGCTTAGTACAGTGCTGTGCACACAGTAAACACTCAATAAATATGATTAAATGAATGAATGAATGAATCCCCACAGCCAGGATCAGAGAGGGGTTCCCTGCTGTGGTGAGCGCAGGGAAGAGAGATAAAAATGGACTCCAGACCCTAGTTCTTGACAAAGTTAAGCAGTGTGGCCTAACGGATAGAGCAAGGGCCTAAGAGTCAGAAGGACCTGGGTTTCTTCATTCATTCATTCAGTTGTATTTATTGAGCACTTATTGTGTGCACAGCACTGGACTAAGGGCTTGGGAGAGTACAATATAACAATAAGCAGTCACATTCCCTGCCCACAATAAGCTCACAGTCTAGAGGGGGAGGCAGACATTAATGTAAATAAATAAATGACAGATATGTATCTTAATCCCCATTTTACAGATGAGGGAACTGAGGCACAGAGGTTAAGTGACTGGCCCACAGTCACACAGCTGACAATTGACAGAGCCGGGAAGAGGCAAGAAGAGGCGAGAGGGTGGAAGGCATGTACTCTTATAATAATAATAATAATAATAATTATAATAATAACTGTGGTATTTGTTAAGCATTTACTATGTGCCAATCGCTGTTCTAAGCACTGGGGTAGACACAAAGTGATTGGACTGGACACAGTCCCTGTCCCACGTGGGGCTCACAATCTTCATCCCCATTTGACAGGTGAAGGAACTGAGGCCCAGGGAAGTGAAGTGACTATAATAATTAATAATAATAATGACGGTATTTGTTAAGCGCTTACTATGTGCCAAGCACTGTTCTAAGCGCTGGGGTAGATACAAGGTAATCAGGTTGTCCCCCGTGGGGCTCACAGTCTTCATCCCCATTTTCCAGATGAGGTCACTGAGGCCCAGAGAAGTAACGTGACTTGCCCAAGGTCACCCAGCAGACATGTGGCGGAGTCAGAATTAGAACCCATGACCTCTGATTCCCAGGCCCGGGCTCTTTCCACTAGGCCTTGTTGCTTCTCTTTTAAGCACTTGATCATAATAATAATAATAATAGTGGTATTTGTTAATCACTTACTATGTGCCAGGCGCTGTACTAAGCGCTGGGGTGATAGAAGCAAATCGGGTTGGATGCAGTCCCTGTCCCCCGTGGGGCTCACCCTGCTCTCAGCCCCAAAGGATCTGAATAAAAATAATGGCATTTGTTAAGCGCTTACTATGTGCCAAGCATTGTTCTAAGCACTGGGGTGGATACGAGGTGATCAGGTTGTCTCACGTGGGGCTCCCAGTCTTCATCCCCATTTTCCAGATGAGGGAACTGAGGCCCAGAGAAGTAAAAGTACATAAGTGCTTTGAGGCTGGGTGTGAGGGGTGGGAAATAAACAAAGGGAGCAAGTCAGGATGACGCAGAAGGGATTGGGGGAAGAGGAAAGAAGGACTTGGTCAGGGAACGCATCACAAAGGGAGCAAGGCAGGATGACGCAGAAGGGATCGGGAGAAAAGGAAAGAAGGATTTAGGGAAGGCATCTTGGAGAAGGTGAGCCTTCAATAATACTTTGAAGGGGAGAAGAGTAATTGTCTGTCAAATATGAAGAGGCAGGACGTTCCAGGTCAGAGGTGGGATATGGGCGAGAGGTCAGCGGTGCTGTGTGACCTTGAGTAAGCCACTTAACTTCTCTGTGCCTCAGTTACCTCATCTGGAAAAAATGGGGATTGAGAGTGTGAGTCCAATGTGGGACAGGGACTGTATCCAAACTGATTAAATGAATCTACCCCAGAGCTTAGAACAGGGCTTGGCACATAGTATGTGATTATCAAGTACTATTTTTATTGTATTTTATATATTCATAAAAGAGATGGAGTTCAGTGAGTAGGTTGTCATTAGAGGAGCCAAGAGTGTGGGCTGGGTTGTAGTAGAAGAGCAGCGAGGTGAGATAGGAGGGGGCAAGGTGACTGAGTGCCTTAAAGCTGATAAGGAGTTTCTCTTTGATGTGGAGGTGGATGGATAACCACTGGGGATTCCTGAGGAGTGGGGAAACAGGGCCTGAACGGTCTTAGAGAAAAATTATCCCAGCAGCAGAGTGAAGTATGGACTGGAGTGGTGAAAGACAGGAGGATGGAAGGTCAGTAATACATCCCAGCTCTTCCACTTGTCAATCAATCAATCAATCAATCGTATTTATTGAGCGCTTACTGTGTGCAGAGCACTGTACTAAGCGCTTGGGAAGTCCAAGTTGGCAACATATAGAGACGGTCCCTACACAACAGTGGGTTCACAGTCTAGAAGGGGGAGACAGACAACAAAACATATTAATAAAATAAATAGAACAGAATAGAATAATAATGGCATTTGTTAAGCACTTACTATGTGCAAAGCACTGTTCTAAGCGCTGGGGGGATACAAGGTGATCAGGTTGTCCCAGATGGGGCTCACAGTCTTAATCCCCATTTGACAGATGAGGGAACTGAGGCTCAGAGAAGCCAAGTGACTTGCCCAAGGTCACACAGCAGACGTGGCGGAGCCGGAATTCGAACCCATGACCTCTGACTCCAAAGCCCACGGTCTTTCCACTGAGCCACGCTGCTTCCCAACAGATGTATGCCCCGCCCTCAACAAGCTTACAGTCTAGAAGGTTGGGAGACAGACGTTAAAACACAGAAATTACAGGTACAGATGTGGATCGCAGCTGCCAGGGAACCAATGTTAATCATGACGGTGTTTGGTAAGTGCCTCTTCTGCACTGAGCACTTGGGCGGATACGGGTTAATCAGTTAGGATGCTCACAGTTCAATAATAATGATAATAATAATAATAATAATAATAATAATAATAATGGCATTTGAGCATTTTCTATATGCGAAGCACTGCTCTAAGCACTGGGGGGATACAAGGTGATCAGGTTGTCCCACGAGAGGCTCACAGTCAATCCCCATTTTACAGATGAGGTAACTGAGGCACAGAGAAGTCAAGCGACCTGCCCAAAGTCGCACAGCTGACAATTGGTGGAGCGGGGATTTGAACCCATGACCACCGACTCCAAAGTAGGTCATTTCCCTCCTCTGGGCCTATTTCAGCATAGCTCAGTGGAAAAAGCCTGGGGTTTGGAGTCAGAGGTCATGGGTTCAAATCCCGGCTCCACCACTTGTCAGCTGGGTGACTTTGGGCAAGTCACTTCTCTGTGCCCCAGTTAATAATAATAATAGCATTTATCAAGCACTCACTATGTGCAAAGCACTGTTCCAAGCGCTGGGTAGGTCACAAGGCGATCAGTTTGTCCCACGGGGGGCTCACAATCTGCTGGGTGGTCTTGGGCAAGTCGCTTCCTTCTCTGTGCCTCAGTCACCTCATCTGTAAAATGGGGATTAAGACTGTGAGCCTCATTTGAGTCCTGGGCGGTGTTCAATCCGATCTTCCCCAGCTTTTAGTACGGTGCCTGGCACATAGTTAGCGCTTAACAAATATCATGGAAAAAATGAAGGAGCTAAAACCGGTGGGAACCGCTATTTCCCAGTCTTCTCTTTTCACTGCATTTCCTGCTTCCCTCCTGGACATCGGGCCCCCCTCCACCCAACCCACCAGATGGGAGAGAAAACCACAGTTCTCCTCTCCACTTGTGGTGGGGTTGGGGGGAAGAAGTGTCTCTCCACAGAGCTGGGGTGGGATGCAGACACGGCACGGATCCCTGGAAAGGAGCAGCAGGAATCCAACAGAGCAGAGAGAAACTGTGGAGGGCCTGCAAGACAGATCGGCCCCTGGGCCCAGGAGAAGTTCATCCAGTCATCATTAGACACGTTTCTGTTACAAATAATAATCATTATAATAATAATAATGGCATTTATTAAGCGCTTACTATGTACAAAGCACTGTTCTAAGCGCGTGGCTCAGTGGAAAGAGCACGGGCTTTGGAGGCAGAGGTCAGGGGTTCAAATCCCAGCTCTGCCACTTGTCTGCTGTGTGACTTTGGGCAAGTCACTTAACTTCTCTAGGCCTCAGTTCCTCACCTGAAAAATGGGGATTAAAACTGTGAGTTCCAAGTGGGACAACCTGATCACCTTGTAACCTCTCCAGCGCTTAGAACAGTGTTTTGCACATAGTAAGCGCTTAATAAATATTATTATTATTATTATTATTATTATTATTATTATTATTATTATTATTATTATTATTATTACAAGGTGATCAGGTGCTAGACTAGATCTTCTGGACTGTGAGCCCGCTGTTGGGTAGGGACCGTCTCTCTATGTTGCCAACTTGTACTTCCCAAGCGCTTAGTACAGTGCTCTGCACACAGTAAGCACTCAATAAATACGATTGAATGAATCAGGTCGCCCCACGGGGGGCTCACAGTCTTAATCCCCATTTTACAGATGAGGTAACTGAGGCACAGAGAAGTTAAGTGACTTCCCCGAAGTCACACAGCTGACAGTTGGCAGAGTCAGGATTTGAACCCGTGACCTCTGACTTCAAAGCCCGGGCTCTTTCCACCAAGCCACGCTGCTTCATTAAGAGCAATAGTCTTTGTAAGCATCAAGCACAGTGCCAAGTGCTGAGGCAAATTCAACATAATCAGGTCAAACACAGTCCCTGTACCTCCCGGAATTCAGAGTCTAATAGGTTGGGGAGAAAAACAGGTATTAAATCCTCATTTTACAGATGAAGAAATTCATGCACACAGAAGTTCGCTGACTTACCCACAGGCAAATAGTAGGCATGTAGCAGAGCCGGAATTAGAACCCAGGTCCTCTGACTCCCAAGCCAATGCTCTTTCCACTAGGCCATGTTGCTTCTCGGCATCCCTCACTCCTTTTTCCTGTTCCCCATTGTCTCTGTGACTATCAGTCTCATGCCTTAATAGATTGCTCATTTTCACCAATTTTGGGGTCCCCAGGAGCAGTGAGTTTGGGGAACTTTAGGGATAGAGGTTCTGGCCTTCTGGAAAACTCTGATTTTTGTGTTCGTGGCGCCAACTGTGAGTTTGTGACAGTATGGAGAGTGAAAAAATCAACTCCTCTTTAAAGAGGCCTATCCACAATCTAAATAAAACTAACATCTCGGACAGTGCTCTGAATATAGGGGGGTGTTCAATAAATATTTTGATCAATCAATTTTATGTGCTTATTATATGCAAGGTACTGTACTAATCCCTGGGGTAGATACAAATTAATCAAGTTGGACACAGCCCCTGTCCCACATGGGGCTCACAGTCTTAATCCCCATTTTACAAATGAGGTAATTGACTCATAGAAAAGAGGAGTAATTTGCCCAAGATCATACAGCGGGCAAGTGTCAAAGCAGGGACTAGAACCCATGTGGCTTAGTGGAAAGAGCACAGGTTTGGGAGTCAGAGGTTGTGGGTTCTAATCTCTGCTCTGCCACTTAGGTGCGTGACTTAGGGCAAGCGGCTTAACTTTTCTGCCATGCCTCAGTTACCTCCTCTGTAAAATGGGGATTAAGACTCTGAGCCCCAAGTGGGACAACGTGATAATAATAATAATAATGGCATTTGTTAAGCGCTTACTATGTGCAAAGCACTGTTCTAAACGCTATGGTGATCGGGTCATCCCACATGAGGCTCACAGTCTTAATCCCCATTTTACAGATGAGAGAACTGAGGCACAGAGAAGTTAAGTGACTTGCCCAAAGTCACACACCTGCCAATTGGCGGAGCCGGGATTTGAACCTACGACCTCTGACTCCAAAGCCCGGGCTCTTTCCACTGAGCCACGCTGCTTCACCTTGTGTCAACCGCAGCACTTAGAACAGTGCTTGGCACATAGTACGTGCTTAACAAATATCATCATTATGATTATTATTATTATTATTATTATGCCATGCTGCTTCCCAACAGGAAGCAGGCATAGAACAGGAAACCGAAGAAAATGCAGTTTTGTCCCCCTGACTTTGGCCATCAATACGTGGTGTCTATTGAAGGCTCGCTGTGTGCACAGCACTGTACTAAGCGCTTGGAAGAGTAGAATAAAACAGAGTTGGGAGACACGATCCCCGTCCACAAGGAGCTTCCAGTCAAGCGGCCAGCGGGATTCACCATCCCGCTACCCTGGCGCTGTCGGAAGTCCAGACGCTCGTGGCCTGTGAGCTCATGGAGTCCCCTCTGTGCCTCGCGCCCAGCTCAGAGCGTGGAAGCGATGGTCGTTCGGCCTTCGGGCCCAAGTCCAGGTCTTGGGTGATGTCCTCCAAGGATGAGATCTCCAAGTCACTGTCCTCCGCTGAGAGCTGGGTGAAGGATGAGAAAGGAGCCGATTTAGACAAGGAAGAGGAAGCAATACATGCACTTCTCAGCCGATACAAAGTTGACGAGGATTCTCTAATAATAATGATAATAATTAATATATAATATATTTATATATTATATATAATAATATATAATATATTATAATAATTATAATAATGTGATATAATAATATAATATTGTATTGTATAATAATATAATGATATAATAATAATTATAATATAATAATATATAATGTATTATATATTAATATATTATATGATATTAGTATAATATTAATATAATAATACTTATTATTATTATTGTGATAGCCTTTATTAAGCGCTTACTATGTGCAAAGCACTGTTCTAAGCACTGGGAAGGTTAGAAGGTGATCAGGTTGTCCCACGGGGGGCACACGGTCTTAATCCCCATTTTACAGATGAGGTAACTGAGGCACAAAGAAGTTAAGTGACTTGCCCAAAGTCACGCAGTGCTGAGGAGGTTACAAGGTGATCAGATAGTCCCACAGGGAGCTCACAGTCTTAATCCCAATTTTACGGATGAGGTAACTGAGGCACAGAGAAGTTAGATGACTTGCCCAAAGTCACGCAGCGCTGAGGAGGTTACAAGGTGATCAGATAGTCCCACGGGGGGCTCACAGTCTTAATCCCCATTTTACAGATGAGGTAACAGAGGCACAGAGAAGTTAGATGACTTGCCCAAAGTCACGCAGCACTGAGGAGGTTACATGGTGATCAGATAGTCCCACGGGGGGCTCACGGTTTTAATCCCCATTTTACAGATGAGGTAACTGAGGTACAGAGAAGTTAAGTGACTTGCCCAAAGTCACGCAGCGCTGAGGAGGTTACAAGGTGATCAGATAGTCCCACGGGGGGCTCACAGTCTTAATCCCCATTTTACAGATGAGGTAACTGAGGCACAGAGAAGTGAAGTGACTTGCCCAAATTGCTCACAATTGGTGGAGCTGGGATTTGAACCCATGATCTCTGACTCCAAAAACCGGGCTCTTTCCACTGAGCCATGCTGACCGTAAGCTCGTCTCTAGACTGTCAGCTCATCATCGGCAGGGAAAGCATCCGCTAATTTCTGTGGTATTATACACTACCAAGCGCTTATTATAGTGCTCTGAAGAAGTGGATAAAACACAGGCCTGGGAATAAGAAGGAAGGGGTTCTATTCCTGGCTCTGCCACTTTTTCCACTGTGTGACCTTGTGCGAGTCACTTCACTTCTCTGTTCCTCTATTGCCTCATCCGTCAAATGGGGATTAAGGCTCTGAGCCGCATGTGGGACAGGGATGGAGTCCAACCCAATTACCCTGTAATAATAATAATAATAATAATAATAATAATAATAATGACATTTTTTAGTGCTTACTATGCGCAAAGCACTGTTCTAAGCACTGGGGAGGTTACAAGGTGATCAGGTTGTCCCACGGGGGGCTCACAGTCTTCATCGCCATTTTACAGATGAGGTAACTGAGGCACAGAGAAGTGAAGCTTCTTTTAGACTGTGAGCCCACTGTTGGGTAGGGACTGTCTCTATGTGTTGCCAATTTGTACTTCCCAAGCGCTTAGTACAGTGCTCTGCACATAGTAAGCGCTCAATAAATACAATTGATGATGATGATGATGATGAAGCGACTTGCCCAAAACCACACAGCTGGCAAGTGGTGGAGCCGGGATTTGAACCCATGACCTCTGACTCCAAAGCCCAGGCTCTTTCCACTGAGCCACGCTGACCGTAAGCTCGTCTCTGACTGTCAGCTCGTCCTTGGCAGGGAAAGCGTCCGCTAATTTCTGTGGTATTACACACTCCCAAGCGCTTAGTATAGTGCTCTGAAGATGTGGATAAAGCACAGGCCTGGGAATAAGGAGGAAGGGGTTCTATTCCCGGCTCCGCCACTTTGTCCACTGTGTGACCTTGTGCGAGTCACTTCACTTCTCTGTTCCTCAGTTGCCTCCTCCTTCAAATGGGGATTAGGGCTCTGAGCCGCATGTGGGACAGGGACGGAGTCCAACCCAATTACCCTGTAATAATAATAATAGTAATGATGGCATTTATTAAGCACTTACTATGTGCAAAGCACTGTTATAAGTGCTGGGGAGGTTACAAGGTGATCAGGTTGTCCCATGGGGGGCTCACAGTCTTCATCCCCATTTTACAGATGAGGTAACTGAGGCACAGAGAAGTTAAGTGGCTTGCCCAAAGTCACACAGCTGGCAATTGGTATATCCCTTAACAAATACCACAGTTATTATTATTATCATAAATACCACTGATTGATTTCCAGGCCTCCTTGTGGGCTGGGAATCTGTCACTTGCTTTTTAAAAATTCATTTCTTTATTTTTTTTAATATTATTTAATACGTACTCACTATGTGCCAGGCACTGTACTAAGCGTTGGGGCGTAGACACAAGGTTGTCAGGTTGGACACAGTTCCTGTTCTGCTGGGGGCTCACAGTCTAATAATAATAATAATGATGGCACTTGTTAAGCGCTTACTATGTGCAAAGCACTGTTCTAAGCGCTGGGGAGGTTACAAGGTGATCAGGTTGTCCCACGGGCGGCTTACAGTCTTAATCCCCATTTTACAGATGAGGGAACTGAGGCCCAGAGAAGTTAAGTGACTTGCCCAAAATCACACAGCTGACAGCTGGCGGTGTCAGGATTTGAACCCATGACCTCTGACTCCAAAGCCCGGGCTCTTTCCATTGAGCCACGCTGCTTCTTTAAATACAATTAAGTCCAAGTAGGTGGGAGTAGGATTTAATACCCATTTTATAGTTGAGGAAACAGAGGAACAGAGAAGTTAAATGACTTGCCCAAGATCGCATAGCAAGAAATCGGCAGATGGGATTAGAACTCAGGTCCTCCTACTCTCAGGCCCGTGTTCTTTCCATTAGGCCACGCTGCTTAGAGAAGCAGTGTGGCTCAGTGGAAAGAGCCTGGGCTTTGGAATCAGAGGTCATGGGTTCAAATCCCGACTCCACCACATGTCTGCTGTGTGACCTTGGGCAAGTCACTTCACTTCTCTGAGCCTCAGTTATCTGCAAAATGGGGATTAAGACTGTGAGCCCCACATGGGACAACCTGATCACCTTGTATCCCCCCAGCGCTTAGAACAGTGCTCTGCACATAATAAGCGCTTAACAAATGCCATCATTATTATTATTATTATTCTCTTGTCATTGCCTGGCGGCGGAGACACTTATATTAACATTAATTCCCTCCCAACTAGACGGCGAGCGACACTTGCATTAGCATTAATTCCCTACTAACTAGACTGCAAGCCACATGCGGGACGGGTCCTGAGTTCAATCTGATAATCTTGTATCTATCCCAGTGTTTAGAACAGTACAAGGCACATAATCCCCATTTTACCCCCGAGCTCCAGGAGGTACAGGGACTGAAACATAGAAAAGTTAAGTGACTTGCCTAAGGACACTCAGCAGGATTAGAACTCAGGTCCTTCTGACTCCAAGGCCCGGGCTCTATCCGCTAGGCCACGCTACTTCTCACTTACTTTTCATTCATTCATTTAATCGTATTTATTGAGCGCTTTCTGTGTGCAGAGCACTGTACTTTCTTCGTACTGCCCAAGGATTTGATTACTAAGTACAATGCCTGGCACACAGTAAGCGCTTAATAAATACTACAATTATTATTATTAGTCCTTGACCATCCGGCTGCAGGTTCAAAATTTTTAGTGCTTCACGTTTATAAATTTTATAATTTCACTTGGAGACAAGAATAGCAGCGTGCCTCAGTGGAAAGAGCCCGGGCTTTGGAGTCAGAGGTCATGGGTTCAAATTCCGGCGCCGCCAATTGTCAGCTGTGTGACTTTGGGCAAGTCACTTAACTTCTCTGGGCCTCCGTTACCTCTTCTGTAAAATGGGGTTGAAGACTGTGAGCCCCCCCGTGGGACAACCTGATCACCTTGTAACCTCCCCACTGCTTAGAACAGTGCTTTGCACATAGTAAGCGCTTAATAAATGCCATTATCATTATTATTATTAGTATTAATAGAATGGGTCACTGGTGGCCCTCTCAAACACAGGACACACTGACACATGAAATGCCACATGTGTGTTACATATTCACATAGCGGCATGTACACAGCACTTTTGTGTATATCTGTAATTTTATTTATTTGTATTGATGTCTGTCTCCACTCCCCCGGGCAGTAAGCTCATGGTGGGCAGGGATTGTCTCTATTTGTTGCCAAATTGTACTTTCCAAGCACTCAGTGCAGTGTTCTGCACACAGTAAGTGCTTAATAAATACGATTGAATAAGTACAATTGAATGAATGAATGAATGTAATGATGTCATCCATGCCATTTTGTAAGTCAATCAATCAATCAATCAATCGTATTTATTGAGCGCTTACTGTGTGCAGAGCACTGTACTAAGCGCTTGTAAGTCTGTCTGAGGCCCTACTCCATGCTGAGAACTATACTAAAAACTTGGGAGAGTACAATGTACCATCATAGACATGATCCCTGCTGTCAAGGAGTTTACAATCTAGCTGGGAAGTCAGACACTTAGGAAGCAATAGAGTATAATGACAAGCGGAGAAGCAGTGTGGCCGTATGGATAGCGCAAGGGCTTGGGAGTCAGAAGGATCTGGGGTTTAATCCCTGCTCTGCCTCTTGTCTGCTGTATGACCTTGGAAAAGTCATTTCACTTCACTTCGGCAACACATAACTTGTTTTTTTAATGGTATGTGTCTCGTTTCCCTCCTCTGTAAAACGGAGATTAAGACTATGAGCCCTACTCAGTCCAACCTGAGTAGCTTGTGCCTACCCCATTACTTAATAAGTTTCCTGGCACTTAGTAAGTATTTTTAATGGCACATACCATTAAAAAAACAAGTTATGTAATAATAATAATAATAATAATAATGTTGGTATTTGTTAAGCGCTTACTATGTGCAAAGCACTGTTCTGAGCACTGATAAATGAGGTAACTGAGGCCCGGAGAAGTGAAATGACTTGCCCAAAGGCACACAGCTGACAATTGGCAGAGCAGGGATTTGAACCCATGACCTCTGACGCCAATAAAGGCAGAAGGGAGGTGTAGGTATCCAAGGGTTTAGAAGCCTCAAAAGGGCTGGAGTGGCAGATTAGGAAATATCGAGTGGGAATATGAGCGAATAATCTGGGAAGGCCTCCTGGAGGCGATGGGCTTTGTAGGTGGGGAGAGTCGTAACATGCCGAATAGGAAGGGGGAAGGTGTTTGGTCACCTGTGGGCTCTTTTCATTTAACGAATGTTGGTGACTGCTTTCTGAAATTGTTGGTCAGTCAGTTGCATTTATTGAGCACTTACTGTGTGCAGCACTGTACTAAACACTTGGGAGAGTACACTAGAACAGTGTAACAGACATATTCCCTGCCCACAAGGAGTCAAGAGGGGGTGACAGATATTAAATCAATGACAGATATGTTCATAAGTACTGGGGCTGGAATGGGTTTTGGTTTTTTTGATGGCATTTGTTAAGCGCTTACTATGTGCAAAGCACTGTTCTAAGCGCTGGGGGATGCAAGGTGATCAGGTTGTCCCACGTGGGGCTCACAGTCTTAATCCTCCTTTTACAGATGAGGGAACTGAGGCTCAGAGAAGTGAAGTGACTTGCCCAAGGTCACACAGCAGACATGTGGCGGAGCTGGGATTCGAACCCATGACCTCTGACTCCAAAGCCTGTGCTCTTTCCACTGAGCCACGCTGCTTCTCTAAGCAGCGGTTAGAATGAATGGGGTTGAATGAAGGGGTTGAATGAATGACAGATGTCTACCTATTTTGTTTTGTTGTTTGTCTCCCCCTTCTAGACTGTGAGCCCATTGTTGGGTAGGGACCGTCTCAATATGTTGCCGATTTGTACTTCCCAAGCGCTTAGTACAGTGCTCCGCACACAGTAAGTGCTCAGTAAATACGATTGATTGAATGAATGAAGGGAGCAAGTCAGGGTAGAAGGCAAAGGGAGAAGAGGAAAGGAGGGTTTAGTTAGGGAAGGCCTCTGGGAAGAGATGTACCTTCGATAGGCTTTGGAGGTGGGGATAGTAATTGTCGGTCAGAGATGAGGAGGGAGGGCATTCCAGGCCAGAGGCAGGAATTGGGCAAAAAATCAGTGGTGAAATAGATGAGATGGAAGCACAGTGAGAAGGTTAACATAGAGGAGTGAAGTGTGCAGGCTGGGTTGCAGCAGGAGAGTAGCGAGATGAGGTAGGAGGGGGCAAAGGGGATTGAATGCTTTAAAGCCGACGGTGAGGAGTTTCTGTTTGATGCGGAGGTGAATGGGCAACCACTGGAGGTTCTTGAGGAGCAGGGAAACACGGCCTCAACACTTTTGTAGAAAAATGATCCAGACAGAACAGTGAAGTATGGACCGTTTCTGGATGCTGTAGGGTGGATACGGTACCTGGGGCTTCTTGACAGAGGATGAGGTTTTCAGAAGTCCCACGGGGGATGTTGGAAACAGACGGACCCCTCCGGCAGGCTTCCTCCCAGGGGTGCTGAGCTGTCTCTCCAGATTTTGGGCCATGGACAGCACCACAGTCCCTGAATGAAAGACAAGTAGCTGAAGTCAGAATCGTAGGCCTTCTGAGGGAATAGGTCCCATCGAAACTGTGCCTGGGGTTGAGAGACACGGTCAAAAGATGGGGATGAATACCAGGGGGAGAGGACGGACTTTATCCAGGGAAACAGGCCTGAGGCTCTGAGCACAGAATGGGGTGTTTGACCCCCAGTAGCTCTCCGACTGTGGGGGGATGTTGGTCATGGTTGGGGGATGGCGATGATAGTAGCAGTGCAGATGATGATGATGATGATGGTATTTGTTAAGCGCTTCCTATGTGCCAAGCACTGTTCTAAGCACTATGCAGCATGGCCTAGTGGTCCTGTATATATGTTTGTACGTATTTATTACTCTATTTTATTTGTGCATATCTATTCTATTTATTTTATTTTGTTAATATGTTTTGTTTTGTTCTCTGTCTCCCCCTTCTAGACTGTGAGCCCGCTGTTGGGTAGGGACCGTCTCTATATGTTACCAACTTGTACTTCCCAAGTGCTTAGTACGGTATTCTGCACACAGTAAGTGCTCAATAAATACGATTGAATGAATAAATGAAGAGCTCAGGCCTGGGAGTCAGAGGTCATGAGTTCTAATCACAGCTCTGCCACATGTCTGCTGGGTGACCAGGGGCAAGACACGTAACTTCTCCATGCCTCAGTTACTTCATCTGTAAAATTGAGATTAAAACCGCCCAGCATGGGGCAGGAACTGTGTCCAACCTGCTTATCTGGTATCCACCCCAGCGTTTAGAGCAATGCTTGGCACATAGTAAGCACTTAACAAATTCCATAATTATGATTATTATTATTTTTAGAGGGTGAGCTAAACTGAGAAAAAAGGGAGAGTGGCCGGAATGGGGTGGGGGGGAATTCCTGAATGAAATGAACTCATTTTTTTAAACACTGTAGGACTAAGAATTGAGAAAAAGCCAGACACAAAGGAGAATAAAGAAAATGACCAAAATACTTCTGTAGCCTTTCTCTCTAAGCACACCAACACATGCACATAGACATGCTTACCGGCTCAGACTGTGGTACAGCAGATAGGATTACTCAAATGCCTATCTGTACGTATGTAATCCTATCTGCCGTACTAATGAAACAGCGAGTTCTCGCAGAAAGAAAATCGGCCTGGGAATCGGAATCCGGATTCTAATCTCAGCTCCACCGCTTGCCTGCTGTATGAATTTAGGCAAGTCATTTAACTTCCCTGTACCTCAGTTTCTTCTTCTGTAAAATAAGGATCTCTCCTATGCACTGATGCTTTATTGTGGCAGAGAATTTGGGTATGCTGAAGAAGCTTAGAGCTATACCATTTAGGGCTACCCAAAATGGAAAGGTCTAAGCCGAAGCATCAGACAAAGGTGATTCACCTGTGAAGGTGGATGGTCAGGTGATCAAAACATTGATCAGAGACAATGGCAGAGACTCAAGTTTTTACTGCCAGGAAGAAGGTAAACCACTTCCATATCTTTACCAAGAAACCCCTGTGGATGCCCATACCAGAACGGCTTTATGACAGCAGATGGGATATTCTGAAAAGGGTGTGTTCATGGAGTCGCTATGGGTCAGAAATGACACAACTGCATTTTAAGAAAAGGAAAATAAGGAAAACACTGTGTTTTCCCTCTCCAACTATGAGCCCAATAAGGGTGTGAGCTGTGTCTGACCTGATTATGTTGTAGCTATTCCAGTGCTGAAAGCACAGTGCTTGGTACATAGTAAGAACTTAAGAAATATCATTTATTCATTCAGTCGTGTTTATTGACAGCTTACTGTGTGCAGAGCACTGTACTAAGCATTTGGGAGAGTACGATATAACAAGAAACAGACACATTCCCTGTCCACAATAGAAAATATTACATATGTTGCACTTTTATGTATAATAATGATGGTACTTGTTAAGCACTTACTATGTGCCAAGCACTGCTCTAAGCCCTGGAGTCAGTGCTTAGAACAGTGCTTGGCACATAGTAAGTGCTTAAAATGCCATTATTATTATTATTATTATTATCCAAAGCAATCAGGTTGTCCCACGTGGGACTCACAGTCTTCATCCCCCTTTTACAGATGAGGTCACTGAGGCACAGAGAAGTTCAGTGACTTGCCCAGAGTCACACAGCTGACAAGTGGCGGAGCCAGAATTGGAATCCACAACCTCTGACTCCCAAGCCCGGGCTCTTTCCACTGAGCCACAATACTAAGGAACCTATATAGATTTCTCCTTCTAGTTAAAGTGGCCACTTATGGTATCTGTGATTCTGGATGCCCAGGCATGCATGAGATCACATACAATATACAAGATATACAGTGTAACATAATAAGACTATATGAACTGTTTTGCAGAAGTCCATAATAATAGCAGACTGTGAGCTCGTTGTGGGCAGGGAATATCACTGTGTATTGCTGTATTGTACTTTCCCAAGTGCTTAATACAGTGCTCTACACACAATAAGCACTCAATATATATGATTTTCATTCAATCATATTTACTGAACACTTACTGTGTGCAAAGCACTGTACTAAGCACTTGGGAAGTACAAGTCAGAAACATATAGAGACGGTACCTACCCAACAGTGGGCTCACAGTCTAGAAGGGGGAGACAGACAACAAAACAAAACATGTAAACAGGCGTCAAAACCGTTAGAATAAATAGAATTATAGCTATATGCACATCATTAATAAAATAGATTAGTAAATATGTACAAGTAAAATAAATAGAGTAATAAATATGTACAAATGTATACAAGTGCTGTGGAGAGGGGGAGGAGGAAGGGTGGGGGGGATAGAGAGGAGGGGAGGAAAAAGGGGGCTCAGTCTGGGAAGGCCTTCTGGAGGAGGTGAATTCTCAGTAGGGCTCTGACGGGAGGAAGAGAGCTAGTTTGGCGGATGTGTGGAGGGAGGGCATTCCAGGCCAGGGGAAGGATGTGGGCCAGGGGTCGACGGCGGGACAGGAGAGAATGAGGCACGGTGAGGAGATTAGCAGCAGAAGAGGGGAGGGTGTGGGCTGGGCTGGAGAAGGAGAGAAGGGAGGTAAGGTAGGAGGGGGTGAGGTGATGGACAGCCTTGAAGCCGTGAGTGAGGAGTTTTTGCATCATGCGAAGGTTGATAGGCAACCACTGGAGATTTTTGAGGAGGGGAGTGACGTGCCCAGAGCATTTCTGTACAAAGATAATCTGGGCAGCGGAGTGAAGTATAGACTGAAGCAGGGAGAGACAGGAGGATGGGAGATCAGAGAGAAGACTGATGCAGTAATCCAGTCAGGATAGGATGAGAGATTTGAACCAGCAAGGAAGCGATTTGGATGGAGAGGAAAGTGTGGATCTTGGCAATGTTGTGGAGGTGAGACCAGCAGGTTTTGGTGATGGATTGAATGTGTGGGGTGAACGAGAGAGCGGAGTTGAGGATGACACCAAGGTTGTGGGCTTGTGAGACGGGAAGGATGGTAGTGCCGTCAACAGTGATGGGCAAGTCAGGAAGAGGGCAGGGTTTGGGAGGAAAGATAAGGAGCTCAGTCTTGGACATATTGAGTTTTAGATGGTGGGCAGACATCCGGTTGGAGATGTCCTGAAGGCAGGAGGAGATACAAGCCTGGAGGGAGGGAGAGAGAGCAGGGGCAGAGATGTAGATTTGGGTGTCATCAGTGTAGTGATGATAGTTGAAGCCATGGGAGCGACTGAGGTCACCAAGGGCGTACATATAGATGGAGAAAAGAAAATGACCGAGGACTGGCCCATGAGGGACCCCCTACAGTAAGGGGATGGGAGGGAGAGGAAGAGCCCGCAAAGGAGACTGAGAATGAATGGCCAGAGAGATAAAGAGAACCAGGAGAGGACGGAGTTTGCGAAGCCAAGGTTAGATAGTGTGTTGGGGAGAAGGGGGTGGTCCACAGTGTCGAAGGCAGCTGAGTGGTCAAGGAGGATTAATTGCAATTTAATTAATTGAATGAAAAATAATGATAATAATAATAACTGTGGTATTTGTTAAGCACTTATCATGTGCCTGGCACTGTAAAAAGCCCTGAAGTGGATACAAGCAAATATGGTGCTTGTTCCATATGAGGCTCACTTAGCACAATGCCTTGCATATAGTAAGTGCTCAGCAAATTCCACAATTATTATTAATCCCCATTTTATAGATGAGACAACTGAGAAGTGAAGCGACTTGCCCAAGATCACACAGCAGACAGGTGACAGAGTCAGGATTAGAACCCAGATCCTTCTGACTCCAGGCCCAGCATCTTCCAAAAGAATCAGTGAGGCCTAGTGGAAAGAGTCGAGGAGTCGAGGATGTGAGTTCTTATCCCGGCTCCACCACACGTCAGCTGTGTGACCTTATGAAAGTCAGTTAACTTCTCTGTCTCAGTAACTTCATCTGGAAAATGGGAAGTAAGACTGTGAGCCCCATGTGGGACAGGGACTGGGTCCAATCTGATTATCTTGCATCTCCCCGGCGCTTAGAACAATGCTTGTCACATGGTAAATGTATAACAAATGCCATAATTATGATTTCCACTACTTCTCTGGCCCCTTAAAGACAAGTCCCTTGGCCACCCACTGGAAGCAAAGAAGGTACCTGAGGGTGACATTTTGTCAACTCCAGCCCCTGTATGATGGATGGCTTTCCCATCGGAGGCGTCTGTGTCAGACAAGGACCACTCGCTCTCGACTCTGGTCTCCAGGCGAGACGGGGGCTGGGCTTGCCGCAGTCTCTGGGGGCGAGTCATTCCGGGGCTCCCACGGCGAGCGTCGCTTCCGTCTGAGTCGCCCTCCGAGCTAAAAGGCGAGGTGCTGGGAGAGAGGGAGAAAAGAGGAAGCAATGCAACGTGGAAATGCCAGATGGCCACCTGAAATCAGAGAGAGACTTGAGGAGGTCGCAGGGAACTCTAATAATAATGACAATAATTGTGGTATTTGTTAAGTGCTTACTGTGTGCCAAGCCCTGTACTGAGCACTGGGGTAATAAGAAGAAGAAGAAGAATGGCTTTTGTTAAGCGCTTACTATGTGCAAAGCACTGTTGCCAACTTGTACTTCCCAAGTGCTTAGTACAGGGCTCTGCACACAGTAAGGCTCAATAAATCATCATCATCATCGTCATCATCAATCGTATTTATTGAGCGCTTACTGTGTGCAGAGCACAGTACTAAGCGCTTGGGGAGTACAAGTTGGCAACATATAGAGACAGTCCCTACCCAACAGTGGGCTCACAGTCTGAAAGGGGGAGACAGAGAACAAACCCAAACATACTGACAAAATAAAATAAATAGAATAGATATGGACAAGTGAAATAAATAAATAAATAAATAGAGTAATAAATATGTACAAACATATATACATATATACAGGTGCTGTGGGGAAGGGAAGGAGGTAAGATGGGGGATGGAGAGGGGGATGAGGGGGAGAGGAAGGAAGGGGTTCAGTCTGGGAAGGCCTCCTGGAGGAAATATGATTGAATGAATGAATGGGGAGGATACAAGGTGATCAGGTTGTCCCATATGGGGCTCACAGTCTTCATCCCCATTTTACAGATGAGGTAACTGAGGCACAGAGAAGTTAAATGACTTGCCCAAAGTCACACAGCTGACAAGTGGCAGAGCTGGGATTTGAACCCATGACCTCTGACTCCCAAATCCATGCTCTTTCCACCGAGCCACGCTGTAGATGCAAGATCATCAGCTCCTCCTTGAAGCTCATAGTTTAAGTAGGAGGGAAACCAGGTACCGTTGCTGGGTAGGGAATGTCTGTATATGTTGCTGAATTGTACTTTCCAAGCTCTTAGTACAGTGCTCTGCACACAGTAAGCACTGAATAAATATGATTGAATGAAAGAATGAATGAATACCCATTTTGCAGATCAATCAATCAATCGTATTTATTGAGCGCTTACTGTGTGCAGAGCACTGTACTAAGCGCTTGGGAAGTACAAGTTGGCAACATATAGAGACAGTCCCTACCCAACAGTGGGCTTACAGTCTAGAAGGGGGAGACTGTGAGCCCCATGTGGGACAGAGACTGTGTCCAACTGGATTAATTTGTATCTACCACAGCACACAGTACAGTGTCTGGAACATAGTAAGTGTTTAACAAACAAAATTCATTTTTAAAAAATGAGTAGAACTTCTAGCTCATACACTTGGATGGAATAGAATGAGCAGCGTAGTGGAAATTACAAAAAAATTCATCATGACCTACAGCTAGCTTTGGCCTGGCCTTGAGCTTGATTTTATTCCTGGCATTGGTCTGGATCTCATTCCAAACGTGTCTTATTTCCAGGCCTAAGCCTCTTGCTGATGTCTCTTCTTAGTATCCTCTCTGAGACGTAAAAATCCTATTATTTGATCTTGCATTCACTACCTTTATTCATTCGTTCATTCGATTGTATTCATTGGGTAATTACTGTGTGCAAAGCACTGTACTAAGCATGGGAGAGAACAATATAACAATAAACAACACATTCCCTGCCCACAACAAGTTTACAGTCTAGAGGGGGAGACAGACATTAATAATTATTAATAATTGTGGTCTTTGTTAAGCTCTTATGTTGTGCCAGGCACACACTAAGAGCTGGGGTGGATACAAGAAAATCAGGTTGGGCACAGTCCTTGTCCCACAAGGGGTTCACAGTTTCAATCCCCATTTTACACACAGCAAAGTGGCAGAGCCAGGATTAGAACTCATGACCTTCTGAGTCCCAGGCCCCTGCTCTAGCCACTACACCATGCTGTTATATTCATGTTCCATCCTTTGGTTATTAATCAATCAATCAATCGTATTTATTGAGCGCTTACTGTGTGCAGAGCACTGTACTACCTGCTGTATCTCTGTATTTTTCACCTACTTCCATTATTTGTAAATAATCTGCAATTCCTGTTTTCCCCAATTAGATCATAAGCTCTTTAAGAATAAGGACAATGTGTTTTTTCAACACTGTACTATTCCAAGTGCTTAGTGCAGTGCTCTGCACGTAGTAATAATGATAATGTTGGTATTTGTTAAGTGCTTACTATGTGCCGAGCACTATTCTAAGCCCTGGAGTAGATACAAGGTGATCAGGTTGTCCCACGTGGGGCTCACAGTCTTCATCCCCATTTTACAGATGAAGGAACTGAGGCCCAGAGAAGTGGAGTGACTTGCCCAAAGTCACCCAGCTGACAAGTGGCAGAGCTGGGATTAGAACCCGCGACCTCTGACTCCCAAGTCCAGGCTCTTTCCACTGAGCCTCACTGCTTCTACTATTAATAATAATAATGATGATGTTATTTATAAAGTGCTTACTATGTGCAAAGCACTGTTCTAAGCACTGGGGGGGACACAAGGTATTCAGGCTGTCCCACATGGGGCTCACAGTCTTCCTCCCCATTTTCCAGATGAGGTAACTGAGGGACAGAGAAGTGAAGTGACTTGCCCAAAGTCACACAGCTGATAAGTGGCGGACCGGGGATTAGAACCCAGGTCCTCTGACTCCCAAACCCATGCTTGTTCCACTAAGCCATGAGTAAGCATTTCAGAAATATCACACTAATTATTATTGAATTCCAAGAAGAAAGGACTGTGTCCATTCATCCATTCATTCAATCATATTTATTGAGTGCTTACTGTGTGCAGAGCACTGTACTAAGCTCTTAGAAAGTACAATTCCACCCCTCATAAGCGTTCGAATCCTCTAGACTAAAAACTCATTAAGGGCAGGGAATGTGTCTATTAGTTTTGTGCACTGTACTCTCCCAAGGGCTTGCTCTGTACATAGTAAGTGCTCGGTAAATACCATTCTTTGATTGCTTGTAAGTGCTCAGTAAATACTACTGATTGCCTGATTGGTTAATCAATCAATAGATGATATTAACCAATCGATCAGTGGTATTTATTGAGTGCTTACTGTGTGCAGAGTACTGTGCTAAGTGCTTGGGAGAGTACAACATGGGACTGTCTCTATATGTTGCCAATTTGTACTTCCCAAGCGCTTGGTACAGTGCTCTGCACATAGTAAGCGCTCAATAAATACGATTGATGATGATGATGATGATAGGTACATTCCCTGCCCACAACAAGCTTAAATTCCCAAGGATGTGAGGATAACGTTCTAACATTGATCATTCAATCGATGGTATTTATTGAGCGATTACTGGGTGCAGAGCACTGTACTATGCACTAAATCAGTGGTATTTATTGAGTGCTTACTGTGTTCAGATCACTGTACTAAGTGCTTGGGAGAGCACAATACAACAGAATTGGCAGGCACGTTCCCTGCCCACAACGAGCTTACAGTCCAGAGGTGAGAGGAGATAATAATAGTAATAATAATAATAATAATAATGGCATTTATTAAGTGCTTACTATGTACAAAGCACTGTTCTAAGTGCTAGGGGAGGTTACAAGGAGATCAGCTTGTCCCTCAGGGGGCTCACAGCGTGTCTCAGTGGAAAAGAGCACGGGCTTTGGAGTCAGAGGTCGTGGGTTCAAATCCCAGCTCTGCCAATTAGCTGTGTGACTTTGGGCAAGTCACTTAACTTCTCTGGGCCTCAGTTACCTCATCTGTAAAATGGGGATTAAGACTGTGAGCCCCCCGTGGGACAACCTGATCACTTTGTAACCTCTCCAGCGCTTAGAACAGTGCTTTGCACATACTAAGCGCTTAATAAATGCCATCATTATTATTATTAATCCCCATTTTACAGATGAGGGAACTGAGGCACAGAGAAGTTAAGTGACTTGCCCAAAATCACACAGCTGACAATTGGCAGAGCTGGGATTCGAACCTAAGACCCCTGACTCCAAATAGTAGTTATGGCAACTTGTTAAGTGCTATGTGCCAAGCACTGCTCTAAGAGCTGGGGTAGATAATAATAACAATGATGGCATTTATTAAGCACTTACTATGTGCAAACACACTCTAAGTAATAATAATAATAATAATAATAATAATAACAATTTTGGTATTTGTTAAGCGCTTCCTATGTGCAAAGCACTGTTCTAAGCGCTGGGGAGGATACAAGGTGATCAGGTTGTCCCATGTGGGGCTCACAATCTTAATCCCCATTTTACAGATGAGGTCACTGAAGCACAGAGAAGTGAAGTGACTTGCCCAAGGTCACACAGCTGACAAGCGGCAGAGCCGGGATGTACTGGGGAGGTTACAAGGTGATCAGGTTGTCCCATGTGAGGCTCACAGTCTTCATCCCCGTTTTACAGATGAGGTAACTGAGGCCCAGAGAAGTGAAGTGACTTGCCCAAAGTCACACAGCTGACAATTGGTGGAGCCAGGATTTGAACCCATGACCTCTGACTCCAGAGCCCATGCTCTTTCCACTGAGCCACGCTGCCTCTCTAGATACAAGTTAATCAGGTTAGACTCAGTCCCTGTCCCATACTGGTCTCAGTCTCAATCCCCATTTTCCAGATGAGGTAACTGAGGCCCAGAGAAGTGAAGTGACTTGCCCTTGGTCACACAGCAGACAAGTGGCAGAGCCAGGATTAAAACCCAGGTCCTTCTGACTCCCGGGCCCAGGCTCTAACCACTAGCCCACACTGCTTCTCTACATCTAGCAGAAGCAGATGTGGAGAAGCAGCATGGCTCACTGGAAAGAGCCCGGGCTTTGGAGTCAGAGGTCATGGGTTCGAATCCCGGCTCCACCACATGTCTGCTGAGTGACCTTGGGCAAGTCACTTAACTTCTCTGAGCCTCAGTTCCCTCATCTATAAAATGGGGACTAAGACTGTGAGCCCCACGTGGAACAACCTGATCACCTTGTATCCCCCCCAGTGCTTAGAACAGTGCTTGGCACATAGTAAGCTCCTCCTCCCCATCCCCCCTCCCTACCTCCTTCTCCTTCCCACACCACCTGTATATACGTCTGGACAGATTTATTACTCTATTGTATTGTACATATTTACTATTCTATTTATTTTGTTAATGATGTTCATTTAGCTTTAATCTGTTTATTCTGACGACTTGACACCTGTCCACATGTTTCGTTTTGTTGTCTGTCTCCCACTTCTAGACTGTGAGCCTGTTGTTGGGTAGGGACCGTCTCTATATGTCACCAACTTGTACCTCCCAAGCGCTTAGTACAGTGCTCTGCACAAAGTAAGCGCTCAATAAATATGATTGATTGATTGATTGTAAGCGCTTTACAAATGCCAACATTATTATTATTATTATTATTATTATTATCTAGCGTGGCTTAATGGAAAGAGCCCAAGCTTGGGAGTCAGAGGTCGTGGGTTCTAATCCCGGCTCTGCCACTTGTCAGCTGTGGGACTGTGAGCAAGTCACTTAACTTCTCTAGGCCTCAGTTACCTCAGCTGTAAAAGGGGGATTGAGACTGTGAACCCCACGTGGGACGAGTGCTATCCCAGCGCTTAGAACAGTGCTCGGCACATAGTAAGTAGTTAACAAATACCATCATTATTATTATTAAGGTTGAGAGTTACCTCAACTGAAGGGCGGGAGAGCCGGGCAGAGTGGTGGTACTGTGGGTTCTTCTGCGAGGAGCCGGCTTCGGAGCGGGCCTCGGGCTCTCCGGCAGCCTCGCCGGGCCGCTGACTTTCCTCCGAGGAGTCGGTCTGGGGGGCTCCGACTGAGCCTCCATCCGCGCCGTCCGCGGCTTCGGGGTGGTCTGTCTGGAGGCCGATGGGCTCTTCCAGCTGCTAACTAGACACACAAATCAGAAAAGACGGTAAAAGTCTGTGACGCCGGAACAAACGCTCGAGGATGCGGGTTGCATGGCAGAGAACATTTTTTATGCTATCTGTTAAGTAATAATAATAATAATGTTGGTATTTGTTAAGCGCTTACTGTGTGCAAAGCACTGTTCTAAGCGCGGGGGTAGATACAAGGTAATCAGTTTGTCCCATGAGGGGCTCACAGTCTTCATCTCCATTTTACAGATGAGGGAACTGAGGCCCAGAGAAGTTAAGTGACTCGCCCAAGGTCACACAGCTGACATGTGGTGGAGCCGGGATTCGAACCCATGACCTCTGACTCCAAAGCCCGGGCTCTTTCCCACTGAGCCACGCTGCTTCTCTATGTTCCAGGCACTGTATTAATACTAATCATAATAATGGCATTTATCAATCAGTCAATCAATCAATCGTGTTTATTGAGCGCTTACTGTGTGCAGAGCACTGTACTAAGCGCTTGGGAAGTCCAAGTTGGCAACATATAGAGACAGTCCCTACCCAACAGTGGGCTCACAGTCTAGAAGACTGTGAAGCATTTATTAAGTGCTTACTATGTGCAAAGCACTGTTCTAAGCGCTGGGGAGGTTACAAGGTGATCAGGTTGTCCTATGGCGGGTTCAAGCAGCATGGCTCAGTGGAAAGAGCCCGGGCTTTGGAGTCAGAGGTCATGGGTTCAAATCCCAGCTCCGCCAATTGTCAGCTGTGTGACTTTGGGCAAGTCACTTGACTTCTCTGGGCCTCAGTTTCCTCATCTGTAAAATGGGGATTAATGTGAGCCCTCTGTGGGACAACCTGATCACCTTGTAACCTCCCCAGCACTTAGAACAATACTTGGCACATAGTAAGCGCTTAATAAATGCCATCATTATTATTATTAATCCCCATTTTACAGATGAGATAACTGAGGCCCAGAGAAGTGAAGTGACTCGCCCAAAGTCACACAGCTGACAATTGGCGGAGCCGGGATTTGAACCCACGACCTCTGACTCCCAAGCCCGGGCTCTTTCCACTGAGCCGCGCTGCTTCTCTATAGGTACATAAATTCTGTGGGGCTGAGGGAGGGGTGAATAACAGAGTGCAAACCCAAGCGCAAGAGCAACACAGAAGGAAGTGGGAGAAGAGGAAATCGGGGAAGACCTCTTGGAGATGTGCCTTCAATAATAATAATAATAATAATAATGGTAGTTGTCAAGCACTCACTATGTGCCGAGCATTGTTCTAAGCGCTGGGGTAGAAGCAAGGTAATCAGGATTCATTCATTCATTCATTCAATCGTATTTATTGAGCGCTTACTGTGTGCAGAGCACTGTACTAAGTGCTTGGGATGTACAAGTTGGCAACCTATAGAGACGGTCCCTACCCAACAGCTGGCTCACAGTCTAGAAAGGGGAGACAGACAACAAAACATATTAACAAAATAAAATAAATATGTGCAAGTAAAATAAATTAATAAATAGAGTAATAAAGCCATACAAACATCAATACATATGTACAGATGCTGTGGGGAGGGGAAGGAGGTAAGGCGGGGGGGGGCTGGGGAGGGGGAGGAGGGGGAGAGAAAGGAGGGGGCTCAGTCTGGGAAGGCCTCCTGGAGGAGGTGAGCTCTCAGTAGGGCTGTCAGATGTCCCACGTGGGGCTCACAGTCTTGATCCCCATTTTACAGATGAGGAAACTGAGGCTCAGAGAAGTGAAGGTCACACAGCAGACAAGTGGCGGAGCGGGGATTAGAACCCACGTCCTCTGAATCCCAAGCCCGGGCTCTTGTCACTAGGCTTTGAAGGAGGGGAGAGAGTCCGTCGAATATGAAGGGGGAGGGAATTTGGGCCAGGGGCAGGAAGTGGGCCAGAGATCATTCATTCATTCATTCATTCATTCATTCATTCATTCATTCATTCAATCGTATTTATTGAGCACTAACTGTGTGCAGAGCACTGGACTAAGCGCTTGGGAAGTACAAGTTGGCAACAAATAGAGACGGTCCCTACCCAACAGTGGGCTCACAGTCTAGAAGGGGGAGACAGACAACAGAACAAAACATATTAACAAAACAAAATAATTAGAATAAATATGTACAAATAAAATAAATAAATAAATAGAGTAATAAATACGTACAAACAGCTATACATATATACAGGCGCTGTGGGGAGGGGAAGGAGGTAAGACGGGGGGATGGGGAGGGGGAGGAGGGGGAGAGGAAGGAGGGGGCTCAGTCTGGGAAGGCCTCCTGGAGGAGGTGAGCTCTCAGTAGGGATCGGCGGTGAGATAGGCGAGATCAAGGTACATCATTGAGTAGGTTGGATGTAGAGGATTGCAGAAGGAAAGTAGTGAGGTGAAATAGGAGGGAGGAAGGTGATTGCAGCAGCGTGGCTCAGTGGAAAGAGCCCGGGCTTTGGAGTCAGAGGTCATGGGTTCAAATCCCAGCTCCGCCAACTGTCAGCTGTGTGACTTTGGGCAAGTCACTTAACTCCTATGGGCCCCAGTGACCTCATCTGTCAAATGGGGATGAAGACTGTGAGCCCCCCCGTGGGACAACCTGATCACCTTGTAACCTCCCCAGCGCTTAGAACAGTGCTTTGCACATAGTAAGCACTTAATAAATGCCATTATTATTATTATTATTATTAAAGCCGATGGTAATGAGTTTCTGTTTGATGAGGTCGTGGGTGGGCAACCAGTGGGAGTTCTTGAGGAGTGAAGAAACAGGAGTGAATGTTTCTATAGGAAAATGATGTGGGTAGCAGAGGAAAGTATGGGCTGGAGTGGGGAGAGTCATCATCATCATCATCAATCGTATTTATTGAGCGCTTACTGTGTGCAGAGCACTGTACTAAGCGCTTGGCAAGTACAAGTTGGCAACGTATAGAGACAGTCCCTACCCAACAGTGGGCTCACAGTCTAAAAGGTGGCTCAGAGTCAGGAGGCAGGGAAGCAGCATGGCGAGTGGCAAGAGAACTGGCCTTGGAGTCAGAAGGTCATGGGTTCTAATCCCACCTCCGCCAATTGTCTGCTGTGTGACCTTGGGCAAGTCACTTCACATCTCTGGGCTTCAGTTGTGAATGAATGGCTGAATCTGTAAAACGGGGGTTGAGACTGTGAGCCCCAGGTGGGACAGGGACTGTATCCAACCCGATCTGCTTGTATCCGCCCCAGCGCTTTGTACAGTGCTCAGTGCTAAGAACAGTGCTCGGCACATAGTAAGTGCTTAACAAATACCATAATAATAATGATAATAATAATAAAGTGCAGTGCCTTATCAAATACCATCATCATCAGGGAAGTCAGCAAGGAGGCTGATGCAGTAATCAAGGGGGGTAGGACAAGTCCTAGGATTAACACGGTAGCAGTTTGGTTGGAGAAGAAAGGGAGGAATTTAGTGATGGTATGAACGTGGAATGGACAGGATTTGGTGATAGATTGAATGAGTGGTTTGAATGAGGGAGATTGAGTTGAGGATATCGCCAAGGTTACAGGTGATATTACAGGCTTATGAGGCAGAGAAGCAGCATGGCTCAGTGGAAAGAGCCCGGGCTTTGGAGTCAGAGGTCATGGGTTCAAATCCCAGCTCCACCACTTGTCAGCTGTGTGACTTTGGAAAAGTCACTTAATAATAATAATAATAATAATAGTATTTGTTAAGCACTTACTATGTGCAAAGCACTGTTCTAAGCGCTGGGGAGGATACAAGGAGAACAGGTTGCCCCACATGGGGCTCACAGTCTTAATCCCCCTTTTCCAGATGAGGTAACTGAGGCCCAGAGAAGTTAAGTGACTTGCCCAAAGTCACACAGCTGACAAGTGGTGGAGCCAGGATTAGAACCCATGACCTCTGGCTCCCAAGCCCGTGCTCTTTCCACTGAGCCACGCTGCTTCTCTACTTCTCTGGTCTTCAGTTCTCTCATCTGTAAAATGGGGATGAAGACTGTGAGCCCCACGTGGGACAACCTGATCACCTTGTAGCCTCCCCAGTGATTAGAACAGTGCTTTGTACATAGTAAGGGCTTAATAAATGCCATTATTATTATTACAGCTGTGGGAAAGTCAAAGCGGAGGACAGGCATTAGGTGGGCATATGAGGAGTTCTATTTTGCACAGGTTAAATATGAAGCGTTGACAGGCCATCCAAATAGAGATGTCCTGAAAGCAGGAGGCAATTTGAGAGTGCGAGAAGGAGTGAGATCAGGGCTAGAGATGTAGCTTTGGTGGGAGAGATGAGAGCGAAGCACAGTCAGAAGGTTGGAGAGAAGCAACGAGGAGGAGGGAGACTTTAGGAAACACATCTACCAACTCTATTCTCTCAGAGAAACAGCGTGACTCAGTGGGTAGAGCCCGGGCTTGGGAGTCAGAGGTCGTGGGTTCTAATCCCGGCTCCACCGCTTGTCAGCTGTGTGACTTTGGGCAAGCCACTTTGCTTCTCTGGGCCTCAGTTACCTCATCTGGAAAATGGGGATTAAGATTGTGAGCCCCACATGGGACAACCTGATCACCTTGTATCCTCCCCAGCACTTAGAACAGTGCTCTGCACATAGTAAGCACTTAACAAATACCAACATTATTATTATTATTATTATCTCTCCTAAGAACTTAATACAGTGCTCTGCACATAGTAAGCCTTCAGTAAACAATACCATTGATTTAATGTCTTAAGGATGATTGGGGATGGAATTTCTGCTTAGTGTGGAAATGGTTAGGCAAGGATGGAAGGCTTTTGAGGAGTGAGGACATGTGTAACAAAATACTTTTTTTTTTTACTATTTGTTAAGCACTTTATGCCAGGTACTGTACTAAGCTCTGGGGTAGATACTTGATAATTGGGTTGAATGCAGTCCCTGTCCCATATAGTGCTCACAGTCTTCAATCCCCATTTTACAGATGAGGTCACTGAGACACAGAGAAGTGACTTGCCCAAGGTCACTCTGCAGTCATTCATTCAATCGTATTTATTGAGCACTTACTGTGTGCAGAGCACTGGACTAAGCGCTTGGGAAGTACAAGACATATAGAGACGGTCCCTACCCAACAGTGGGCTCACAGTCTAGAAGGGGGAGACAGACAACAAAACAAAACATATGGACAGGTGTCAAGTCACCAGAATAAATAAAAATAAAGCTAGACACACATCATTAACAAGATTAATAGAATAGTAAATATGTACAAGTAAAATAAATAGAGTAATAAATCTGTACGAACAGAAATACAGGTGCTGTGGGGAGGGGAAGGAGGTAGGGCGGGGGGGGTGGGGAGGAGGAGAGGAAAAAGGGACAAGACAAGTGGCAGAGTCAGGATAAGAACTCAGGTCCTTCAACTCCCAGGCCCATACACCAGGCCCTGCTGCTTCTCTATTTTAGAAAAAATCATCCAGGCAGGCAGAGTGAACTGGAGAAGGGAGAGCCTGGAGGCAGGGAAGTTAGCAAGGAAGTTGATGCAGTCATCAGGAGGAATGGGATAAGTACTTGGATTAACATAGCTTGGATGGAGAGGAAAGGTGGAATCTGGAGATGCTTCTAAGATAGAACAGACAGGATTTAGTGAATAATCAGGTAGAAGGAGAGGGAAGAATCAAGCTGTGGGACCGTGAGACAGAAAATTGGCTGTTTTCAAAATGATCTGGGAATTTTTACCAATGACCACTCCTTCATTCATTCATTCAACTGTATTTATTGAGCGCTTACTGTGTGCAGACCACTGAACTAAGCGCTTGGGAAGTACAAGTTGGCAACATATAGAAATGGTCCCTACCCAACAGCAGGCTCACAGTCTAGAAGGGGGAGACAGAGAACAAAACAAAACATATTAAGTAAAATAAATAGAATAAATATGTACAAATAAAATAGAGTTATAAATCCTGAGTTTGGGAGGGCAGGAAATGTGTATTCCAACTTGTCTGTATCGTACTCTCCCAATCACCTAGTACGGCGCTCGCTGCTCAGTAAGATCTGAATAAATGTCATTGGTCGATTGATTGAAGTGTGCTATTTTGCTATTTTTACCCAATGGATTGAGTGTCAAACTCATTCATTCATTTAATCGTATTTATTGAGCGCTTACTGTGTGCAGAGTACTGTACTAAGCGCTTGGGAAATACAAGTTGGCAACATATGGAGACGGTCCCTACCCAACAGTGGGCTCACAAACTCCACAGAGATGCCAGCATTGCTGCAGATAATCCACTGTTGCTACAGAATGGCTGTCAAGGAGGGCAACCATCTCGTGTCATCTCATTGAGAAGCAGCGTGGCTCAGTGGAAAGAGTACGGGCTTGGGAGCCAAAGGTCATGGGTTCTAATCCCAACTCCCCCACATGTCTGCTGTGTGACCTTGGGCAAGTCACTTCACTTCTCTATGCCTTAGTTACCTCATCTGCAAAATGGGGATTAAGACTGTGAGCCCCACGTGGGGCAATGTGATCACCTTGTATCCTCCCCAGCGCTTAGAACAGTGCTTCGCACATAGTAAGTGCTTAACAAATGCCATCGTTATTTATTATTATCATTATGGGGCCATCAAACATCCTGCTGCTGTTGTCAGAGAGGATTCTAGGATGGGATGGAACCCTAGTCTGATTTAGGATTGGGTTTACGTCCTTAGCTGACCAGAAAATACCACCCCCAGGGCCTGTGGAGTTTTCCAGAAGCTCCCAGTCTCAGCAGATAAGTCTCCGGGCCACCCCTAAGGTCAAGGCAAC
Source organism: Tachyglossus aculeatus (assembly GCF_015852505.1). Lineage (NCBI taxonomy): Eukaryota > Metazoa > Chordata > Mammalia > Monotremata > Tachyglossidae > Tachyglossus > Tachyglossus aculeatus. Next base: position 22,823,203 of record NC_052066.1, on the reverse strand, counting down.
ATCATCAAAAAAATGTATTTCCAGCAATTATTCTTTTTACCAAATAACCCTGGTGTGGAGCTACTGTATCAAGCTAAATAGGTTCAAGTTGGCATGTGCCTTATCTTTATCTTGTTTTAGTAGAACCAAAAGTCCTTTTCCCTTTGCATTCCAGTAAGTATTACTTTTTCGGGGTCACAAGAAAAATAAAAGCTTGTAAACCATGGCTCTGCCTAAGGTTGCCTGTTTTGGGGGGATCCGCACAACTTTAGTAAAGTGTGGCTCCCACTAGAGAACTCAACACTATTCAGAGTGCAATTCCTGCGTGCTTGAATTTCCTCCTCTTTAATCAAATGATGAAAATACCTACAGGAGGTTCAATCACTGACTTTAAAACCTTCTAAAATCCCACCTCTTTTCAGAAGAGATATCTGGTTAACTTAATAATAAAAATAATAATTGTGATATTTGTTAAGAACTTACTATGCGCTAAGCCCTGTACTAATCGTTGTGGTCGGTACAAGCTAATCAGGTTGGACACAGTCCCTGTCCCATGTGGGGCTCACAGTCTCAATCCCCATTTTGCAGATGAGGGAACTGAGGCCTATGGCCACACAGCAGACATATGGTAGAGCTGGGATTAGAAGCAGCGTGGCTCAGTGGAAAGAGCCCGGGCTTTGGAGTCAGAGGTCATGGGTTCAAATCCTGACTCCGCCAATTGTCAGCTGTGTGACTTTGGGCAATTCATTTCTCTTTGCCTCAGTTCCCTCATCTGTAAAATGGGGATTAAGACTGCGAGCCCCATAAGGGACAACCTGATCACCTTGTAACCTCCCCAGCACTTAGAACGGTGCTTTGTACATAGTAAGTGCTCAATAAATGCCATTATTATCATTATTATTATTATTATTATTAGAACCCACGATCTTTGACTCTCAGGCCTGGGGTCTATCCACTATAGCATGCTGCTTCTCGCCTCTTCAGGTTCTGCCTTCCCAATAATCACCTTAACTCTCACACCTATTTATTCATACACAAACACAAAGGCATAATAATAATAATAATAATGGCATTTATTAAGTGCTTACTATGTGCAAAGCACTGTTCTAAGCACTGAATACACATAAGCAAATAAATTGTATTTACTCTCAAAATTGCCTCCACTGAATCCTTTCACCCTGATATTTTTAGGAGGAAATAAGAGATAATTTTTGTAGGCAGTAATAGTTAGTGGCTTGCGCTGTAAGGCCAGAACGTGTTACTACAGATACAGACTCATATCAGGAAGCTGTTTCACTGAGAAAAGAAAATTTAAGGATAGAAAGGAAGAAGGGAGGGTGTAATTCAATGAGTGCCTTTTAGATTCAGCCCTTAGGAGAGTGCAATAGATCTAAAAGAGAGTCTCAAGTGTCCTCTGATCTTCCTCTTCCTAACCCCACTTTCCTCCTCTTTTTCCTCTCTTCTATTCTCTCCTGCTCCTTCATTGCTTAGACTTAATTCCCCATGTAACCTTCCTTACTATTGCGTTGTAAAAATTATACCAAATTATGGAGTATTATGTGAGTAAATATAGTATGTGTGAAAATAGAGCACAGCTATCCTTTGACCTTATGTATATCAATCAATCATTTATTCATTCATTCAGTCATATTTATTGAGCGCTTACTATGTGAAGAGAACTGTACTAAGTGCTTGGGAGAGTACAATACAACAATCAACAGACACATTCCCTGCCCACAACGATCTTATAGTCTAATCATTTATTCAATTCATTCCTTCAGTGGTATCTATTGAGCGCTTATTGTGTGCACAGCACTGTAGTAAATGCTTGGAAAGTACAATTCGGCAACAGAGACAATCCCTACCCAACAATGGGCTCACAGTCTAGAAGGGGGGAGACAGACAACAAAACAAAACAAAACAGACAATCAATCAATCAATCGTACTTATTAGTACTGTGTGTAGAGCACTGTACTAAGAGCTTGGGAAAGTACAATAGAACAATAAACAGTGACAATCCCTGCCCACAACGAGCTCACAGTCTATAACACAATTGGTAGACATGTCCCCTGCCCACAACAAATTTACCCATCTACATACTCTACTTATTCATTAATGTATCGATATTTCCATACACTTGATATTATCCATTGTGTCTTTGTGCTTCCTCCTTCACTATTTGTAAATAATGTGTATCTGCTGGTCTCTCCTATTAGATTGGAAGTTCCTTGAGGGAAAGGTATGTATGTATGTATTATTATTATTTTATTATTTTATTTTATCATTATTATCATTTTCCAAGTGCTTAGCTCAATGCTCTGTAGCCTGTAAATGCTTGATAAATGTGATTGATTGATATAGATAAGGTCAAAGGATAGCAAAGCTGTATTTTCATATATACCATATTGACTCACATAACAAACCCCAATTAACACTACTAACTGATCGATTAACATGAATGCACCTCTCATAGTACAGACACAAAAAGAAGTTTGCACTTACCCAGAGTTGCTGTCTCTCTGTGGCTGACAGCTGGAGAAAGGAAATGATCTGGAAATTTGGGAAGATAAAAACATTATTACTAATAATAATAATAATGGCATTTAGTAAGCGCTTACTATGTGCAAAGCACTGTTCTAAGTGCTGGGGAGGTTACAAGGTGATCACATTGTCCCATGGGGGGCTCACAGTCTTCATCCCCATTTTACAGATGAGGTAACTGAGGCCCGGAGAAGTTAAGTGACTTGCCCAAAGTCACACAGCTGACAAGTGGAAGATCTGGGATTTGAATCCATGACCTCTGACTCCAAAGCCCGGGCTCTTTCCACTGAGCCATGCCGCTTCTGTGAAAAGAAAGAGGTGAGGGAAACCTTCGTGTAAATATGGATGGGGAGACTTGAAATGGTCGTATACCAAAGTGGGGGATTCCAAATACATATTCAACTAACCAAGCTAGGTAAACTGAGGCAATATTACATAGGAAGACATCAAGACAGAATACAGGAATATCTACTAATGAAGAAAGTGAAAAAATGTATGCTCACTAAACAACCAACGGCAGGAGAACAAAAACCTAGGTGAGATAGAACAAATAAAAGTGCTTTGAAAGGACTTCCAGGCACCTTCCACCAAAATCAAGACTGTTGGGAAGCTTAATCCTTCAATTCCTCCCCACTGGGTATTGTAGCCAAATGTGGACATGAAAATGGATAGTTCTGAGCCTGCCTATAGGAAAATAAATGAGATGCATTATTCCACACTCCATTGGGGCACCAGACAAATAAAAGCATACGAACTTCAGTCCTCATAATGAACCATTTCACATCCTTCTCATGACCCATAATGTACCTAGAAACTAAAATTCATCTAGAGTCTTTTGGAAACTACTGATCCTTTCTACTTATATGCCTTCCCAGGTATGTTTTCTTTGATAATAATAATAATGATGGCATTTGTTAAGTGTTTACTACGTCTTCCCTTCCCTCCTTCCCTTCCCCACAGCACCTGCATATATGTATATATGTTTGTACATATTTATTACTCTATTTATTTATTTATTTATTTTACTGGTACATATCTATTCTATTTATTTTATTTTGTTAGTATGTTTGGTTTTGTTCTCTGTCTCCCCCTTTTAGACTGTGAGCCCAATGTTGGGTAGGGACTGCCTCTATATGTTGCCAACTTGTACTTCCCAAGTGCTTAGTACAGTGCTCTGCACACAGTAAGCGCTCAATAAATACGATTGATGATGATGATGATGATGTCTGAAGCACTATTCTAAGCACTGGGGGGGATACAAGGTGATCAGGTTGTCCCACGTGGGGCTCACAGTCTTAATCCCCATTTTACAGATGAGGTAGCTGAGGCTCAGGGAAATGAAGTGACTTGCCCGAGGTCACACAGCAGACATGTGGCTGAGCCAGGATGAGAAACCATGACCTCTGACTCCCAAGCCCGGGCTCTTTCCACTGTGCCTCGCTGCTTCTCTAATTTGGACCTCCCTCTTCAAGCTCCAGTGAGTCCCTCATAATAATAAAATGCATAATAATAGTGGTAGTGGTATAGTGGTAATGAATAATAATAAGCGCTTAGTACAGTGCTCTGCACATAGTAAGCGCTCAATAAATACGATTGATGATGGTATTTATAAAAGTGCTTACTGTGTGTCTAACACTATACTTAGCACTGGGGTAGAGACAAGATAATCAGGTTCCACATGGGGCTCATAGTCTAAGTAAGAGGGAGAATAGGAATTGAATTTCCATTTGGGGGATGAGGGATCTGAGGCTGAGGGAAGTTAAGTGACCTGCCCAAGTTCATTCTGCAGACGTGTTGGAATTGGGATTAGAACCCAGGTCCTCTGACTCCCACTCCCAGTCTCTTTCCCCTAGGTCACGCCGCCTCTTAGCCTCTGTTGTTTTGCGACATGATGGATGATGATTCTACATTCACCCCGTCCCCAAGTCCCCACTCAATCTTTGTCTCTCCAGACTGAAGAGCTTTGATCTAAGCAGAATAGGACTGCCAGTCTTTCCCCAACAGCAACAAGGAGGAAATAAGAAAATGAAAAGACATCTCCAACCAAAAAAGTATTTGGAAGCTGGAGGATATAGAAGGAGAGAGAAGAGAAATGCTAAAATGAGCCCATGGGTTGAGAAAAGAGAATTTATTTATCTTGGAGAAGAGACAGCTGAAAGGTTGCCTTATTATCAATCTTCATTTCATTCTCCATCACCACGGAATACAGGAGAGGAAAACAGCTTGTCCTAAAAGAGCGCAGGCCTGGACATCAGAGGACCTGATTTCTAATCTTGTCTCTTCCACTTATCTGCTGTGTGACCTAGGGCAAGTCACTTAACTTTTCTTTGCCTCAGTTACCTCATCTTTAAAATGGGGATGAAGACTGTGAATTTTACATGGGACATCTGATTAGTTTGTATCTATCCCAGCACTTAATACAGTGCCTGGTGCATAATAAGCACTTAACAAATACCATTAAAAAAAGAGAGAATAGGTTTATAGTGAAGCAGGAAAATTCAAGCTTAATTGAATCCTTCTTCAAAGTAAGAGTATTAGGTACTAAGACTGTATCTAGGGAAAATTTTCGAATCTTCCTCCTTCAAGATGTTAAGAGCAGGCTAGATGCCCGTTTTTGGGTAGGGACTGTCTCTATATGTTGCCGATTTGCACTTCTCAAGTGCTTAGTACAGTGCTCTGTACACAGTAAGTGCTCAATAAATAGGATTGAATGAATGAATGAATGAATGAATGAATCAGTTGAGACTGAGCTGAGTCATATCTGACTGGAGGAAGGGTGGAAACAAGGAGATTCTGGAATCTTCCAGCCTTATACGTTCATGATTCCTTTTCCCATGAGTCATCATTCAGTATGGAATTCCCAGATCCACAGAGTAATCATGAGAGGATACTACACCTCTACATTTTATTATTAATAGTAATAGTAATAATAATGATGGTATTTGTTAAGCGCTTGCTAGGTGCCAAGCACTGTTCTAAGCACTGGGGCAGAAACAAGGTAATTAGGTTGTCCCATGGGGCTCACAGTCTTAATTTCCATTTTACAGATGAGGTAACTGAGGCACAGAGAAGTGAAGTGACTTGCCCAAAGGCACACAGCTGATAAGTGGAGGAGCCGGGATTAGAACCCATGACCTTCTGACTCCCAGGACTGTGCTCTTTCCACTAAGCCACGCTGCCTCTGCCATAAAGATCAATCAATTGTATTTATTGAGTGCTGACTGTGTGCAGAGCATTCATTCATTCATTCATTCAATCACATTTATTGAGCGCTCACTGTAATTAATTAAGTATTCCTAAAACCATGGCTGTACTGAATTTCTTAGTCCCTCCTCAAACTTCCCCACCATTTCCTAAATCCAGCTCCCATTCCCACAAAAAATTTAGACACAAACCTACCCCAGGCAAGCACTTGCTCGATCCTAAATAAGGAATCCAATAATAATAGTAATACTAATAACAATAATTGAGGTATTTGTTAAGTGCTTACTTTGGGCCAGGCATTGTACCAAGAGCTGGGGTGGATATAATCAAATCGGGTTGGACACAGTCCCTATCCCACATAGGGCTCACAGTCTTAATCCCCATTTTGTAGATGAGGTAACTGAAGCCCAGAGAAGTAACGCGACTTGTCCAAGGTCACACGGCATCCCAGGCCTGCATTCTAACCACTAGGCAACACTGCTTTTCAGGGCAGTCATACTTTGGGAGAGGTTCCGTTCTGAACCAAGAGAGTGAGAGAGGGCACCTCAGATCAAACAATCAATGGTATTTCGTGGGAGCTTATTGTGTGTAGAGCATTGCACCAAGTGCTTGGGAGAATATCATCATTATCATCATCATCAATCGTATTTATTGAGCGCTTACTATGTGCAGAGCACTGTACTAAGCGCTTGGGAAGTACAAATTGGCAACATATAGAGACAGTACCTACCCAACAGTGGGCTCACAGTCTAAAAGGGGGGAGACAGAGAACAAAACCAAACATACTAACAAAATAAAGTAAATAGAATAGATATGTACAAGTAAAATAAATAAATAAATAAATAGAGTAATCAATATGTACAACCATATATACATATATACAGGTGCTGTGGGGAAGGGAAGGAGGTAAGATGGGGGGATGGAGAGGGGGACGAGGGGGAGAGGAAGGAAGGGGCTCAGTCTGGGAAGGCCTCCTGGAGGAGGTGAGCTCTCAGCAGGGCCTTGAAGGGAGGAAGAGAGCTAGCTTGGCGGATGGGGAGAGGGAGGGCATTCCAGGCCCAGAATATAATACAACTGCATTGGTAGACAAGATCCCTGCCTTCAAGGAGCTTATATTTTAGGGCAGTAGCATGACAGTGAGGAATTTAAGAAGGGGAAAGAGGAGAGAGAAAGTGAGAGGAGAAGGAGATTAGGCAGCCCTCTTCCGCCTCTGCTTCAGGGTCAAAACTCCCTGCGGCCCTCCACACCACAGTTGAAAAGGCCATCGCTGGGTCTGTGCTTGACCCCTGGCCGGACAGGCTGTGCTTGACCCCTAATCGGACACTTTTTTTTTTAATGGCATTTATTAAGCGCTTACTATGTGCAAAGCACTATTCTAAGCACTGGGGAGGTTACAAGGTGATCAGGTTGTCCCACGGGGGGCCATTTTCCACATGTGGCAACTGAGGCCTAGAGAAGTTAAGTGACTCGCCCAAAGGCACACAGCTGACAATTGGCAGAGCCAGGATTTGAACCCATGACCTCTGACTCCAAAGCCCGGGCTCTTTCCACTGAGCCACACTGCTTCCAGCCCCTGTAGAAGCAGTCACCCTGAAGGTAAAGTGGCTGGCGGAGCCCTGACTTCCTCCTTTAATTCATCCCTCCCTCCCAGCCTCACAGTACTTATGTCCATAATTCTTAATTATTTCATTCACTCATTTATATTTATTCATTCAATCTTATTTATTGAGCGCTTACTGTGTGCAGAGCACTGTACTAAGCACTACAGAGAAGCAGTGTGGCTCAGTGGAAAGAGCGCGGGCTTTGGAGTCAGAGGTCAGGGGTTTGAATCCCGGCTCTGTCAATTGTCAGTTGTGTGACCTTGGGCAAGTCACTTAACTTCTTTGGGCCTCAGTTACCTCATCTGTAAAATGGGGATTAAGACTGTGAGCCCCCCTGTGGGACAACCTGATCACCTTGTAACCTCCCCGGTGATTAGAACAGTGCTTTGCACATAGTAAGTGCTTAATAAATGCTATTATTATTATTACTGAGCACTTACTGTATACACAGAACTATACTAAGCACTTATTTATTTCTATTAATGTCTATCTCCCCCTCTAGGCTGTACGCTCACTGTGGGCAGGGAATATGTCTGTTATATTTTTATATTGTACTTTCCCAAGCACTTAGTCCAGTGCTCTACACTTAGCAAGCGCTCAATAAATACGATTGACTGACTGACCACTAATTCCTCCCAGGTGGCAATGTTATTCATTCAATCATATTTATTGAGCGCTTATTGTGTGCAGAGCACTGTACTGAGTGCTTGGGAAGTACAAGTTGGCAACATCTAGAGATGGTCCCTACCCAACAATTGGCTCACAGTCTACAAGTGGGAGGCAGACAACAAAGCAAAACATGTAGACAGGTGTCAAAATCATCAGAACAAATAGAATTAAAGCTCTATGCACATCATTAACAAAATAAATAGAATAGTAAATATGTACAGGAAAAATAAATAGAGTAATAAATCTGTACAAATACATAAACAAGTGCTGTGGGGAGGGGAAGGAGATAGGGTGGGGAGGTGGGGAGGAGGAGAGGGAAAAGTGGGCTCAGTCAGGGAAGGCCTCCTGGAGGAGGTGAGCTCTCAGTAGGGCTTTGTAGGGAGGAAGAGAGCTAACTTGGCGGATGTGAGCCCGTTGTTGGGTAGGGACCGTCTCTATTGCCAACTTGTACTTCCCAAGCACTTAGTACAGTGCTCTGCACACAGTAAGCGCTCAATAAATACAATTGAATGAATGAATGTGTGGAGGGAGGGCATTCCAGGCCAGGGAAGGACATGTTATGTAACTGCAGCGGTGACCCTAGGAGTAAGCTCACTGTGGGCAGGGAATGTGTCTGTTTATTGATATATTGTACTCTCCCAAGTGCCTAGTACAGTGCTCGGCACACAAGAAGTGCTCAATAAATGCAATTGAGTGAATGAATGAAATGGCTCTTACTGACTTGCCATGGATACAGCCGCTGCTGCCTCTGCCCGGCCACTCTGGTAGCCCCACGTCCTAGCAGGAGCCCATTCACCCAAGCCACGGCCCCCCCAGCCATCCTCCTTCTAATCCGGATAGAGGGAGTGACGGGGGCTCAGAGGCTGCCCAGGCAATCCCAGCTGGATTGAGAAACCCTGGGTTCAGCTGCCACTGCAGTCACTGAGTAATAACAATAATAATAATAACAATGGTATTTGTTAAGCGCTTACTATGTGCAAAGCACTGTTCTAAGCGCTGGGGGGGATCAAGACAATCAGGTTGACAATTGTCAAGACAATTGACAAGACAATCAGGTTGTCCCATGGGGGGCTCACAGTCTTAATCCCCATTTTACAAATGAGGGAATTGAGGCCCAGAGAAGTGAAGTAACTTGCCCAAAGTCACACAGCTGACAAGTGGCGGAGCCGAAATTCGAACCCATGATCTCTGACTCCCAAGCCCGGGCCCTTTCCACTGAGCCACGCTGGTTCTCTAGAAATGGCGGCAACTTGGTCCTTCATCCCTTCTCCTCCTCTTCCCCCTGCCTCTCTCCGGCCTCTCTCCTGTTCCCCCTCAGGGGACCAGATTTTTCCTCACCAAGTCCTAGACAACACTTGGCAAGCAGTAAAGGTGCTGCTAGTGAGAAGCAACTTGGCCCAATTCATTTGTTCATTCAGTCGTATTTATTGAGCGCTTACTGTGTGCAGAGCACTGTACTAAGCGCTTGGGAAGTACAAGTTGGCAACATATAGAGACGGTCCCTACCCAACAGTGGGCTCACGGTCTAGAAGGGGAAGACAGAGAACAAAACAAAACATATTAACAAAATAAAATAAATAGAATAAATATGTACAAATAAAATAAATAAATAAGTAGAGTAATAAATACATACAAACATATATACATATATACAGGTGCTGTGGGGAGGGGAAGGAGGTAAGGAGGGGAGGGGGATAGCCTAATGGATAGTGCAAGAGCCTGGGAGTCAGAAGGACCTGGGTTCTAGTTCCAGCTCTGCCGTTTGTCTGCTGTGTGGCCTTGGACAAGTCACTTCACTTCTCTGGGTCTCAGTTACCTCATCTGGAAAATGGGGATTGAGACTGTGAGCCCCACGTAGAACAGGGACTGTGTCCAAAAGCGATTTGCCTGTATATAATAATGGCATTTATTAAGCGCTTACTATCTATATCTGTATCTACCCCAGTGCTTAATACCAAGCCTGGCACATAATCAGCACTTAACAAATACCACAATTATTATAGTGCTATTCTGGGAAAGTTTTTGTGTGACACTTTCAAGTATGGCTCACATTGGAGAAGCAGTGTGGCTTAGTGGAAAGAGCCCGGGCTTGGGAGTCAGGGGTCATGGGTTCTAATCCCGGCTCTGCCACTTGTCAGCTATGTGACCTTGGGCAAGTCACTTAACTTCTCTGGGCCTCAGTTGCCTCATCTGTAAAATGGGAATGAGGACTGAGCCCCACATGAGACAACCTGATAACCTTGTATTTACCCCAGTGCTTAGAACAGTGCATGGCACATAGTAAGTGCTTCAAAAATACCATCATCATTAATTCCCTCTTGTCTACAGTCTTTTTTTCATTCAATTCATTGTCATATCTATTGAGTGCTTACTGTGTGCAAATCACTGTACTAAGCGCTTGGGAGAGTACAGTACAACAATAAACAGATACAGTTCCTGCCTGCAATGAGCTTACAGTCTAGAGACGGGGGGAGACAGACATTGATATAAAGAAATAAATGACAGATATATAAATAAATGCTGTGGGGCTGGGAGTGGGGAAGAACAAAGTGAACAAGTCAGGATGACGCAGAAGGGAATAGGAGAAGAGGAATGAGGGGGCTTAGTCAGGGAAGGCCTTTTGGAAGAGATTTGCCTTCAATAAGTCTTTGAAAGTGGGGAAAGTAATTGCTGGATTCCAGACCAGAGGCAGGATGTGGGTGAGAGGTTGGCAGTGATATAGGTGAGGAGAAGCAGTGTGGCTCAGTGGAAAGAGCCTGGGCTTTGGAGTCAGGGGTCATGGGTTCAAATCCCGGCTCCACTGACTGTCAGCTGTTTGACTTTGGGCAAGTCACTTCACTTCTCTGGGCCTCAGTTGACTCATCTGTAAAATGGGGATTAAAACTGTGAACCCACCGTGGAACAACCTGATCACTTTGTAACCTCCCCAGCGCTTAGAACAGTGCTTTGCACATAGTAAGTGCTTAACAAATACCATCATTATTATTATTATTCTCACTATTTTTATTATTATTATTATTATTATTATTATTATCAAGGCACAGTGATAAGGTTAGCATTAGAAAAGCAGAAGTGTGAACTGGATTGAGGTAGGACAGTGATTTGTAGTAGCAAGGTGAGATAATAATAATAATTATGGTATTTGTTAAGCACCTACTATGTGCCAGGCACTGTTCTAAGCCCTGGGATAGATAATAATAATAATAATAATAATGGCATTTGTTATGCGCTTACTATGTGCAAAGCACTGTTCTAAGCGCTGGGGAGGGTACAAGATGATCAGGTTGTCCCACTTGGGGCTCACAGGCTTAATCCCCATTTTACAGATGAGGTAACTGAGGCACAGAGAAGTTAAGTGACTTGCCCAACCCATTGGGTTGGATACAGTTCCTGTCCCATGTGGGGCTCACAGTCTTAATACCCACTTTACAGATGAGGGAACTGAGGCACAGAGAAGTTAAGTGACGTGCCAGGATTAGAACCCATGATCTTCCCAGGCCTGTGTTCTATCCACTAAGCCACGCTGCAGATAGGAGGGGGGAAGGTGATGAGGTGCGTTAAAGCCAATGGTGTGACGAGTTTTTGTTTGATGTGGCAGTGGTTGAGCGACCGCTGGAGTTTTCTGAGGAGTTGGGTGGCATGTCCTGAACGTTTTTTGTAGAAAAATGATCTGGGCAGCAGAGTGAAGTATGGACTGGAGTGGGGAGAGGTAGGAGGCTGGGAGGTCTCCTGGGCTCCTAGTCTAGAATAGCCCAGAAGAAACAAACTAGGATCATTATTATTATCATCTTTATTATATCTAAGTTCTTATTATGTGTCAAGCTCTATTCTAAGCTCTGGAGTAGGTACAAGTTAATCAGATCAGATGCAGGCACTGTCCCACGTGGAGCTCGCATTGTAAGGGAGAGGGAAAACAGGTATTGAATCCCCATTACACACATGAAGAATTGAGGCATAGAGAAGACATGTGACTTGTCCAAAGTCATACAGCAGACAAGTGGCAGAGCTGGGACTTGGGGTTCAGAAGACCCAGGTTCTAATAATAATAATGATGGCATTTGTTAAGCTCTTACTATGTGTGAGAAGTGCTGTTTTAAGTGCGGGGGGGATACAAGGTGATCGGGTTGTCCCACGTGGGGCTCATAGTCTTCATCCCCATTTGACAGATGAGGGAACTGAGGCACAGAGAATAATAATAGTAATAATAATAACGGTATTTGTTAAGCGCTTACATATTTATTCTATTTATTTTATTTTGTTAATATGTTTTGTTTTGTTGTCTGTCTGCCTAGACTGTGAGCCCACAGTTGGGTAGGGACCATCTCTAGATGTTGCCAACTTGTACTTCCCAAGCGCGTAGTACAGTGCTCTGCACACAGTAAGCACTCAATAAACACGATTGAATGAATCATCATCATCATCATCAATCGTATGAATGAATGAATATGCGCAAAGCACTGTTCTGAGAGCTGGGGAGGTTACAAGGTGATCAGGTTGTCCCACGGGGGGCTCACAGTTTTTAATCCCCATTTTACAGATGAGGTCACTGAGGCACAGAGAAGTGAAGTGACTTGCCCAAAGTCACCCAGCTGACAAGTGACGGAGTCAGGATTAGAACCCACGATGTGTGGCTCCCAAGCCCGGGTTCTTTCCACTGAGCCACGCTGCTTCTCCATCAGCTCTGCCACTGGCAGAGAGATCCCAGGTCCCAGCTCTTTCCACTAGACCCCACTGCTCCTCTTTCAATCAATCAATCAATCAATCGTATTTATTGAGCGCTTACTATGTGCAGAGCACTGTACTAAGCGCTTGGGAAGTACAAATTGGCATCACATAGAGACAGTCCCTACCCAACAGTGGGCTCACAGTCTAAAAGGGGGAGACAGAGAACAGAACCAAACATACCAACAAAATAAAATAAGTAGGATAGAAATGTACAAGTAAAATAAATAAATAAATAGAGTAATAAATATGTACAACCATATATACATATATACAGGTGCTGTGGGGAAGGGAAGGAGGTAAGACGGGGGGATGGAGAGGGGGATGAGGGGGAGAGGAAAGAAGGGGCTCCATCCCCTTCCCAGTCTTACCTCACCTCACCTTAGAGGTAACCAACTTACCTGAAACTATGCTGGGTGGCTGTGACACAATATCCTCATTCTTCTGCCTCTGCCTGGCCTTTCCGCTCACCTCTCTGCCAAGCCTTTCCCTCAGGCTCAGAAGTTCAGGAAATTTCTTGGCCTTATGCTCCTGTTGGGTCTTTATCAGGAACCCCAGATTCCGGAGCGCCTGAGCCGAGATTCCTTTTGTGCCCTGAAACGGACAGAATGATGGGTAGGTGAGTCCGACGTCTCTAGTTCTGAAACTAGATCTCTTTTCCTTCCTCAAGTCGGGAGAAGCCAAATTTACCACTGAGATGGCAGCAGGGCCGTTATTATTTCACTTCTGCTGAAGTAAAAATCGCAGCAAGGCCAAGTTTTACTTCAGCCGAAGTGAAATAACAATGATTGTTGTGGTATTTGTTAATTGCTTGCTATGTAATAATAATAATAATAATAATAATAATGGCATTTATTAAGCGCTTACTATATGCAAAGCACTGTTCTAAGTGCTGGGGAGCTTACAAGGTGATCAGGTTGTCCCATGGAGGGCTCACAGTCTTCATCCCCATTTTACAGATGAGGGAACTGAGGCCCAGAGAAGTGAAGTGACTTGCCCAAAGTCACACAGCTGACAATTGGTGGAGCCGGGATTTGAACCCATATACTCTGACTCCAAAGCCCGTGCTCTTTCCAGTGAGCCACGCTGCTTCTCCACTTATGTAATACTTATGTACTAAGTATTGCCCTAAGAACTGTGGGGAGGTGCAAGTTTATCGGGTCGGATATGGTCCCTGTCCCACACGGGGTTCACAGTCTAAGGGGGAGGGCAAACAGGCATTGAATCCTCATTTTTCAGAGGAGAAAACTGAGACACAGAGAGGTTAAGTGACTTGCCCAGGATCTCAAAACAGGCTAGTGGTGGAGCCAAGATTAGAACACAGGTCCTCGGACTCCCAGGCTCCTGCTCGTTCACTAAACCATGCTGCTTCTCAAATTGTCATCAAGGGAGCCGGCCCCCTTCCTGCCCCTCATCCACCTCCCCTCCAACCCCCAAAAAGAGAAGAGGAGACAACTGTGGACTGAGGGAAAAAATTAAAGGAGGGGGACTAGAGTTAGTGAGATGATATGAGGAAATTCTCCGTTAACTGAAAGAAAACTATGAAGGTGGTCCTGATAGAAAGACAGGGCTTTTCCGTCCTCCCCATTTTTTTTTAATAGCCCCTCCGTTCTGCATGCTGAAACACGGTTGGGGATTGGGAGGAGGGAAGAGAATAGGATTCAAGCATGCATGTCTGTTGGGAAGAGGGAGGAAAGGAAGGGAAAAGAGAGAGAGAATGAGAGAGAGAGAAGGAGAAAGTGGGAGAGGGAGAGGCAGACCTATCCAACAGGGCCCTTTCCCCAGGACTCAGGATGGTGAAGCAGAGACATTTCAGTGCCATACTCCGTCACCTTTCCATTGTAAGGCAGCAGATTCAAGGTGCTGTATCACAGTTCCACTCATAGTAATAATAATAATAAATATTATTATCATTTGGTATTTGCTAAGCGCTGTGTTAAACACTTGGGGAGATACAAGATAATCAGGTCATCCACTGTCTCTGTCCCACACGGGGCTCACAGTCTAAGGTAGAACAGGTATTGAGCCCCCATTTTACAGATAAGGCCCAGAGAAATTAAGTGACTTTCCCGAGGTCAAACAGCAGCCAAGCAGTGGAGCTGGGATTAGAACTCAGGTCCTCTGAATCTGAGGCCCGTTAAAACATCCTTTCCCCAAGCCCAAGTTCTCCTGGACCAATGGGGCCGACCCACAGTTTGGGATAGTGAGTGACACATGGTGGGAGTAGATACCAAGTTTAAGACATCTGGTCACTTCAGTGATCCTGCCAGCGAACCAATAACATGTACCGGTGAATAATAATCATATTGAAGGTATCTGTTAAGTGTTTACTATGTGCCAAGCACTGTCTGGGATAACTACAAAATAATCAGGTTGGATACAGTCTCTGTCCCATAGCGGGGCTCACCATCTGAATAGGAGGGAGAACAGGTCCTGAATCCCCATTTTATTGATGAGGAAACTGAGGCCCAGAGAAGTTAAGTGACTTGCCCAAGGTGACGCAGCAGGCAGGTTGTGGAGCCAGGATTAGAACCCAAGGCCTCTGACTCCCAAGTCCACGCTTTTCCTCCTGGGCCATGCTGCTTCTCTAGTTTAACATGTAGTGGCTTGTGGGATTGTCATCATCTTCAGGCCAGGACTCACGCCTTCTAACTCTTATGCTCTACCACGTGCTTAGTACTGGCACGCAGCCGGGGATTCATTGTTTGACATCTTAATCTCGGGTCTCCACATTACGCGGAGATTGAAAATACGGAAAGGAATGGAGAAGGGAATGGGGAAGGGCTGGGAGGGTTTACTGAAAGAGAATGGGGGACTTGACTTTTTTGGAAACTCACTCTCTTCACTCCCATGCTCTCCAGCTTCTCTTCCAGAGTCTCCTCCAGAATTGGCCGGAACTGCTTTAGTAAGTTGGGGTTGCTCCGAAGTGCTTCCAACACCTGCTGCTTTCGATCCAGGGAGTCCTCCAGTTCTGCAGCAAAATCAGATCTCTGAAGCCAGCCTGTCTTTCTCAACTTTCTCGGCAGCATCGCTGAACAAACTCTCCAGCTTGCTTGCATGAAGCTGTGCGCATCTAAATGAAATCTAACCTCGGTTTTCTGGGAGGTGGGTGGGGGTTGTCTCCCCACTCTGAATTAGTCTAACCTAGCACAACAAGGGCTAGGGAGAAAGGAATAGAAATTGGGAATTCTTGGAAAAGAGTGGAAGGGTAAGAGGGGGGATTGAAGAGATTTAAATGAATCTATGAAATAAACACTTCATTTTGAGACAATGATTTGAGCACTAGAATTTACTGGGCTGGATCTGCTTTAGACATGCTTAAAACCACGTTGGTCTATTTTGGTCTTTCAGCCAACTTTCCCCACTATTTTCCAGCCCTAACTCTTCACCTCCCATAAAACCATTTTTTGATTATACTTTGCTCTTGAGTCTCTCGTCTCAGAACCATCGTTAATTCTCTTCATCTGTCCTGGAACTTCCATATCCCTCACCCGCAAATCCAGACTGCGGCGGTTCCCGCTTTCAAAGACCTCTTAAAATTCCACCTCCTCCAAGAAACCTTCCCCTTTTAATTCTCATCATCCCAACTCTGATCAACTCAAAGCCTCCCTTAGAACCTACATATTTCAGGCCCTTTGGGGCAGGGCCCATTTCTTGGACTTCTGTCGTACTTCTCCATCATTTAATAATAATAATAATGTTGGTATTTGTTAAGCGCTTAATATGTGCCAAGCACTGTTCTAAGCGCTGGGAGAGGTACAAGGTGATCAGGTTGTCCCTCGTAAGGCTCACAGTCTTCATCCCCATTTTACGGATGAGGAAACTGAGGCCCAGAGAAGTGAAGTGACTTGCCCAAAGTCATACAGCTGACAAGTGGCAGAGTCGGGATTCGATTCTTTCCACTAAGCCACGCTACTTCTCCTAGCTCATGCAATTCAGGTCCAACATTTCATGTAATAAAAAAAAAGCAACCTCCCCCACACAGAAAACAGATCCAAATCCCAGCTACTGCTTTGATCAACTACAATTTTTATAATAATAATAATAATAATAATAATGGCATTTATTATGCCCTCTAATATGCCCAAATTGGAGAGCAGAGATTGATAAGAGATTATTTGCATACCTTCTTCAGTAGACTCTTCTTTCTCATTCGCAGCCTTGGACACGTGTTGGATCACTGAGTTGAAAAAAGAATAACGGTATCAAAAAAAGCAGCGTGGCTCAGTGGAAAGAGCCCGGGCTTGGGAGTCAGAGGTCACGGGTTCAAATCCCGGCTCCGCCGCTTGTCAGCTGTGTGACTTTGGGCAAGTCACTTCAGTTCTTTGGGCCTCAGTGACCTCATCTGTCAAATAGGGATGAAGACTGTGAGCCCCCCGTGGGACAACCTGATCACCTTGTAACTTCCCCAGCTCTTAGAACAGTGCTTTGCACTCAGTAAGCGCTTAACAAATACCATTATTAAAATTATTATTATTATTCCAGGCCAGAGGCAGGAAGTGGGCCAGGGGTCGGTGGCAAGATAGATGAGAACAAGGCACAGTGAGAGGGTCAGCATTAGGAGGAGCGAAGTGGGAGGGCTGGGTTGTAGTAGGAGAGTAGTGAAGTGAGGTAGGAGGGGGCAAGGTGATTGAGTGACTTTAAAGTGACTTGCCCAAGGTCACACAGCAGACATGTGGCAGAGCTGGGATTAGAACTCAGGTCCTCCTGACTCCAAATACCAGACATAAAGGCAACTGATCCCCCAGTCGTACCTCACGCGAGATTCAAACCATCCAGAAACCCAATCGTCCCGTAGAAAACTGGATAAATAGTTGCTTTAGTCCAAGGATGAAATCATGTTTTCCCTGGATTTAGCCATTAAACTCTTCTGCTCTTGGGACATGTGGCCAGAATATGTTTTTTTTCTTAATGGCATTTATTAAGCATTTATGTTCCAGACTGTACTAAGCGCTGGGGTAGATACAAGATAATCACATTGGACACAATGCATGTCCCACATAGGACTCACACTCTTAATCCCAAGTTTACAGATGAGGGAACTGAAGGCCCAGAGAAGTCCTTTTTTTAAAAAAAATGGCATTTATTAAGTGCTTACTATGTGCCAGACACTGAACTAAGACCTGGGGTAGATGATAACAATAATAATAATAATAATGGCATTTGTTAAGCACTGACTAGGTGCAAAGCACTGTTCTAAGTGCTGGGGGGGATACAAGGTGATCAGGTTGCCCCACATGGGGCTCACAATCTTAATCCCCATTTTACAGTTGAGGTAACTGAGGTGCAGGGAAGTTAAGTGATTTGCCCAAAGTCACACAGGTGATAAGTGGCAGAGCGGAATTAGAACCCATGACTTCTGACTCCCAAGCCCGGGCTCTTTCCACTGAGCCACGCTGCTTCTCTAGATAGAAGCTAATCAGGTTGGACACCGTCCATGTCCCACTTGGGGCTCACAGTCTCAATCCCATTTTTTAGTTGCAGTAACTGAAGCCCAGAGAAGTTAAGTGAGTTGCCCAAGGTCGCACAGCAGACAAGTGGCAGAGCTGGGATTAGAACCCAGGTCCTCTGACGCCCAGGCCCGGGCTCTAACCACAAGCCTATGAAGGTCAAACAGCAGACAAATGGCAGAGCCACAAAGAAGATTTCCTTTAATAATAATAATAATGATGATGGTATTTTTTAAGTGCTTATTATGTGCAAAACACTGTTCTAAGCGCTGGGGGGGATACAAGGTGATCAGGTTGTCCCATGTGGGGCTCACAGTCTTCATCCCCATTTTACAGATGAGGGAACTCAGGCACAGAGAAGTTAAGTGACTTGCCCAAGGTCACACAACAGACATGTGGCGGAGCCGGGATTAGAACCCATGACCTCTGACTCCCAAGGCCAGGCTCTTTCCACTGAGCCACGCTGCTTCCCAAGATGTAGGCTCCTCAAAGCAGGGCACTTGACCTCTTTTTATTCTGGACTTCCCAAGCGCCCAGTACATTGCGCCACATCACATGGGCCCTCATTATTCATTCATTCAATCGTATTTATTGAGCACTTACTGTGTGCAGAGCACTGTACTAAGCGCTTGGGAAGTACAAGTTGGCAACAGAGAGAGACGGTCCCTACCCAACAGCGGGCTCACAGTCTAGAAGGGGGAGACAGACAACAAAACAAAACATGTTAACAAAATAAAATAAATAGAATAGTAAATATGTGCAAGTAAAATAGATTAATAAATATGTACAAATTAGATGCAATTACTACTACTATTACTACTTTACTATTTGGCAAAACTTCATAATTCAATGCCAACTCGTACTTCCCAAGCGCTTAGTACAGTGCTCTGCACACAGTAAGCGCTCAATAAATACGATTGAATGAATGAACTGAGAAAAGCTTCCTCTATTGAAAGAGCTAGTAAAAGAGCAGTGTGGTCTAGTAGATAGAGCCTGGAAGTCAGAGGACCTGAGTTCTAGTCCCCCTCTTTCCATTTGCATCTATTTGCTTCCAGAGAAGCAGTGGCTCAGTGGAAAGAGCATAGGCTTTGGAGTCAGGGGTCATGGGTTCAAATCCCGGCTCCGCCAACTGTCAGCTGTGTGACTTCGGGCTTAACTTCTCTGTGGCTCAGTTACCTCATCTGTAAAATGGAGATTAAAACTGTGAGCCCCCCATGGGACAACCTGATCACCTTGTAACCTGAACAGTGCTTTGCACATAGTACGCGCTTAACAAATACCATTATTATTATTTGCCTCCTGTGTGACCTTGGGCAAGTTGCTTAACTTCTCTTGCCTCAGTTACCTCATCTGTAAAATGGGGATTCAAGTCACGAGCCCCCCATGGGACAGGGACTGTGTCCAAACTAATTTGCTCGTACCCACCCCAGCGCTTAGTACAGTGCCTGGCACATAACAAATACCCCAGTTATTAGACAGTGAGCCGTAAATAGGGCAGGGATTGTGCCCAACCTGATTATCTTAAATCTCTTCCAACAGTTAGAATAGTGCGTGACATACAATAATAATAATAATAATGATGTTTGTTAAGCACTTACTATGCTCAAACACTGTACTAAGCACTGGGGTTAGGTATAAGCAAATTGTGATCACATCGTTATTAATAATAATGGCATTTATTAAGCGCTTACTATGTGGAAAGCACTGTTCTAAGCGCTGGGGAGGTTACAAGGTGATTAGGTTGTCCCACGGGGGCTCACAGTCTTCATCTCCATTTTACAGATGAGGTAACTGAGGCACAGAGCAGTTAAGTGACTTCTCTTAAAAGCTGACAAGTGGCGGAGCCGGGATTTGAACCCATGACCTCTGACTCCAAAGCCCGGGCTCTTTCCACTGAGCCTTGCTGCTTCACTTATTATATTACTATTATCACTATTGTTACTGTTATTATTGTTATTAGTAGCGATTTATGACTCAAATTAAATTTATGACTCTTCCACTCTGAAGCAGCGTGGCTCAGTGGAAAGAGCCCGGGCTTGGGAGTCGGAGTTCGTGGGTTCGAATTCTGCCTCCGCCAGCTGCGTGACTTTGGACAAATCACTTAACTTTCCCCCTTCTAGACTGTGAGCCCACCGTTGGGTAGGGACCGTCTCTATATGTTGCCAACTTGGACTTCCCAAGCGCTTAGTCCAGTGCTCTGCACACAGTAAGCGCTCAATAAATACGATTGAATGAATGAATGAATGACTCCAATCCATTGAATCTGTAAAACCTCACCTTTAGTTTTCCTGAGAGACATCTTCTTAATCTGCAGAGTACAAAAACAGCATGAGATAAGAAGAATTAGCCGGCACAACTCTAGCAATGTCGAATTCCCAGCAGAAAGAAATCAAGCCGATTATTATAAGAGGGAGACACTATGACCCAAACCGGAGCTTGGAGCCTAACATTCCACATTAATCTGGGAGCAGCGGAACAAAAAGAACATTTTGCTCTTGGACGAGAAAAAAAGACTGAAAATGTCTTTCTCCAGGGGAAAGATTACGCATGAGAAAGAATGGATCTGCAAAAGAGAAGGCTGAACATGGAAATCATTGAGTCTGGACACCCTAGTGGGTTGATAGTTGGATTTGGGGTTTATTAGAGATCATCATCATCATCATCAATCGTATTTATTGAGCGCTTACTGTGTGCAGAGCACTGTACTAAGCGCTTGGGAAGTACAAATTGGCAACATATAGAGACAGTCCCTACCCAACAGTGGGCTCACAGTCTCGAAGGGGGAGACAGACAACAAAACCAAACATACTAACAAAATAAAATAAATAGAATAGATATGTACAAGATAAATAAATCATCATCAACATCATCATCATCAATCGTATTTATTGAGAGCTTACTGAGAGATGCCGGGAAAGTCCCAAGACTGCTTTCTGGAGAGTTCCCCCTCGTCACCTCGATAACACGGGGTGAGGAGGCCTGTCCCTATGGATGACTGAAAGGTTTAGACTGTGTCGGTGATTTCAAAACCTTAAATAGAAATCCTTCCCAAAATACTGACTGCCATGAATACATGTTTTATGCCTATTTCTTTGGTGTTATTCTACTCTTTCTAAAAACCCCATTTGGTGTCCTGTTTTGGTCTCTATTCTGAAAGTGGAAAGCTATGTTTTGAAATTTCAGGGACCGTCTGTATATGTTGCCAACTTGTACTTCCCAAGCGCTTAGTACAGTGCTCTGCACACTAAGCGCTCAATAAATACGATAAATACGATTGAATGAATAAAGCCAGCGTAAAAATTTTTACTTTTAGAGAAGCAGCGTCGCTCGGTGCCTAGAGCACGGGCTTTGGAGTCAGAGGTCATGGGTTCAAATCCTGATTCCTCCACTTGTCAGCTGTGTGACTTTGGGCAAGTCACTTAACTTCTCTGGGCCTCAGTTACCTCATCTGTAAAATGGAGATTAAGACTGTGAGCCCCCCGTGGGGCAACCTGATCACCTTGTAACCTCCTCAGCGCTTAGAACGGTGCTTTGCACATAGTAAGCGCTTAATAAACGCCATCATTTATTATTATTATTATTATTATTATTATTATTATTACTTTTAGCCAAAATAAGTATAAACAGCCTAGCATTGAAAAGAGAGTGAAGAATCTAAACTGGGAATTTAAGTGATGCAAAGACTTTATATTTATTTATTTTGCAATTATTTTGATGACTTGACACCTGTCCACATGTTTTGTTTTGTTGTTTGTCTCCCCATTCTAGGTTGCAAGCCCGTTGTTGGGTAGGGACTGTCTCTATATGTCGCCAACTTGTACTTCCCAAGCGCTTAGTACAGTGCTCTGCACACAGTAAGTGCTCAATAAATACGATAAATATGATTGAATGAATAAAACCAGCATAAAATTTTTTACTTTTAGCCAAAATAAGTATAAACAGCCTGGCGTTGGAAAGAGAGTGAAGAATTTAAACTGAGAATTTAAGTGATGCAAGGACTTTATTTATTTTGCAATGATTTTGATGACTTGACACCTGTCCACATGTTTTGTTTTGTTGTTTGTCTCCCCCTTCTAGACTGTGAGCCCACTGTTGGGTAGGGACTGTCTCTGTATGTCACCAACTTGTACTTCCCAAGCGCTTAGTACAGTGCTCTGCACACAGTAAGTGCTCAATAAATCTGATTGAATGGATGAATGAATGAATGGGGGAATTATAAAATATCAGTGGATTTCCTCCAACTAGACATTTCCATTAATCAAGCAACAGCGATAATAACAATAATAATAGTATTTGTTAAGCATTTATTACGTGTTAAGCACTATTCTAAACTGGGGTAGTTACAAGCTAATCAGGTTGGACACAGTCCCTGTCCCACATGGGGCTCCTAGTCTCAATTCCCATTTTACAGGTGAGAGAACTGAAGCCCAGAGAAGTGACGCGACCTGCCTAAGGCCACACAGCAGACAAGTGGCAGAGCTTGGACTAGAATGCCAATCCTTCTGACTCTCTAGCCCGTGCTCTGTCTACTATGCCACTCTGCTTCTCAATGGGCTACTGAGCATTTACCATGTGCAGAGCACTGCACTAAGCACTTAAGAGATTAGTCATTCATTCATCCATCCATTCAATCGTATTTATTGAGCGCTTACTGTGTGCAGAGCACTGTACTAAGCGCTTGGGAAGTACAAGTTGGCAACATATAGAGACGGTCCCAACCCAACAGCGGGCTCACAGGCTAGTCAATCTGGTAAAGTCTAGTCAATCAATTAGTGGCATTTTTTGAGTGCAGTGCACTCAAAAGTACAGAGCACCATACCAAGTGCTTGGGAGAGGACAATACAGCAGAATCGGTAGACCCATTCCCTGCCCACAAGGAGCTTACATTCATAGAAAAAAACCTATCGAGTCCCAAGGATTTCTCCCAAGAAAACTCTACGGATCCACTAGCAGAGCAATTGCTGATGGAAGCAGCGTGGCTCAGTGGAAAGAGCCCGAGCTTTGGGGTTAGAGGTCATGGGTTCAAATCCCAACTCTGCCAACTGTCAGCTGCATGACTTTGGGCGAGTCACTTAACTTCTCTGTTCCTCAGTTACCTCATCTGTAAAATGGGGATTAAAACGGTGAGCCCCCCGAGGGACAACCTGATCACCTTGTAGTAATAATAATAATAATAATGGTATTTGTTAAGCAACTGCTATGTGCAAAGCACCGTTCTAAGCACTGGGGAGGATACAAGGTGATCAGAGAAGCAGCGTGGCTCAGTGGAAAAGAGCCCAGGCTTTGGAGTCAGAGGTCATGGGTTCAAATCCTGGCTCCGCCACTTGTCAGCTGTGTGACTTTGGGCAAGTCACTTCACTTCTCTGGGCCTCAGTTCCCTCATCTGTAAAATGGGGATGAAGACTGTGAGCCCCACGTGGGACAACCTGATTACCTTGTATCTACCCCAGCGCTTAGAACAGTGCTTTGCACATAGTAAGCGCTTAACAAATACCAACATCATTATTATTATTATTATTATCAGGTTGTCCCACGTGGGGCTTACAGTCTTAATCCCCATTTTACAGTTGAGGTAACTGAGGCCCAGAGAAGTGAAATGACTTGTCCAAAGTCACACAGCTGACAAGTGGTGCAGCCGGGATTTGAACCCATGACCTCTGACTCCAAAGCCTGTGCTCTTTCCACTGAGCCACGCTGCTTCTAGCGCTTAGAACAGTGTTTTGCATATAGTAAGCATTTAACAAATGCCATTATTATTATTATTATTATTATTATAGGTGGGATGTTCTGGGAGAGATGTGTCCACGGCATCGCTATGGGTCGGAGACGACTCAACAGCATAAGAGAAGATAGACAAAATCCCCCCTCAGGGGGCTTACAATCTCATGGGGCAGAGATGTAAGTAGAGATGTAAGTGGCAGCTATCCTGGGAAGACCAAGGCAAGAACAAGTCGGTTGGCTTGAGCGGATAGAAATAAGTGAGGCAGGGCATAGCGGGAAAAGAAACGGCATGGCCTAGTGGATTAAGCAAGGGCCTGGGAGTTGGAATCAATCAATCAATCAATCGTATTTATTGAGCACTTACTGTGTGCAGAGCACTGTACTAAGCGCTTGGGAAGTACAAGTTGGCAACATATAGAGACAGTCCCTACCCAACAGTGGGCTCACAGTCTAAAAGGGGGAGACAGAGAACAAAACCAAACATACTAACAAAATAAAATAAATAGAATAGATATGAACAGGTAAAATAAATAAATAAATAAATAGAGTAATAAATAAGTACAAACATATATACATATATACAGGTGCTGTGGGGAAGGGAAGGAGGTAAGATGGAGGGGATGGAGAGGGGGACGAGGGGGAGAGGAAGGAAGGGGCTCAGTCTGGGAAGGCCTCCTGGAGGAGAGGGAAGGCTTGGCTACCTTGGGCAAGTCATTTCACTTTTCTGTGTCTCAGTAACCTCATCTGTAAAAGGACGATTAAGACTGTGAGCACCGTGTGGGACAAGGACTGTGTCCAACCTGGTTATCTTGTATCTCCCCCAGCGCTTAGTATAGTGCCTGGCACTAACTAATGCCATTAAAAAAAAAAAGAGCTAGGGATAGAGATGAATGAGTAATCACCGAACTGGGGAGACACAGAACCGAAGATGATCCCCGTGGGAGGGGAATGTGTCGGTTTACAGTTCTATTGTACTCTCCCAACCACTGAATACAGTGTTCGTCACACAATAAATAATAATAATAATAAGCACTCAATAAATGCAGCTGACTGACTGAATGTCTCATGCGGACACACTTACCACTTCTTCCTGGGACTTGATGACCTTAGCCTGCTCTCGGAGCTGGTTATTCAGTGTGAGCATTTGACTGTGAAAGTGGTCCGTGGCTTTCTTCTGGTCTCGAGACAGAGTAGCCCGGAGCCTTTCATTCTCACCTTTCAGCTGTTCGGAAGCAAGAGGTCTGTCAGATCCATAGTGACGTTCAGCCTCCCCCCTGAAGGTAGCAAGGTCCAGTGAAAAAAAGCACAGCCCTGAGAGGTCTAAGGTCTGAGATCGAGTTCCAGCTTTGCCGTTGGCCTGCTGGGTGATCTTGGAACAGTCAGTTAACCCCTCTGTGCTTCAGGGTCCTCATCTGTTAAGGGGGGATAATAATGCCTAACTTTCAGAGACTTTGAGGATAAAGTGAAATAATGACTATAATTATTTATATAATAATATAAATAATATAAAAGCACTTTGGAAAAATGAGTGCCAGGCAAATTCAGGGTATGATCAGTTTTCCCATAAAGCACGTTTTCTCTATGCACTTCGGGTAGAATGTGAGGGCTGAATTTGGCAAACATTCTGCCCATAATTCGCCTCTTTCTGGATAGGATGTGATGCGAGAGAAACAGTTTTGTGAATGCTGTCAGTCAAATTTCCTGTATGATAAATACAGTTGTTCTTCACATGGGGTTCATCAAAACCGCAACCTCCTCCACCACTCCCCCCACAAGATTCTGGGGGGCTCCAATCTATTTTTGTGATTTTTTTCATTTCCCTATCCCTCAGCTGGACAAGGAATATGTCTGACCTGATGTTTTTTAAAATAGTATTTTAACGTGCCTAGTCTGTGTAAGGCACTGTTCTAAGCACTGGGGTAGCTACAAGGTAATCAGATTGGACACAGTCCCTGTCCCACATAGGGCTCACGGTCTTAATCCCCATTTTACGAATGATGTAACTGAGGCAACGAGAAGTGAAGTGATTTGTCCAAGTGACAGTCAGAATTGGAATCCAAGTCCTCTGACACCCAGGCCCGTGATCCTTTCACTAGGCCAAGCTGCCTCTACCTCAACACTTAGTTCAGGGCTTGGCACATAGTAAGCCCTTAATAAATACCAAAAATATTATTACCGAAAGAAACACATACTTTAACTTGTTTCAACTGGGAGCTTCCCGTTCTGTGGACATTTAACAATCCTCTTAATCCCCACTGACATTTTAATGGGAATCAAAATGTTCTTTACAAATATTGCAACCCCACAGGACCAGCATTTTTCTTCTTACTGGCATCTGTAGTTTAATTTTTATAGCCTATCATTATTCTCTGACAGGTTATAAAAATTAAGTGCATTATCCTATGGCTCTTAAATTAATACCACTATTTAATGATAAATTTCAGAGCATATATATTTCATTCACTTATTCATTCATTAAATCGTATTCATTGAGTGCTTACTGTGTGCAGAGCACTGTACTAAACGCTTGGGAAAGTACAATACAACAATAAACAGTGGCATTCCCTGCGCACAATGAGCTCACAGTCTAGAGTTGGGGAGACAGACATTAGTACAAGTAAATAAAATTATAGCTATGTACATAAGTGCTTTGGGACAAAGGGGGGAAAAGAGCAGAGGGATAAATAAAATTACAGATATGTACATACATGCTTCAGGGCTGGGAGAGGGAAGAGCAAAGGAAGCAAGTCAGGGCGACAAAGAATGGAGTGGGAGATGAGGAAAAGTGGGGCATTTCAATTTATTCTATGTCTAGTCACTTTTAGCAGTTCCTAGGGTTTGGGTTTTGGACTCTTCCACCTAGGACTATTATTCATCCAGCTCCCATGTTCTTTCCCTTGGTACCAAATGTTCTTCCCATCCCAAGGAACAAATAACCAAAATTATGACCCACTCCTCTAAATTCTGTAGGCAAGCTGGAACAGAGTGGGCATCCTCTGCCAGCCAGAGAGCCAAGACCTGTACTGCTTCACTTAATCTCAGGGCAGTAATTACCTCCTCCTTCTCTGCTAAATGCTCCCCTTGAAGTTCCTTCATCTTTCTCTTCCACTCCATTTTCTGAAATATTGAAAGCATATGTCATTAGGCTATGGTTCATGGCTACTGAGCTACAGTAGTACACAGCTGAAAGGCATTCCCCAGATTTGGGACTCTTTCTCCCAACACTTTTCATGCTTTCAACCCAGAATATTTGGATTAACAGTAGTAGTTGCAGTGTAATCTCACTGTGGGCAGGGAATAGTTACCAACTCTATTATATTGTACCCTCCCAAGTGCTTAGTACAGTGCTGATTGAGAGTACACCCACTTGGAGTAATGCATGATTCTATCAATCAATCACTGGTATTTATTGAGCACTTACTGTGTACTGAGCACTGTACCAAGGACTTGGGAGAGTACAATAGAAAAGAGTTGGTAGACTCTCTTCCCACAGTGAGCTTACAGTCTAAAGGGGAAGACAGATATTAGCGTAAATAGATAGATTTTGGATATGTACATAAGTGCTATGGAGGTGAGAGAGGGGTGAATAAAAAGGGAGCAAATCCATATGCAAGGGTGACTTGGGAATGGGAGAAGAGGAAAATAGGGCTTAGTCGGGGAAGGCCTCTTGGAGGAGATGTACCTTCAATAAGGTTTTGAAGGTGGGGAGAATAATTGTCTGTCAGATATGGAGAGGAAATTCCAGGCCAGAGGCAGAATGTGGACAAGAGGTCAATGGTGAGAGAGGCAAGATAGAGGTACGGCAAATAGATCGGTAATAGAGGAGCAAAGTGTGTCTACTGGGTTCATTCATTCATTCAATCGTATTTATTGAGCGCTTACTGTGTGCAGAGCACTGTACTTAGCGCTTGGGAAGTACAAGTTGGAACATATAGAGATGGTCCCTACCCAACAGTGGGCTCACAGTTTAGAATGGTTGTAATAGGACATCAGGGAGGTAAGGTAGGAGGGGGCGAACAGATTGAGAACTTTAAAGCCAATTCTAGGCTCTTGGGAAAGACACAATAAAGAAATGACACATACCCTGACAATAAGGAGTTTACACTCTAATGGGTGAGACAAACATATAAAATATTTACCACTGAAGTGATCAAAACAAGTACTGAATAACCATTCGTATATACCTGTTCTCCCACTTACTTAGTCTGTGAGCCCCATGTGGGCCAGGGACTGTATCTGACCTGATTATTTTGTATCTACATTGGCACTTAAAACAATGCTTGATACACAGTAAGTGCTTAACAAGTACTACAGTTATTAAAATTATTATCCCTCCAACTAGATTACAATTTCTTGACATAAGCGATTCCTCTTCTAACCCTGTCATCCCAGAGTTCAGAAACCTTCATCCAGGAATCAGAAGCAACATGGTCTAGTGGATGTCTTCTAGACTGTGAACCCGTTGTTGGGTAGGGACTGTCCCTATATGTCACCAACTTGTACTTCCCAAGCGCTTAGTACAGTGCTCTGCACACCGTAAGCGCTCAATAAATACAATTGAATGAATGAATGGATAGAGCCTGGGCCTGAGAGTCAGAAGGACCTGGGCTCTAGTCCCGGATCTTCCACTTGTCTGCTGTATGACCTTGGGCAAGTCACTTAACTTCTCTGTTGCCTCATTTACCTTATCTGTAAAATGGGGATGAACACTCTGAGCCCCATGTGGAACAGGGACTGTGTCCAACCTGATTAGAGTGTATCTGCCCCAGCACTCATCCTATCATTCATTCATTCAATTGTATTTATTGAGCACTTACTGTGTGCACAGCACTGTACAAAGTGCTTGGGAAGTACAAGTTGGCAACATATAGAGACAGTCCCAACCCAACAACGGGCTCACAGTCTATTCTGACTGGATTACTGCATCAGCGTCCTCTCTCATCTCCCACTCTCCTGTCTCTCCTCACTTCAATCTATACTTCACACTGCCGCCCGGATCATCTCTGTGCAGAAATGCTCTGGGCATGTTACTCTCCTCCTCAAAAATATCCAGTGGCTACCAATCAACCTACGCATCAGGCAAAAACTCCTCACTCTCGGCTTCAAGGCTGTCCATCCCCTCGCCCCCTCCTACCTCACCTCCCTTCTGTCCTTCTCCAGCCCAGCCCGCACCCTCCATTCCTCTGCCACCGCTAACCTCCTCACTGGGCCTCATTCTCACCTGTCCCGCCGTCGACCCCCGGCCCACATCCTCCCCCTGGCCCGGAATGCCCTCTCTCTGCCCATCCACCAAGCTAGCTCTCTTCCTCCCTTGAAGGCCCTACTGAGAGCTCACCACCTCCAGGAGGCCTTCCCACACTGAGCCCCCTCCTTCCTCTCCCCCTCCTCCCCCTTCCCATCCCCCTCACCTTACCTCCTTCCCCTCCCCATAGCACCTGTAGATATGCTTGTACATATTTATTACTCTATTTTACTTGTACATATTTACTATTCTATGTATTTTATTTTGTTAATATGTTTTGTTTTGTAAATAAAGTTAATAAAGTTAACTTCCTAAGTTAAGGACTAGTGCTATCAATTAACCAGTGTAATTTATTGAGTGCTTCCTATGTGCAGGGCACTGTGCTAAGTGTTGGAATAGTAATAAAAATAAGAATAATAATGATGGCATTTATTAAATGCTTACTATGCACAAAGCACTGTTCTAAGCACTGGGGAGGTTTACAAGAAGATCAGGTTGTCCCACAGTTGGCTCGCAGTCTTAATCCTCATTTTACAGGTGAGGAACTGAGGCCCAGAGAAGTTGTGTGACTTGCCCAAAGTCACGCAGCTGACAAGAGGCGGAGGTGGAATTAGAACCCACGACCTCTGACTCCCAAGCCTGGGCTCTTCCCACTGAGCCATGCTGCTTCTCTAATTGTACAAGTAGAGAATTGTACAATTGTACAATTACAATAGTATAATACAGTTGTTGGTAGACAATTGGTAGACATGATCCCTGCCCATAAGGAGCTTACAGAAGAAGCAGCTTGGCTCAGTGGAAAGAGCACGGACTTTGGAGACAGAGGTCATGGGTTCGAATCCCGGCTCCACCACTTGTCAGCTATGTGACTTTGGGCAAGTCACTTAAATTCTCGGTGCCTCAGTTACCTCATCTGCAAAATGGGGATTAAGACTGTAAGCCCCCTGTGGGACAACCTGATCACCTTCTAACCTCCCCAGTGCTTAGAACAGAGCTTTGCACATAGTAACTGCTTAATTAATGCCATCATCATTATTATTATTATTACAGATTCAAGGCCAAACAATCAAATGGTGGATTTTTTTTCCGAATAATTTGTTACTTCACAGTTCAAATTATCCCCCCCTTCTAGACTGTGAGCCCACTGTTGGGTAGGGACCGTCCCTATATGTTGCCAACTTGGACTTCCGCTTAGTACAGTGCTCTGCACACAGTAAGCGCTCAATAAATACGATTGAATGAATGAATGAATGAGAAGCTCAGTGAATCTCACTCTAATTTGGGGAGCTTGGAGAAAATGACCAGAAAACTTGACCCATTTTATTCTGCAAGAGATGGATTGTCCTGGGGGCCCAGCTGGGCTTGGGAAAGCCTCACAGAAAAGCCCTCTCACCTGCTGTTCAGCCTTCTCCCGCAGGGCCCGGAGCTCTTTCTCCTGTCGACGTCGGTCTTCGTTTCCATCATCCTGCAGGGTCCCGAGGTTGGACTCCTTCGGTTTCTGACTTTGGAGTGCCTGGAGTTTCTGAAGAGGAGCGGTAAAGATGGGATCTCAGACTCGCACGGAGTCGCCACGGATCGGAAACGACTCGACGGCATTTGAAGACGAAGGCGAAATGGCCGGATTATTAGTTTTTTTCCAGTTCTTGGTAAGAAAAGAGGATTGAGGGGCCCTTAGCAGAATCTCATGGGTAGGCTTAAAAAGAAAAATGTTACCCACCATCATCATCATCATCAATCGTATTTATTGAGCGTTTACTGTGTGCAGAGCACTGTACTAAGCGCTTGGGAAGAACAAGTTGGCAACATGTAGAGACAGTCCCTACCCAACAGTGGCCTTACAGTCTAAAAGGGGGAGAAAGAGAACAAAACCAAACATACTAACAAAATAAAATAAATAGAATAGATGTGTACAAGTAAAATAAATAAATAAAAAAATCTGCAAATGCTTTCGGTAAATTTGTCTACTTGTGTCAGAGCAGTGAGGCTCCTGGGAGTGGAAACCATTAAAGAGCCTGAAGGACGGGATGGGTGTTTCGGAGTGAACTTCCAACTTTATTGAAATTTTTATCGATATCAATTATCAGTCAATTGATCAGTGGTATTTATTGAGCTCTTGCTGTGTGCAAAGTGCTGTACTAAGCACCTGGGAGAGTACAGTAAAGTAGCTAGACATGCTCCCTGCCCTCAAGGGGTTTGCAATCTAGATTGCCAATTCCTCACAAAATCCTTGAGGGTAGGGATAATATCTACCAACTCTATTGTACTGATACTCTTCCAAGTGCTTAGTACAGCACTCTGCACACAGTGAATGCTCAATAAATATCATTGCTTGACTGATTGGCTCTGACAATCTAGTTTACAATCTTACTTGATCATACTCTCATTTCCTTGAAGCCTAGCTTAATTTCTTTTCAGCTCTGCACTCATCATCATCATCATCATCATCATCAATCGTATTTATTGAGCGCTTACTGTGTGCAGAGCACTGTACTAAGCGCTTGGGAAGAACAAGTTGGCAACATATAGAGACAGTCCCTACCGAACAGTGGGCTCACAGTCTGTACTCATCTGAACAATAGTCCTAACTAATTTAGTAGACCATTACAATGTGTCATTTTAAGGACATAATATCATTTGAGATATAAATAAGCCAATTCCCAAGTAGGCCAAATGACAATAATAATATGTTTTGTGCTTACTGTGTGCATTGTACTAAGCGCTGGGGTAGTTAGAAGATAATCAGGTCCCACACAGGGCTCACAGTCTAAATAGGAGGGAGGACAGACATTCAATCCTCATTTTACAGATGAGGGAACTGAGGCACAGAGAAGTGAAGTGACTTGCCCAAGGTCACCACAGCAGGCAAGTGGCAGAGCCAGGATTAAAACCCAGTTTCTCTCCCAGGCCTGTGCTTTTCCACTGGGCCTCTTGCTCCTCACTAGGATACATTAGGAATATCTTTGGCACATGGAGTCAGAGGTCATGGGTTCGAATCCCAGCTCCGCCACTTGTCTGCTGTGTGACCTTGGGCAAGTCACTTAGCTTCTCTGAGCCTCAGTTACCTCATCTGTAAAATGGGAATTA
Source organism: Tachyglossus aculeatus (assembly GCF_015852505.1). Lineage (NCBI taxonomy): Eukaryota > Metazoa > Chordata > Mammalia > Monotremata > Tachyglossidae > Tachyglossus > Tachyglossus aculeatus. The sequence continues at coordinate 22,790,990 of NC_052066.1, read as the reverse complement.
AGACTGTGAACCCCCCGTGGGACAACCTGATCACCTTGTAAACTCCCCAGCGCTTAGAACAGTGCTTTACACATAATAAGCACTTAACAAATGCCATTATTATTATTATTATTATTATTATTATTATTATTATTATTATTATTATTATTATTATGCACTGGAGTTCTCTTTGAACAGTTTGGTAAATATTTCAGTCATTGACATCTGGTTTAGTTTGAAAATCAAGAAGATTCTGGTTGTTGGAAGGGATCAGGGAAGGTAACTACATGAAATAATAATCTAATAATAGTGTTATTTGTTAAGCGCTTACTATGTGCCAAGCACTGTTCTAAGCGCTGGTATAGGTGATCAGGTTGTCCCACTTGGGGCTCACAGTCTTGATCCCCATTTGACAGATGACATTTATTCTATTTATTTTACTTTGTTAGACTGTGAGCCCACTGTTGGGTAGGGACCGTCTCTATATGTTGCCAACTTGGATTTCCCAAATGCTTAGTGCTCTGCACACAGTAAGTGCTCAATAAATAAGCTTCCCAAGTGTGTGCTCTGCACACAGTAAGCGCTCAATAAATACGATTGATTGAATGAATGAATGAATGAAGTGACTCGCCCAAAGTCACACAGCTGACAAGTGGAGGAGTCGGGATTAGAACCCATGACCTCTGACTCCCAAGCCTGGGTTCTTGGCACTGAGCCACACTGCTTCTCCCAAATCTGACTGCAGGTGTGAACTTGAAATTTCCATAAGTGCTGTCCTCTAGACTGTAAGCTCCTTGCAATCAATCAATCAAACAATCATATTCATTGAGCGCTTACTGTGTGCAGAGCACTGTACTAAGCACTTGGGAAGTACAAGTTGGCAACATACAGAGACGGTCCCTACCCAACAGTGGGCTCACAGTCTAGAAGGGGGAGACAGAGAACAAAACCAGACATATTAACAAAATAAAATAAATAGAATAGATATGTACAAGTAAAATAAATAAATAAATAGAGTAAAAAATCCGTACAAACATATATACATATATACAGGTGCTGTGGGGAAGGGAAGGAGGTAAGGCGGGGGGGGGATGGAGAGGGGGAGGAGGGGGAGAGGAAGGAGGGGGCTCAGTGTGGGAAGGCCTCCTGGAGGAGGTGAGCTCTCAGTAGGACCTTGAGTAGGGCCTTGCAATCTACCAACACTTACATTGTATTCTCCCAAACGCTTAATCTCCTCTCAGGATCGCACCTAGAGAGTTTCCAGCACTTTACCAGTCTCGGCTATCAATCAATCGTATTTATTGAGCGCTTACTGTGTGCAGAGCACTGTACTAAGCGCTTGGGAAGTACAAGTTGGCAACATATAGAGACAGTCCCTACCCAACAGTGGGCTCACAGTCTAGTCTACGAGAGGGAAAGTGAAGCCGAGTCCTACCCATTCCATTCCAAGAGAAGCAGCGTGGCTTAGCGGCAAGGGCCCGGGCTTGAGAGTCAGAGGATGTGGGTTCTAATCCCGCCTCTGCCACTTGTCTGCTGTGTGACCTTGGGCAAGCCACTTACCTTCTCTGGGCCTCAGTTACCTCATCTGGAAAATGGGGATTAAGATTGTGAGCCCCACATGGGACCACCTGATGACCTTGCATCTACCCTAGAGCTTTGAATGGTGCTTAGCACATAGTAGGCGCTTAACGGATGCCATCATTATCATTATTATTATTATTATTCCTAGCTTGGGCAGTGGCTAGCAAGTGGAAGGCAATATGCCACAAGTCATATGATGGGCAGCAGCAGCACGGGAGAGAGTCAAAGGAGGAGACTCAAGTTGACTGTGCGGAAGGAGGCAATGGTAAACCATTTCCAGATTTTTACCAAGAAAACTCTATGGATCCACTACCAGAACAATTACAGATCGAGGTGGGGCGTTCTGGGAGAGATTTGTCCATGGAGTCCCTATGACTCAACAGAATAATAATAATAATAATAATAATAATAATAATAATAATAATAATAATGGCATTTATTAAGCACTTACTATGTGCAAAGCACTGTTCTAATCGCTGGGGAGGTTACAAGGTGATCAGGTTGTCCCACGGGGGGGCTTACAGTCAATCCCCATTTTACAGATGAGGGAACTGAGGCCCAGAGAAGTTAAGTGACTTGCCCGAAGTCAAGACAAGCACTTATTACAGTGTTCTGCACCCAATAAGAGCTCAATACACTTACATACACTCGATGGATTGATTGATCTGGATGAATCTGTAGATGAATTGATGATGATGATGATGATGATGGAGCTTCCTGTTAAGAATGATGGACAAAACTTGATCCTGACACTTCAGGATCGAGAACCTGCCCAGAGGGATTGATTGAGAAGCAGCGTGGCTCAGTGGAAAGAGCCCGGGCTTGGGAGTCAGAGGTCATGGGTTCTAATCCCGACTTCGCCGCTTGTCTGCTGTGAGACCTTGGGCAAGTCACTAAGCTTCTCTGGGCCTCAGTTCCCTCATCTGTAAAATGGGGATGAAGTCTGTGATGGTTGGTCACTCCCATTCCCTCTTCCTTGCCAAACACGTCCCTGCTGAGCACAGAGAACAGCGGGCAAGTAGATGGTCAAGTGAGTGAAATGCAACCAAGTTTTTCATGTAGAGGACCCATTTTGAGCCCAAGTGACCACAGCACAGGTGTAATAATAACAAAATAATAATAATAATAATAATAATAATAACATTTGTTAATCACTTACTATGTGCAAAGCCCTGTTCTAAGCTCTGGGGGGATACAAGGTGATCAGGTTGTCCCATGGGGGGCTCACAGTCTTAATCCCCATTTTGCAGATGAGGCCACCGAGGCTCAGAAAAGTAAAGTGACTTACTCAAAGTCACACAGCAGACATGTGGCAGAGCCAGGATTAGAACCCATGACCTCTGACTCCCAAGCCTGGGCTCTATCCACTGAGCCACGTTGCTTCTCTATGTATCTGGGTGTAGATGAATGCAGTACACCAAGTTACCCAAGAACCTGGGAGTTGTGTTCTTTAACTCTATGAGAACTCTCTATAACTCTATAAGGCACACGATGAGAAGCACTGCGGTTTAAGGGAAAGAGCACAGGCTTTGGAGTCAGAGGCCATGGGTTCTAATCCCGGCTCTGCCACTTGTCAGCTGTGTGACCTTGGGCAAGTCACTTAACTTCTCTGTGCCTCAGTTACCTCATCTGTAAAATGGGGATGAAGACTGCGAGACCCAGGTGGGACAACTTGATTACCTTGTATCTACCCCAGCGCTTAGAACAGTGCCAGGCCAATAGTAAGCGCTTAAGAAATACCAACATTATTATCATTATTATTAATTCATTCATTCAATCGTATTTATTGAGCACTTACTGTGTGCAGAGCACTGTACTAAGCACTTGGGAAGTACAAGTCGTCAACATATAGAGACAGTCCCTTCCCAACAACAGACTCACAGTCTAGACATTATTATTATTATTACTTAAGACCCATGCATTACGGAAAATTCACACCATAGTAATAATAATAATAATGGCATTTGTTAAGCACTTACTATGTGCAGAGCACTGTTCTAAGTGCTGGGGGGGATACAAGGTGATCAAGTTGTCCCATGTGGGGCTCACAGTCTTAATCTCCATTTTACAGATGCGGTAACTGAGGCTCAGAGAAGTTAAGTGACTTGCTCAAGGTCACACAGCAGACGTGGTGGAGTCGGGATTCGAACCCATGACCTCTGATTCCAAAGCCCGTGCTCTTTCCACTGAGCCACGCTGCTCCCACCTTGCTCCACGTCACACAGATGTGCACAATCATTTCTTTTTTCTACACTGGGTTGTTTTTGATCCAGAGAGGTGCACGTTGTTGGAAGAAAGTACCTTAATTCTACCACCACATTCGAGCCGCATTGCGCACTAAAATCACGCACGATGGCCGAACTGATTATTCTGGAAAAATGGCACAATTTTTCAGCTGTCTCATCCAATGACAAGAGGCTGTCTTCCCCTTTTAGACTGTGAGCCCACTGTTGGGTAGGGACTGTCTCTATATGTTGCCAATTTGTACTTCCCAAGCGCTTAGTACAGTGCTCTGCACATAGTAAGCGCTCAATAAATACGATTGATGATGATGATGAAGAGGCATCCTGAATCCCACCGAGTAGCTGGGGCATTAGAGAGGTCTGTCCCAGGGTAGGACAAATCAGGATTCTTGTCTTAACCTGCCCACTTTGGGGAGGTAAAGAAAGTGGTAGTCACTTCATCTCTAGACCCAATGACTCTAGGAGTTTGACTAAGGGAAAGAGACAAAGATTTGAGGAAAGAACTATTGTACCCACAAGTAGCTCCCCTCCTCAAACTCATTCCCACCACTACGAACTCCATCTTGTCTTTCTCACCGCTATTCCCACCTCCTGCCTTTGTCCCGGAACGCCCTCCTTCCTCAAATCCAAGAGACAACGACTCTCCCCCACTTCAAAGCCTTATTGAGGGCACATCCCCTTCTAATAATAATGATGATGGCATCTGTTAAGTGCTTACTATGTGCAAAGCACTGTTCTAAGCACTGGGGGGGGTACAAGGTGATCAGGTTGCCCCGCGTGGGGCTCACGGGCTTCATCCCCATTTTACAGATGAGGTCACTGAGGCGCAGAGAAGTGAAGTGGCTTGCCCAAAGTTGCACAGCTGACAAGTGGCGGAGCCAGGATTAGAACCCACGACCTCTGACTCCCAAGCCCGGGCTCTTTCCACTGAGCCATGCTGCTTCTAGACATTAGCCCGTTGTTGGGTAGGGGCCATCTCTATATGTTGATGATTTGTACTTCCCAAGCGCTTAGTACAGTGCTCTGCACACAGTAAGCGCTCAATAAATACGATTGAATGAATGACTCTCCTCCAGGAAGCCTTCCCTGACTAAACCCCCCTTTCCTCTTCTCCCATTCCCTTCTGCGTCACCCTGACTTCCTTCCTTTAGAGAAGCAGCGTGGCTCAGTGGAAAGAGCCCGGGCTTTGGAGTCAGAAGTCATGGGTTTGAATCCCGCCTCCACCACATGTCTGCTGTGTGATCTTGGGCAAGTCACTTAACTTCTCTGGGCCTCCGTTACCTCATCTGTAAAATGGGGATTAAGACTGTGAGCCCCACGTGGGACAACCTGATCACCCTGTATCCTCCCCAGCACTTAGAACAGTGCTTTGCCCATAGTAAGCGCTTAACAAATGCCAATTATTATTATTATTATATTCCCCCTCCCAGCCCCACAGCACTTATGTACATAGCTGTAATTTATTTATTTCTATTAATGTCTGTCTCCCTGCCTCTAGACTGAAAGCTAATTGTGGTCAAGGAATGTGTTTATTGTTGTATTGTACCCTCCCAAGCACTCAGTACAGTGCTCTGCACATGGTAAGCACTCAGCGTGGCTTAGTGGAAAGAGCCCGGGCTTGGGAATCAGAGGACGTGGGTTCTAATCCCAGCTCTGCCACTTGTCAGCTATGTGACCTTGGGAAAGTCACTTAACTTCTCTGTGCCTCAGTTCCCTCATCTGTAAAATGGAGATTAAGACTGTGAGCCTCATGTGGGACAACCTGATCACCTTGATCTACCCCAGCACTTAAAAGAGTGCTTGGCACATAGTAAGCACTTAATCCCATCATCATTATTATTATTATCATAAATATGATTGAATGAATGAATGAACCTCACATCTCCCTAGGAACAGCCCCAGAATTGGCTCTTCTGAGGTTGAGAAGTTCATTTTCACACAAGTTAAAGACATTTCGACAAAGAACCTGGCAGGAAGGTTACTAACCCCTTCTAGGGAAGAGTTCTTACTGGTGATGTCTCTAAATTCACTGAGAAACAATTGTCTTAGGCTGTCTATCTCCTGGTGCAACTTGGTCCTCTCCTCTTCTTTCCATTTGTCAAATTCTCTCTTGGCCTCCTCTTCCCTCTGATGGGCCTGCTCGGATTCCTGTGAAGGAGGCAGAAATACCGAATGAAGCCCGAGAATTGGTTTTCATGAGGCCACCTGGAATCGAAGACTCAAATAGGCGCCGAAAGCGGGGAAGTGGATTAGCTGGCAGGTGGACTCAGGGTCAGCATTCAGCGGGCTCACAACCTGTCCACACCTTCCAGCACCACAACAACGATGCATCCGGTGACAGAGAAAAATCAGTAGCTTGTAAAGTGTAGAATCAGGCTTAAGAAAATGTAGAATAAATTCCTTTATTTATGCCCGACCTGGTTGATTTTAAAGCCAGACTAATTTTTTTCCAAGCTGTGAAACCGTGGAACTAGGTTCTTTCGCATAACCAACTAAGAACTGAAATCCTTACCTCTCATTCTCTAGACTGTAACCTTGTTGTGGACAGGGAACGTGTCTGCTATATAATAATAATAAGAAGGCATTTGTTAAGCGCTTACTAAGCACAAAGCACTGTTCTAAGCACTGAGGGGGAAACAAGGTAATCAGGTTGTCCCACGTGGGGCTCACATTCTTCACCCCCATTTTACAGGTGAGGGAACTGAGGCACAGAGAAGCTAAGTGACTTGCCCAAAGTCACACAGCTGACAAGTGGCAGAGCTGGGATTAGAACCCGTGGCCTCTGACTTCCAAGCTCAGGCTCTTTCCACTGAGCCATGCTGTTTCTCAATATTGTTCTATTGCACTCTCCCAAGGGCTTAGTACAGTGTTTTGCACTCAGTAAATGCTCAATAAATATGATTGATTGATTGGTATTTACTGAGTGCTTAATCTGTGCAGAGCACTGTCCTAAGTACTTGGGTGAATATAATATTGTAAGTACAACTGATCCCTGCCCTCAGAGAGCTTATGATCTAGCCTCCTGACAAGATGTTTGGTGAAACAAAGAGGTAGAGGGACTGCAATGTAAAGCAGTCTCTCTCCGATTCCAGTATAAATATAACTAAATCATCCAGGAATTCTCTTCATTGACATATTTCATTTTTATGGGGACTTTTTCATGTTCCTAGGTATCTAATAAAAGCCTTGAGAAAAAAGGTCATACATCCCTAGAAAATTAGATTACTTCATTTCCAATAAATCCCACTCCACTATCAATGGAAAATAACAGTAAGTAGGATGAAACCAACTGCATAGTTCTACAAGGGCAGTTCACCTAGATAACCAAGGTCTAAAAGTACAGTCTGATCCAAATTATCCTTCCAGCCCAAAAAAAAAAAAAAAATCTAAGTAATTCAGCCAAAGTATATTTTGGATGATCAGAATTATATGGATAATTTGGGGCTGAAGATGAAGACTCTGACAAAATCATCTTTAAATGTTTTTGGTTTTTAGTCATCCTCTAGTGACCTTGAGGATAATAATAATAATAGTAAAAAAAAAAAGAACTGTTTCATTGTCCTCTACCAAGTGCTTAGTACAGTTCTCTGCCCACAGTTAATGCTCAATAAATACCATTGTCTACTATCACTGTGTCTACCAGCTCTGTTATAGTGTACTCTCCCAAAGTGCTTAGTACAGTGCCCTGCACACAGTAAGCTCTCAATAAATCTGATTGATTGATTGACTAATAAATACTCTTGATGATATAATAATAATGATGATGATGCTATTTGTTAAGTGCTTACTATGTGCCAAGCACTGTTCTAAGCATTGGGGGTGATGAAAGGTAATTAGGTTTTCCCCTGTGGGGCTCACAGCCTTAATCCCCATTTTACAGGTGAGGGAACTGAGGCCCGAAGAAGGTCAGTGACTTGCCCAAGGTCACACAGCTGATAAGTGGTGGAGCCAGGATTAGAACCCATGACCTCTGACTCCCAAGCCTGGGCTCTTTCCACTGAGCCATGCTGATATATATTTATTTATTTTATTTGTACATATTTATTCTATTTATTTTATTTTGTTAATATGTTTTGTTTTGTTTTCTGTCTCCCCCTTCTAGACTGTGAGCCTGCTGTTGGGTAGGGACCGTCTCTAGATGTTGACAACTTGTACTTCCCAAGTGCTTAGTACAGTGCTCTGCACACAGTAAGCGCTCAATAAATACGATTGAATGAATGAATGAATGAATATATATAGCAGATCTCTATAACAGTATCAGTTTCAGTGGCAAATTCTTCAATCTACTTTCTAGAAAGTTTGGTCTTAATAATAATGACATTTATTAAGTGCTTACTATCAATCAGTCAATCAATCAATCGTATTTATTGAGCGCTTACTATGTGCAGAGCACTGTACTAAGCGCTTGGGAAGTACAAATTGGCAACATATAGAGACAGTCCCTACCCAACAGTGGGCTCACAGTCTAAAATGTGCAAAGCACTGTTCTAAGCACTGGGGAGGTTACAAGGAGATCAAGTTGTCCCATGGGGGGCTCACAGTCTTAATCCCCATTTTACAGATGAGGGAACTGAGGCACAGAGAAGTTAAGTGACTTGCCCAAAGTCACACAGCTGACAATTGGTGGAGCCGGGATTTGAACCCATGACCTCTGACTCCAAAGCCTGGTCTCTTTTCACTGAGCCACATTGCTTCCACTGAGCCACGCTGCTTATGAGATCATCTCCTCATAAACCTAATTTCTTCTAGGCTGTGAGCCCCCCATGTGACAGGAACTGTTTCCGCTCTGCCTGTATTGCAGCTATACCAGTGCTTAGTACAGTGCTTGGCACATAGTAAGCGCTTAACAGATATCACAGTAATTATCATTACTGAGGAAGCAATATGGCCTAGTGGATAAAGCCCGGGCCTGGAAGCCAGAAGATCTGTCTTCTAATCCCAGCTCTGCAACTTGCCTGCTGTGAGACCTCGAGAAAATCATTTAATATCTCTGGGCCTCAGTTTCCTCAACTGTAAAATGGGGATTCGATCCCTGTTCTCCCCTCTCCTTTGATTATGAGTCCCATGTGGGACATGGGACAGGTATTGCATCCTATGAAATTGCCTGTATCTACCCCAATGCTTAGAACAATGCTTGACACACAGGAAGCACTAAAATACCAAAAAACCCACCCAATTTCTGCCTATTTCTAGAGTTTGGAAATGGATAGGATCTACAGGATAGAGTCTACCAAATTTGCCAACGAGTGATTTGTTAGAACAGTCTCTGACACTCGGCCTTTTTTTTAATGGTATTTGTTAAGTGCTTACTATGTGCCAGACACTGTGCTAAGAACTGGACTAAATAGAAACTAATCCCACATGGGGCTCCCAGTCTTAATCCACATTTTACATATGAGGTAACTGAGGCTCAGAGAAGTGAAGTAACCTGCCCATAGTCACACAGCAGAAGAGCAGCAGTGCCGGGATTAGGACCCAGGTCTTTCTCAGAGGTCATGGGTTCAAATCCCAGCTCCGCCAATTGTCAATCAATCAATCGTATTTATTGAGCGCTTACTGTGTGCAGAGCACTGTACTAAGCGCTTGGGAGGTACAAGTTGGCAACATATAGAGACAGTCCCTACCCAACAGTGGGCTCACAGTCTAAAATTGTCAGCTGTGTGACTTTGGGCAAGTCACTTCACGTCTCTGGGCCTCAGTTCCCTCATCTGTAAAATGGGGATTAAAACTGTGAGCCCCCTGTGGGAAAACCTGATCACCTTGTAATCTCCCCAGCGCTTAGAACAGTGCTTTGCACATAGTAAACGCTTAATAAATGTCATCATTATTATTATTATTATTATTTCTGACACCTAGACCCGTGCTCTATCCACTAGGCTGTGAGCCCCACGTGGGACAACCTGATTACCTTGTATCTACCCCAGAGCTTAGAACAGTATTTAACACATAGTAAGCGCTTAACAAATACCGTAATTATTATTATTATTATTACTAGGCCACACTGCTTCGCTTTGACTAGAAGCAGAAGCATAGGAATTTCCTCTGTTATGTTGAAGCCATTTTCCACCCCACTTAAGTAGATATTATCAATAAATCACCTTCTTGACTGACCTCAGAGTCGACTACATTCACTGTTTACCTGAACATGAAATAATAATAATAACAATAATGATGGTATTTGTTAAATGCTTACTCTGTACCAAGAACTATTCTAAGCATTGGGGTAGATACAAGGTGATCAGGTTATCCCATGAGGGGCTCCCATTCTTAATCCCCACTTTACCGATGAGGGCACTGAGGCCCAGAGACGTTAAGCGGCTTGCCCAAAGTCACACTGCAGACATCTTCTGACTCCCAAACCCGGGCTCTTTCCACTAAGCCATGCTGTTTCTCATCATTAAAGGATGCCCTAAGTGCTTAGTACAGTGCTTTGCACACAGTAAGCACTCAATAAATACCATTAAATGAATGAATGAATGAATGAATGAATGAATGAATGAACCTTCCATGGGATTAAGAAGACTCCTACTACTTCGAATTACTCAAAATTTTTCATTTATTTACTTTCCCACCTTTCCCTTCATCCTCATTCCTACCTGAGCTCGTCGCCGCTTCTCATCTTCCCTCTCCGCTTCCAGCTGAGATTCGGTCCGTTTCAGCTTTACTCTCAGTTCCTCTAGCCCATCCTCCATCTGTTCGACTTGCTTCTTCTTCTGTCTCTCTGCCAACACCAACCACAGAGAGCTGAGTTGGTTTGAAAATGAGCATTTGAGCCCACAAGAAAATTCCACCTATACCTGTATATATGCCCAGGACTAAGTGATGCGGGTTTTTCTTAATAATAATAATAATAATAATAATAATAATAATAATAATAATAATAATAGCATTAATTAAGTGCTTACTATGTGCAAAGCACTGGGGAGATTACAAGGTGATCAGGTTGTTCCACGGGGGGCTCACAGTCTTAATCCCCATTTTACAGTGCTTTGCACATAGTAAGCGCTTAATAAATGCCATCATTATTATTATTACACATGAGAGAACTGAGGCACGGAGAAGTGAAGTGACTTGCCCAAAGTCACCCAGCTGACAATTGGCGGAGCCGGGATTTGAACCCATGACCTCTGACTCCAAAGCCTGGGCTCTTTCCACTGAGCCATGCTGCTTCTTCAGCATTAGGAAGCAGAATGGCCCAGAGGAAATCAACCAATCAAACAAGCAATGGTATTTATTAGGCACTTACTGTGGGCAGAGCACTGTATTAAGTACAGGGAGAGTACAATACAAGAGATTTGGGAGACACGCTCCCTGCCCACAGCAAGCTTACAGTCTAGAGGAAAGATCACAAGGCTGGGAATCCCTCTGGCTTGCTGTGTGAGGCTTTGGACAAGACACTTCATCTTCCTATGCCTCCGTTTCCTCATCTGGGAAATGGAGATAATGAAACCCGCTTCCCTCTACGGGAATGTTATGAGGAAAAAAAAAATGAGATCAGGCACTGTGAAAACCCTGTTGGCAAACTGAAGGTGCTCAATTATAAGGCACAATTATATCCTTTAAAATGGACTTAAAACACCTGGCAAGCTGCTCCAGAAACACTATAGACACACAACAGCACATTATTGTGAACGCTCCTAAATTAAATCGGTAACTATGAAAAGATTTTGGTAGCATCAATTGGATCACAAGAGGAAGTTTGAAAAGCAGTGTGGCCTAGTGGAAAGAGCAGAGGTCTGAAAATCACAGGACCTGGGTTCTAATCCTGACTCTGCCACTCGTCTGCCATGTGACCTTGGGCAAATCACTTCAATCTCTGTGCCTCAATTCCCTCTTCTGTAAAATGGGGATTAAAGCTGTGAGCTCCATGTGGGACATTTAACTTGCTCTTGAGCAAGTTTACCTCACCCGCTGTGCTAAGCGCTTGGGAGAGCACAATGCAACAGACACATTCCCTGCCCACAGTGAGCTCTCAGTCATAGAGAGGGTGGGAGTGTGTATATATATATATGTATATAATATATTATATAATAATATAATATATAATATTATATATACAATTCTATTTATTTTGATGCTATTGATGCCTGTTTACTTGTTTTGTTTTGTTGTCTGTCTCCCCCTTCTAGACTGTGAGCACATTGTTGGGTAGGGATTGTCTCTATCAGTTGCCGAATTGTACTTTCCAAGTGCTTAGTACAGTGCTCTGCACACAGTAAGCGCTCAATAAATACGATTGAATGAATGAATGAATGACGTGGCCTGTGTCTAACCTGATTAGCTTGTATCGACTTAAAGAGTTCACCTCCTATCAGGAGGAAGACCAAGCTGACCAGGACCGTGTCTCTCTCATGTTTCAGCACTGGCCGAGACCGATCGGAACGAAACTTTCCTCTCATTTAGTATTCCATTGTCATTTTGTTCTCCATCTTCTCTCGTCTTCCTCCAGGCCATCAAGGAAAGGAGCCGGAGTTGGTGTTTGCACCGGTCCTCTGTGTTTGCTTGAAGAATCCCAAGTAGAGGCTGAACTTCCCATCTCTGACTGACCATTTTGATGCTAGCGATGCCTGTCTACTTGTTTTGTTTTGTTGTCTGTCTCCCCCTTCTAGACTGTGAGCCCGTTGTTGGGTGGGGATTGTCTCTATCTGTTGCTGACTTGTACTTCCCAGGTGCTTAGTACAGTGCTCTGCACACAGTAAGTGCTCGATAAATATGATTGAATGAATGAATGAATCTACCCCAGTGCTTAGTACAGCGCCAAGCAGATAGCAAGCTTTTAACGAAAACCATGAAAAAAGGGTCTGTTCCAAGACTCACCAGCCTCTGTGACCTCGACATGACGACGCTGGATATGAGCCTGGAGGTAGGAGTAGTTCAGGAAGGTCTTGTCGCACAAGTGGCACTAGATGTGAAAAAACAGCAGGAGTTGAAATCAGAGGGATCGTGTCAGAGCTACTCCTCCTCACCCTGTCCCTCTGGCCTGGAACTCTCTCCCCTTCCATATACATCAGACCACCACTCAACCCACCCTTAAAATCTTATTAAGGTCTCATTCATTCATTCGATCGTATTTATTGAGCACTTACTGTGTGTAGAGCACTGTACTAAGCGCTTGGAAAGTACAATTCAGCAAAAAGAGAGACAATCCCTGCCTGCAATGGGCTCACAGTCGAGAAGTGGGGGGACAGACATCAAAACAAGTAAACAGGCATCAATAGTATCAATATAAATAAATAGATTTATAGATATATATATACATCAAAACAAGTAAACAGGCTTTAATGTAAATAAACAGAATTATAGATATGTACACATATACACAAGTGCTGTGAGGCAGGGAGGGGGGTAGAGAAAAGGGAGTGAGTTGGGGTGATGCAGAGGGGAGGGGGAGCTGAGGAAAAGAGGGGCTCAGTGTGGGAAGGAGGAGGAGATGAGCCTTCAGTAGGACTTTGACGATGGGAAGAGAGCTAATTTGGCGGATGTGAGGAAGGAGGGCATTCCCAGCCAGAGGTAGGACGTGGGCCAGGGGTTGACGGTGGGACAGGTGAGAATGAGGTACAGTGAGGAGGTTAGCGGCAGAGGAGTGGAGGGTGCGGGCTGGGCTGGAGAAGGAGAGAAGGGAGGGGAGGTAGGAGGGGGCGAGGTGATGGACAGCCTTGAAGCTCAGGGTGAGGAGTTTTTGTTTGATACAGAGGTTGATAGGCAACCACTGGACATTTTTGAGGAGGGGAGTAACATGCCCAGAGCATTTCTGTAGAAAGATAATCTGGGCAGCAGAGTGAAGTATAGACTGAAGCCGGGAGAGACAGGAGGTTGGGAGATCAGAGAGGAGGCTGATAGAGTAATCCAGTCCTGATAGGATGAGAGATTGTACTAACGTGATAGCAGTTTGGATGGAGAGGAAAGGGTGGACCTTGGCGATATTGTGAGGGTGAGAACAGCAGATTTTGGTGACGGATTGGGTGTGTGGGGTGAACGAGAGAGCGGAGTCGAGGATGACACCAAGGCTGCAGGCTTGTAAGACGGGAAGGATGGTAGTGTCATCTACAGTGACGGGAAAGTCAGGGAGAGGACACAAGAGGCGCTTCCCGATTAAGCTCTATTTTCTCCGACTCCCTTTCCCTTTTGCATCATCTGTGCACTTTGGATCTGTACCCTTTGGGCATTCTTCATTCACCCCGCCCTCAACCCCACAGCACTTATGCCCGTAGCCATAATTTCTGAATTTACATTAGTCTCTGTCTCCCCCTCTATAATAACAGTAATAATAATGATGGCATTTATTAAGCGCTTACTATGTGCAAAGCACTGTTCTAAGCGCTGGGGAGGTTACAGGGTGATCAGGTTGTCCCACGGGGGGCTCACGGTCTTAATCCCCATTTTACAGATGAGGTCACTGAGGCACAGAGAAGTTAAATGACTTGCCCAAAGTCACACAGCTGACAATTGGCAGAGCCGGGATTAGAACCCATGACCTCTGACTCCAAAGCCCGTGCTCTTTCCACTGAGCCATGCTGCTTCTCTAGGCTGTAAGCTCGCTATGGGCAGGTAACTTGTCTACCAACTCTGTTGTACTGCACCCTCCCAAGTGCTTAGTACAGTGCTCTGCACATAGTAAGTGCTCAATAAATGCCATTGATTGATTGATTGATGATATCTTCGGAAGTAGTATGGCCTAGTGGATAGAGCACTGGGAGTCAGAAGGATCTGAGTGCTAATCTCAGCTCCGCCATTTGTCGGCTGTGTGAAATTGGGCAAGACACTCAATTTCTCTGTGCCTCAGTTACCTCCTCTATAATAATAATGATGACATTTGTTAAGCACTTACTATGTGCAAAGCACTGTTCTAAGTGCTGGGGGATACAAGGTGATCAGGTTGTCCCACGTGGGGCTCACAATCTTAATCCTCGTTTTACAGATGAGGTAACTGAGGCTCAGAGAAGTTAAGTGACTTGCCCAAGGTCACACAGCAGACCTGTGGCAGAGCCGGGATTCGAACCCATGACCTCTGACTCCCAAGCCTGGGTTCTTTCCACTGAGCCACAAAATGAGGATTAAGAGTGTAAGCCCCATGTGGGACAGAGACTGTGCCTAACCTGATTAGCTGGTATCTACCCCAGCGCTTACAGTAGTGCTTGGTACATAATAAGTGTTTAACAAATACCATCATTCTGTGTCAGCCTATCTCTTTTATTAGATTGCAATCTCTTTGAGGATAGGGGTTACATCTTTTGCTTTTCATTCATTCATTCAATCGTATTTATTGAGCACTTACTGGGTGCAGAGCACTGTACTAAGCGCTTGAGAAGTACAAGTTGGCAACATATAGAGACGGTCCAACTTTTGTTGGACTTTTCCTAAATGCCTAGTACAGTGCTCTGCACATAGAGGTCCTTAATAAATTTTGCTGAATCAATTTTTTAAAATGTTATTTGTTAAGCACTTACTACATGTCAAGCACTGTACTAACCTCTGGGGTAAATACAAGCTAATCAACTTATACACAGTCCATGTCCCACATGGGACTCGGTCTTAATTCCCATTCCCCTTTTAGACTGTGAACCCACTGTTGGGTAGGGACTGTCTTTATATGTTGCCAACTTGTACTTCCCAAGCGCTTAGTACAGTGCTCTGCACACAGTAAGTGCTCAATAAATACGATTGATTGATTGATTGATTCTAAAGATGAGAAAGTATAGTCCAAGAGAAACTGCACAGCATAGTGGTTAGTGGATAGAGCATAGGCGGGGCAGAGCATAGAGTCAGAAGGTTGTGAGATTTAATCCCAGCTCTGCCACCCATCTGCTGTGTGCCCTTGGGCAAGTCACTTCCCTTCTCTGGGCCTCAGTTACCTCATCTGTAAAATGGGGATCGAGACTGTGAGCCCCAAGTGGGACAGGAACTGTGTCCAACCTGATTTGCTTGTATCCACCCCAGTGCTTGGTACAGTGCCTGCCACAAAGTGCTTAACAAATACCACAATTATTATTATTATTATTACTTTACAGATGAGGGAACTGAGGCATTGTTAATAAATTGAGTCATGCAATCAGGGTTCAATCTATCAATGGTAGTTATTGAGCATTTACTATGTACAGAGCACTGGACTAAGTCTTCTAGACTGTGAGCCCACTGTTGGGTAGGGACTGTCTCTAAATGTTGCCAACTTGTACTTCCCAAGCACTTAGTACAGTGCTCTGCACCCAGTAAGCGCTCAATAAATATGACTGATTGATTGATTGATTGATTGGGAAAGTACAATACAACAAAGTTGGTAGACATGTTCCAACAGGCAGGCCCTTAAGGATCTTATGGTCTCGAGTGGGGAGATAAACATTAATATAAATTAACTACAGATATGGAACCTCAGTGTGGGGCTGAGGGTGGGGTGAATCATATTTATTGAGCACTTACTATATGCTTTCTAGACTGTGAGCCTATTGTTGGGTAGGGACCATCTCTATATGTTGCTGACTTGGACTTCCCAAGTGCTTAGCACATTGCTCTGCACATAGTAAGCACACCTGTATATATATATTTATTACTCTATTTATTATTTTAATAATAAATTTTAAGAGGTCGATGGAGGGACAGGTGAGAACGAGGCACGGTGAGGAGATTAGCGGCAGAGGAGCGGAGGGTGCGGGCTGGGCTGGAGAAGGAGAGAAGGGAGGTGAGGTAGGAGGGGGCGAGGTGATGGACAGCCTTGAAGCCCAGGGTGAGGAGTTTCTGCCTGATGCGCAGATTGATTGGTAGCCACTGGAGATTTTTGAGGAACTACCTTGTGATAGTTGTTGACCCCGGCCTGCAAGAGGAGCTGCTGGGTGGCGATCATCTTCTTGCGCCGGCGGCTCTGGTCCCTGAGGCCCTTGAGCTCCTGGGCTTGGCGGCCCAGCTCGCGTTGGGCGCCTTCGCGCTGGTCCAGGGCGCTCCGCAGTTGCTCCTCCAGGAGGGCCACGCTGCCGCTCAGCCAGTCCTGGGAATGCAGCAGGTACTCGATGGTCAGCTGGGCCAGCTTGAGCACCTTGAGGAGCACGGGATCCACGGGCTGCTGACAGTGGGCGCAGCGCTCCGCGTCCAGGTTGCAGAAGGTGACCCCGGTGATGGTCTCCTGCAGGGTCATCACGTCCAGCTCCCGGGCCACCCGCTCCACGTCGATGGCGCTCAACCGGCGCCAGTCCACGCTCTGGCGACGGGGCTGGAATTGGAAGGGCCCGGGGAGGAGGCCGCCGGGTGGTCCCCGGGGGCCCGGGGGCGACCGGGGGGCCGGATGCCCCGGCATAGGGGAGGCCTGACCCTTGAACCCAAGCGACCACTGCGGGTAGTAGCCGTACTGGAAGAAAGGCTGAAAAAGAAGAAAAGAAAGCATTTGTTCAATCGTATTTACTGAGCGCTTACTGTGTGCAGAGCGCTGGACTAAGCGCGCCCTTGGGAAGTACAAGTCGGCAACATCTAGAGACCGTCCCTACCCAACAATGGGCTCACAGTCTGGAAGGGGGAGACAGACAACAAAACAAAACATGGAGACATGACAAAACTTGTAGACAGGTGACGAAACATGTAGACAGGTGAATGACTGACTGAATGACTAAATGACTTCATCGCTTAATAATAATAGCTTTTAGTAAGCGCTTACTATGTGCAAAGCACTGTTCTAAGCGCTGGGGAGGTTACAAGGTGATCAGGTTGTCCCAAGGGGGGCTCACAGTCTTAATCCCCATTTTACAGATGAGGGAACTGAGGCACAGAGAAGTTAAGTGACTCACCCAAAGTCACACAGCTGACAATTGGCGGAGCTGGGATTTGAACCCATGACCTCTGACTCCAAAGCCCAGGCTCTTAATTTAGAGAAGCAGCACAGCCTAGCGGGTAGAGCCCGGGCCTGGGAGTAGGAAGGTCACGGGTTCTCATCCCAAATCCATCGCTTGTCTGCTCTGTGACCTTGGGTGAGAAGTGAAGTGGGCCTCGGTTACCTCAGCTGGAAAATGGGGACAGAGACTGTGAGCCCCACGTCAGACAGGGACCGTGTCCAACCTGATTAACTTGCAACTACCCCAGTGCTCAGAACAGTGCTTGGCACATAGTAAGTGCTTAATTAATACCATTTAAACAAAAAATTACACTGAAAGTGGGGTACAGCTAAGCTCATTGTGGGCAGGGAACATGTCTGTTAACGCTACTGTGTTGTGCTCTCCTGATCAATCAATCCATCAGTGATATTTATTGAGTGCTTACTATGAGTACTATGCTTCACTACTCTATTAATTTTGCTAATGATGTGCATAGAGAAGCAGCGTGCCTCAGTGGAAAGAGCACGGGCTTTGGAGTGGGTTTCCCTTGCTAACATCCACATTATCACCTGTATATATGTTTGTACAGATATTTATTACTCTATTTTACTTGTACATATTTACTATTCTATTTATTTTATTAATGATGTGCATCTAGCTTTACTTCTATTTATTCTGATGACTTGACACCTGTCCCCATGTTTTGTTTTATTGTCTGTCTTTCCCTTCTAGACTGTGAGCCTGTTGTTGGGTAGGGACCGTCTCTATATGTTGCCAGCTTGTACTACCCAAGCGCTTAGTACAGTGCTCTGCACACAGTAAGCGCTCAATAAATACGATTGAATGAATGAATGAATGAGTCAGAGGTCAAGGGTTCGAATCCCAGCTCTGCCAATTGTCAGCTGTGTGACTTTGGGTAAGTCACTTAACTTCTCTGTGCCTCAGTTCCCTCATCTGTGAAAGGGGGATTAAGACCGTGAGCCCTACGTAGGACAACCTGATCACCTTGTAACCTCCCCAGCACTTAGAACAGTGCTTTGCACATAGTAAGCGCTTAATAAATGCCATTATTATTATTATTATAAAGCTATAATTCTATTTATTCTGACGGTTTTGACACCTGTCTACATGTTTTGTTTTGTTGTCTGTCTCCCCCTTCTAGACTGCGAGCCCGTTGTTGGGTAGGGACCGTCTCTAGATGTTGCCGACTTGTACTTTCCAAGCGCTTAGTACAGTGCTCTGCACAAAGTAAGCGCTCAATAAATACGATTGAATGAATGAATGAATGAATGAGAAGAGCACCTTACCAAGCGCTTGGAAGAATACAACAGATTTAGCAGATGCACCCGGACTTGCTCCCTTTATTCTATCCTTCCTCCCATCCCCACGGCACTAATGTACATAGCTGTAATTTATGTATTTATGTATTTACGTAATGTATGTATTTATGTATTTATGTAATGTATGCATTTTGTGTAATTTATGTATTTTATGTAATTTATGTAATTATGTATTTAATTTAATTACATTTATTATTCATGTATTTATGTAATTGTAATTTATGCATTTAAATCAATGGCTGTCTCCCCCTCTAGACCATAAGCTCACTACGGGCAGGGAGTATGTCTGCTATATTGTAATCCTGTACTCTCCCAAGCACTTAGTACAGTGCTCTGCACATAGTAAATGCTCAATAAATGCCACTGATTGATTGATTGATTGATTGACCTGCCAATCACCACGAAAGGCTTTGTATTATGGGTGTGGTGGGGGGACAGAGGGGAAACTGAGCTGGAGAACTGAGAGCTGGAAGCAGAGTGATGGGTTAATGGACTGATTAACTTCTATACTCTGAGCCCACTGTTGGGTAGGGACCGTCTCTATATGTTGCCAACTTGTACTTCCCAAGCGCTTAGTACAGTGCTCTGCATGCGGTAAGCGCTCAATAAATATGATTGAATGAATGAATGAATGAATGAATGATTAACCGGCAGATTGATTGACTAACTGGTTGATTGTTTGATTGAGGAGCAGATGGTCTAGTTTGAAAGCGCAGTGGCTGGGAGTCAGGGGACCTGGGTTCTAATCCCGATCTGCCACTTTTCTGCTGGGTGACCTTGAGCAAGTCACTTCACTTCTCTGTGCCTCAGTTCCTTCATCTGCAAAATGAGAAGCAACAAGGCCTAGTGGTAACAGCACGGGCTTGGGAGTCAGAGGTCGTGGGTTCTAATCCCGGCTCCACCACTTGTCAGCTGTGTGACTTTGGGCAATTCACGTGACTTCTCTGTGCCTCAGTTCCCTCATCTGTAAAGTGGGGATGAAGACTGTGAGCCCCATGTGGGACAACCTGCTTACCAGTGTTTGGCACTTAGTAAGTGTTTAACAAATGCTATCATTATTACTAAAATGGGGATTCAGTATCTACTTTCCTTCCTACTTAGACTGTGAGTCTCATATGGGATCTATTTTGTATTTCGTAGATTGCTTGGCACACGTAGTAAGCACTTGACAAACACCATAATTTTATCATTACACTCCTCTGGAGAACAAACTATGCAAAATAGCATAGGGCCAGGGCCTGAGGTCTGAAAAAAAATGAGATATTAAAAGAAACGAGGCTGAAGATGAATTTCAATTCATTGAAAACTAGATTATTGGCCTTCTCTTTCTTCAGACTTCTGCTGATATCAAATGTATCATTGCTCTAACCCTGATTACGTTGGCTGGGGAACTTGTTACAGACCAGTAGATGTTTTGATTCTAGTGGTCATAGTTGTCCCCTCTTAGGGTCACACCTGGAGAGTTTCCAGTACTCTACCAGTCTCGGCTGTGGGAGGGAGAGTCAAGCAGAGACCTACTCATTCAATTCCTAGCTTGGACAGAGGCTAGCCAGTGGAAGGCCATCTGCTATAAGTCAAAACTCACCCATGCTGGGCCGCAGCAGCATAGGAGAGAGTCGAGGGTGGAGACTCGAGTTTACTGCACGGAAGGAGGCAATGGTAAACCACTTCTGCATTTTTTACCAAGACTCCATTCCTTTGCACCTTATAAAAATTATCGATGCTTCCCTCCTTCCCTCCTTAACTACCATCTTCAACCACGCACTCTCCAATGGCTTCTTCCCCACTGCCTTCAAACATTCCCATATCTCCCCCATCCTAAAAAAACCCTCCCTTGACCCCACAGGCCCCTCCAGTAATCGCCCCACCTCCCTCCTACCTTTCCTCTTCAAACTCCTTGAGCGAGTCATCTACACTCACTGCCTCGAATTCCTCAACTCCAACTCTGTCCTGGACCCCCTCCAATCTGGCTTCCCTCCCCTCCACTCTACTGAAACCGCCCTCCCAAAGGTCACCAATGACCTCCTTCTTGCCAAATCCAACGGCTCCTACTCCATCCTAATCCTCGTCGACCTCTCAGCCGCCTTCAACACTGTGGACCATCCCCTTCTCCTCAACACGTTATCCAACCTTGGCTTCACTGACTCTGTCCTCTCCTGGTTCTCTTATTATCTCTCTGGCCATTCATTCTCAATCTCTTTTGCAGGCTCCTCCTCCCACTCCCATCCCCTAACCGTAAGAGCTTCTCAAGGGTCAGTTCTTGGTCCCCTCTATTCTCCATCTATACTCACTCCCTTGGTGAACTCATTCACTCCCACGTCTTCAACTATCATTAGGCTGATGACACCCAAATCTACATCTCCACCCCTGCTCTCTCTCCCTCCCTCCAGGCTCGTATCTCCTCCTACCTTCAGGACATCTCCATCTGGATGTCTGCCCACCATCTAAAACTCAATATGACCAAGGCTGAGCTCCTTATCTTCCCTCCCAAACCCTGTCCTCTCCCAGACTTTCCCGTCACTGTAGACGGCACTACCATCCTTCCCGTCTCACAAACCCATAACCTTGGTGTCATCATAGGCTCCACTCTCTCATTCAACCCACTTATCCAATGTGTCACCAGATCCTGGCGGTTCCACATTCACAACGTCTCCAAGATCCGCCCTTTCCTCTCCATCAAAACTGCTACCATATAGAAGCTGCTTGGCTTAATGGAAAGAGCCCGGGCTTGGGAATCAGAGGTCATGAGTTCCAATCCCAGCTCCACCACTTGTCAGCTGTGTGACTTTGGGCAAGTCACTTAACTTCTCTGTGCCTCAGTTCCCTCATCTGTAAAATGGGAATTAAAACTGTGAGCCCCAAGTGGGACAACCTGATAATCTTGTATCTCCCCCAGCTCTTAGAACAGTGCTTGGCATATAGTGAGTGCTTAACAAATGCCATTATTATTATTATTGTTACAGTCACTCAGCCTATTCCACCTAGGTTACTGAATCAGCCTCCTTTCTGACCTCCCAACTTCCTGCCTCTCCCCACTTCAGTCCATACTTCACTCTGCTCCCTGGATTATCTTTCTACAGAAACAATGAGGACATTTCACCCCCCCTCCTCAAAAATCTCCAGGAGTTGCCTATTCACCCCCATATCAAGTGAAAACTCCTCACCACTGGCTTTAAAGCTCTCCATCCCCTCGCCCCCTCCTACCTCACCTCCCTTCTCTCCTTCTCCAGCCCAGCCCGCACACTCTGCTCCTCTGCCGCTAATCTTCTCACCGGGCCTCAATCTCACCTGCCCCGCTGCCGGCCAACTTATATGTTGCCAACTTGTACTTCCCAAGTGCTTAGTCCAGTGCTCTGCACACAGTAAGCGCTCAATAAATACGATTGATTGATTGATTGACCCCTGGCCCACGTCCTACCTCTGGCCTGGAATGCAGTCCCTCCTCAAATCCACCAGACAATCACTCTCCCCCACCTTATAAGCCCCACTGAAGGCGCGCCTCCTCCAAGAAGATTTCCCAGACTAAGGTCCACTTTTCCTCATCTCCCATTCCCTTCTGCGTCCCCCTGCTCACTCCCTCTGCTCTTTCCCCCCTCTCCCCACCCCACAGCATCTTTGCATATATCTATAATTTTGTTTATTTATATTGATGCCTGTTATGTCTGTCTCCCCCCCTCTAGACTGGGAGCTCGTTGTGGGCAGGGATTGTCTCTCTTTATTGCTGTATTGTACTTTCCAAGCTCTTACTACAGTGCTCTGCACACAGTAAATGCTCAGTAAATACAACTGAATGAATATTCCAAAAAATCAATGCCAATAAAGCGGTACATACCATGGTTTGAACAAGGCTTCACTGTTATAGCATTCAATTCCCGAAGGGAGCTCGGCAACATAAATTAACCTCCTGATAACAACAAGAGGTTGCTAGGTGTGTCGTGTATGGAGGAAACGGGACGCTTGGGTCCTAACTACAGCAGAGTCCACCAGAGCTAAACTAAGGGTTTCAGGTGGTTAAATATCCATGCTTTAATATTTGATGTTCTCCAGTGGGACAGCGCATTTGTTGTTTCTAAAAACAGGACCAGGAAACTAGCAAACGGCAGCCTGGAAGATTTTAGAGAAACCTCGGGATTGCATAATTTCCTCAGTCTACGGCTTGAAGGAAATCAGACCCTGGGTAAGGAAGAATTGGCATGAACATTGAAAATGCAGCCTGGCTTAGTGGTTAGAGCAGGGGCCTCGGAGTCTGAAGGACCTGAGTTCTAATTCCGTTCGGCCACTTGTCCGCTGTGTGACCTCGGGCAAGTCACTTCACTTCTCTGGGCCTCAGTGACCTCATCTGTAAAATGGGGATTAAGACTGGGAGCCCCGTGTGGGGCAGGGAGTATGTCCAGCCCAATTTGC
Organism: Tachyglossus aculeatus; assembly: GCF_015852505.1. NCBI lineage: Eukaryota > Metazoa > Chordata > Mammalia > Monotremata > Tachyglossidae > Tachyglossus > Tachyglossus aculeatus. The sequence continues at coordinate 22,767,653 of NC_052066.1, read as the reverse complement.
TCTTTTCCATCCCAGCTCTTAGTACAGTGCCTGATGCATGGTAAGTGCTTAACAAATAACACTTATTATTATGTGTTAAATAACAAATAACAGTTATTATTATTATTCTCCTTCCTACTTAGACTGTGAGCCCCGTGTGGGACCTGATTAACTTGAATTTACCCCAGCGCTTGGTATATAGTAAGCGATTAACAAATATGACAATTATATTGGGCCCTTTGCAATATTAAGTGTATTAAGTCCCTTCTAGACTGTGAGCCCGTTGTTGGGTAGGGACCGTCTCTATATGTCACCAACTTTTACTTCCCAGGTGCTTAGTACAGTGCTCTGCACACAGTAAGCACTCAATAAGTACGATTGAATGAATGAATGTTTGTACCAGTAATTTTCATGGTATTTGTTAAGCGCTTACTATGTGCATTCATTCATTCATTCATTCAATCTCATTTATTGAGCGCTTACTGTGTGCAGAGCACTGTACTAAGCGCTTGGGAAGTACAATTCGGCAACAGATAGAGACGGTCCCTACCCAACAGCAGGCTCACAGTCTAGAAGGGGGAGACAGACAACAAAACAAAACATTATTAATAATAATGAATGCCAGTAATCCCACAAAGGACAAGCTGGTTACCTTGTATCCACCGCAGCGCTTAGAACAGTGCCTGGCACATAGTAAACGCTTAACAAATTCCATCATCATTATTATTATTATGTGCAAGGCACTGTATTAAGCTCTGGGATAGATACAAGCTAATCAAGTTGGCCAGTCTTAATCCTCATTTTACAGATGAGGTAACTGAGGCCAGAGAAGTGAAGTGACTTACCCAGGGTCACACGGCGGAAAAGTGGCGGAGCTGGGATTAGAACCCGGGACCCCCCCAGACTCATTCTCTATCCTCTAGATAACCTCATCACCTTGTAACCTCTCCAGTGCTTAGAACAGTGCTCTGCACATAGTAAGCGCTTAATAAATGCTATCATTATTATTACTATTATTATTCTCTGGGTCTCAGTTCCCTCATCTGGGAAATGGGGGTGAAGACTGTGAGCCCCCCGTGGGACAGCCTCATCACCTTGTAACCTCCCCAGTGCTTAGAACAGTGCTCTGCACATAGTAAGCGCTTAATAAATGCTGTCATTATTATTACTATTATTATTCTCTGGGTCTCAGTTCCCTCATCTGGGAAATGGGGATGAAGACTGTGAGCCCCCATGGGACAACCTCATCACCTTGTAACCTCCCCAGTGCTTAGAACAGTGCTCTGCACATAGTAAGCGCTTAATAAATGCTATCATTATTATTACTATTATTATTCTCTGGGTCTCAGTTCCCTCATCTGGGAAGTGGGGATGAAGACTGTGAGCCCCCCGTGGGACAGCCTCATCACCTTGTAACCTCCCCAGTGCTTAGAACAGTGCTCTGCACATAGTAAGCGCTTAATAAATGCTATCATTATTATTACTATTATTATTCTCTGGGTCTCAGTTACCTCATCTGGGAAATGGGGGTGAAGACTGTGAGCCCCCCGTGGGACAACCTCATCACCTTGTAACCTCCCCAGTGCTTAGAACAGTGCTCTGCACATAGTAAGCGCTTAATAAATGCTATCATTATTACTACTATTATTATTCTCTGGGTCTCAGTTCCCTCATCTGGGAAATGGGGGTGAAGACTGTGAGCCCCCCGTGGGACAGCCTCATCACCTTGTAACCTCCCCAGTGCTTAGAACAGTGCTCTGCACATAGTAAGCGCTTAATAAATGCTATCATTATTATTACTATTATTATTCTCTGGGTATCAGTTCCCTCATCTGGGAAATGGGGGTGAAGACTGTGAGCCCCCCGTGGGACAGCCTCATCACCTTGTAACCTCCCCAGTGCTTAGAACAGTGCTCTGCACATAGTAAGCGCTTAATAAATGCTATCATTATTATTACTATTATTATTCTCTGGGTCTCAGTTCCCTCATCTGGGAAATGGGGGTGAAGACTGCGAGCCCCCATGAGACAACCTCATCACCTTGTAACCTCCCCAGTGCTTAGAACAGTGCTCTGCACATAGTAAGCGCTTAATAAATGCTATCATTATTATTACTATTATTATTCTCTGGGTCTCAGTTCCCTCTTCTGGGAAATGGGGGTGAAGACTGCGAGCCCCCCGTGGGACAACCTCATCACCTTGTAACCTCCCCAGTGCTTAGAACAGTGCTCTGCACATAGTAAGCGCTTAATAAATGCTATCATTATTATTACTATTATTATTCTCTGCGTCTCAGTTCCCTCATCTGGGAAGTGGGGATGAAGACTGCGAGCCCCCCGTGGGACAGCCTCATCACCTTGTAACCTCCCCAGTGCTTAGAACAGTGCTCTGCACATAGTAAGCGCTTAATAAATGCTATCATTATTATTACTATTATTATTCTCTGGGTCTCAGTTCCCTCATCTGGGAAATGGGGGTGAAGACTGTGAGCCCCCCGTGGGACAGCCTCATCACCTTGTAACCTCCCCAGTGCTTAGAACAGTGCTCTGCACATAGTAAGCGCTTAATAAATGCTATCATTATTATTACTATTATTATTCTCTGCGTCTCAGTTCCCTCATCTGGGAAGTGGGGATGAAGACTGCGAGCCCCCCGTGGGACAGCCTCATCACCTTGTAACCTCCCCAGTGCTTAGAACAGTGCTCTGCACATAGTAAGCGCTTAATAAATGCTATCATTATTATTACTATTATTATTCTCTGGATCTCAGTTCCCTCTTCTGGGAAATGGGGGTGAAGACTGTGAGCCCCCCGTGGGACAGCCTCATCACCTTGTAACCTCCCCAGTGCTTAGAACAGTGCTCTGCACATAGTAAGCGCTTAATAAATGTCATCATTACTATTACTATTACTCTAGACCATAGCTGTATGGCAATAGCAGGGCAGTAGCACCACAAACCTCATGTCACACTGGTAAACATGAGGCAAAACTTAATTTTACTTGGGCAACTGACACCGTTTAATCACAATTTTGGCTTCTAGAAGTTGGCAGTCCTTTGGCCGTCTGCGAGTGGGGTGGCTGAATCAGAGACCAACCATATTTTAAATTATAGTCGAAGCTAACTCCCAATCAGTACTTGGGGCTTACTGTGGCAGACCACTGTACTAAGCGCTTGGGAGTGTACAGAGAAGCAGCGTGGCTCAGTGGAAAGAGCCCGGGCTTTGGAGTCAGAGGTCATGGGTTCCAATCCCGGCTCCGCCACTTGTCAGCTGTGTGACTTTGGGCAAGTCACTTAATAATAATAATAATAATTGGAATTTATTAAGCGCTTACTATGTGCAAAGCACTGTTCTAAGCGCTGGGGAGGATACAGGGTGATCAGGTTGTCCCACGGGGGGCTCACAGTCTTAATCCCCATTTTACAGATGAGGGAACTGAGGCCCAGAGAAGTTAAGTGACTTGCCCAAGATCACACAGCAGACATGTGGCGGAGTAGGAATTCGAACCCAGGACCTCTGACTCCAAAGCCCGTGCTCTTTCCACTGAGCCACGCTGCTTCTAACTTCTACTTCTAACTTCTCCGGGCCTCAGTTCCCTCATCCGTCAAATGGGGATAACAATAATAATAATAATAATAATGGCATTTATTAAGCGCTTACTATGTGCAGAGCACTGTTCTAAGTGCTGGGGGGATACAAGGTGATCAAGTTGTCCCACGTGGGGCTCACAGTCTTAATCCCCATTTTACAGATGAGGTAACTGAGGCTCAGAGAAGTTAAGTGACCTGCCCAAGGTCACACAGCAGACATGCGGCAGAGTCGGGATTCGAACCCATGACCTCTGACTCCAAAGCCCGTGCTCTTTCCACTGAGCCACGCTGCTTCTAACTTCTACTTCTAACTTCTCTGGGCCTCAGTTCCCTCATCTGTCAAATGGGGATGAAGACTGTGAGCCCCCCGTGGGACAACCTGATCACCTTGTAACCTCCTCAGCGCTTAGAACAGTGCTCTGCACATAGTAAGCGCTTAACAAATACCATCATGATCATTATTATTATTACAGTATAATAGAGTTGGTAAACCTGTTCCCTATCCGCCAGGAGTTTAAATTCTAAAGGGGGAGACAGACACTGAAATAAATTATGGCTATTAATTAGGCTTAAAGGATACAGGTTCAAGCGCAAAAACGACGAAGAAGGAAGAGCAAGTAGGTTAAATAATCATTATGATATTTGTTAAGCACTTAATTTGAAACTGTGAGCCCACTGTTGGGTAGGGACCGTCTCTATGTGTTGCCAACTTGTACTTCCCAAGCGCTTAGTACAGTGCTCTGCACACAGAAAGTGCTCAATAAATACGATTGAATGAATGATAAGTGCTTAATATGTGCCAAGCACCGTACTAAGCGCTAGATGAGGGCTTAGTTCAGGAAGGCCTCTTGGCGTTGTGATTTTAATAAGGCAGCGTGGCAAAGTAGTTAGAGCACGGGCCTGGGAATCAGAAGGTCATGGGTTCTAATTCCCGCTCTGCCACTCGTCTACTGTGCGACCTTGGGCAAGTCACTTCACTTCTCAGGGCCTCAGTTACCTCATTTGTAAAATGGGGATTGAGACCGTGAGCCCCACGTGGGAAAGGACATGTGTCAACCCAATTTGCTTTAATAATAATAATGGTAATAATGATGGCATTTGTGAAGTGCTTACTATGTGCCAAGCACTGTTCTAAGCGCTGGGGGGATACAAGGTAATCAGGTTGTCCCACATGGGGCTCACAGTCTTAATCCCCATTTTCCAGATGAGGTAACTGAGGCCCAGAGAAGTAAAGTGACTTGCCCAAAGTCACATAGCTGACAAGTGGCAGAGCTGGGATTAGAACCCATGACCTCTGACTCCCAAGCCTGGGCTCTTTTCACTGAGCCACGCTTAATATAGTGTCTGGCATATAGTAAGCACCTAAAAAATACCACAGTTCATTCAATCGTATGTCTTGAGTGCTTACTATGTGCACAGCACTGTACTAAGCGCTTGGGAAGTACAAGTTGGTGACATATAGAGACGGTCCCTACCCAACAGTGGGCTCACAGTCTAGAAGGGGGTGACAGAGAACAAAACAAAACATATTAACAAAATAAAATAAATAGAATAAATATGTACAAATACAATAAATAGAGTAATAAATAGGTACAAACATATATACATATATACAGGTGCTGTGGGGAGGGGAAGGAGGTAAGAGGGGGAGAGGAAGGAGGGGGCTCAGTCTGGGAAGGCTTCCTGGAGGAGGTGAGCTCTCAGTAGGGCCTTGAAGGGAGGAAGAGAGCAAAAATATGGAACGCTTCACGAATTTGCGTGTCATGCTTGCACAGTTATAATTATGATGATGATGATGATCACCATCATCATCATCATCAATCGTATTTATTGAGCGCTTACTGTGTGCTGAGCACTGTACTAAGCGCTTGGGAAGTCCAAGTTGGCAACATATAGAGACGGTCCCTACCCAACAGTGGGCTCACAGTCTAGAAGGGGGAGAGATTTAAAGGTGGGTAGAGTAGTAGTCGTTCCAGGCTGGGAGTGGCAAGGAGGTAAACAACACAGAGGTACAGATTGATGTTGGCGGAGCAAAGTGTGCAGACTAGCCTGGAATGCCCTCCTTCCTCAAAGTCGCCACACAATTACTCTCCCCACCTTCAAAGCCTTACTAAAGATGCACCTCCTCCAAGAGGCCTTCCCAGACTAAGCCCCACTTTTCCTCATCTCCCACTCCCTTCTGCATCACACTGACTTGCTCCCTTTGCTCTTCCCCCCGTCTCCCTGCCCAACTTGTATTGGTGTCTGTCTCCTCCCCTACCCCATAATAATAATAATAATAATAATAATAATAATAATAATGGCATTTGTTAAGCGCTTACTACGTGCAAGGCACTGTTCTAAGCGCTGGGGAGGTTACAATAATAATAATAATAATAATAATAATAATAATAATAATAATAATAGCATTTGTTAAGCGCTTACTACGTGCAAGGCACTGTTCTAAGCGCTGGGGAGGTTACAATAATAATAATAATAATAATGGCATTTGTTAAGCACTTACTACGTGCAAGGCACTGTTCTAAGCACTGGGGAGGTTACAGTAATAATAATAATAATAATGGCATTTATTAAGCGCTTACTATGTGCAAAGCACTGTTCTAAGCGCTGGGGAGGTTACAATAATAATAATAATAATAATAATGGCATTTATTAAGCGCTTACTATGTGCAAAGCACTGTTCTAAGCGCTGGGGAGGTTACAATAATAATAATAATAATAATAATGGCATTTATTAAGCGCTTACTATGTGCAAAGCACTGTTCTAAGCGCTGGGGAGGATACAAGGTGATCAGGTTGTCCCACGGGGGGCTCACAGTCTTCATCCCCATTTTACAGATGAGGTAACTGAGGCACAGAGAAGTTAAGTGACTTGCCGAAAGTCACACAGCTGACAGTTGGCAGAGCTAGGATTTGAACCCCTGACCACTGACTCCAAAGCCCATGCTCTTTCCTCTGAGCCATGCTGCTTCTCAACAAGGTGAGCAGGTTGTCCCACGGGGGGTTCACAGCCTTAATCCCCATTTTACAGATGAGGTAACTGAGGCCCAGAGAAGTGAAGTGACTGGCCCAAGGTCACACAGCTGACAATTGGCGGAGCCGGGGTTTGAACCCATGACCTCTGACTCCAAAGCCCGGGCTCTTTCCATTGAGCCACTCTGCTAGACCGTGAGCCTGTTGTGGGCAGGGATTTATCTCTCTTTATTGTTGCATCATACTTTCCCAAGCGCTCAGTACAGTGCTCCGCACACAGTAATTGCTCAATAAATATGACTGACTGAATGAATGCAGAATGAATGAGAGAAGCAGCATGGCTGAATGGAAAGAGCCCGGGCTTTGGAGTCAGAGGTCATGGGTTCAAATCCCAGCTCTGCCAATTGTCGGCTGTGTGACTTTGGGCAAGTCACTTCACTTCTCTGTGCCTCAGTTACCTCATCTGTAAAATGATGATTGAGACTGTGAGCCCCCCGTGGGACAACCTGATCACCTTGTGACCTCCGCAATGCTTAGAACAGTGCTTTGCACATAGTAAGCGCTTAATAAATGGTATTAAAAAAAATGAATGACTGGGTTGTATCACCTTCGAGAGGCCTTCCCTGATTAAGTCTTTTCTCCCGGACTGGCTTTCCCTTCTGCGTCATCTACGCCCTTAGACCTGTGACTTTTGGACATTTAATATTTACCCCGCACCCAAACCTCATGTACATATTTTAGAACAGTGCTCCAGCGCTTAGAACAGTGCTTTGCACATAGTAAGTGCTTAACAAATACCAAAATTATTATTATTATATCTTAAAAGCAGCGTGGCTGAGTGGAAAGAGCCCGGACTTTGGAGTCAGAGGTCAGGGGTTCAAATCCCGGCCCCGCCAATTGTCAGCTGTGTGACTTTGGGCAAGTCACTTCACTTCTCTGGGCCTCAGTTCCCTCATCTGTAAAATGGGGGTTAAGACTGTGAGCCCCACGTGGGACAACCTGATCACCTTGCATCCCCCCGGTGCTCAGAACAGTGCTTTGCACATAGTAAGCGCTTAACAAATACCATCATTATTATTATTTAAATTTTATATCGTAAATTACCTATTGATATTTATGTCTGTCTCTCCCTCTAGACTGTAAACTCATTATAGGCAGGGAAACCAGTCACTATTTCTGTTGTATTGTACTCTCTCAAGCGCTTAGTACAGTGCGCTGCACATAATAAGCACTCAATAAATATGATTGATTGATTGATTGATAGTAGGAAGAAATATTGCTGATATGGAAACTCCAACAGTGCCATGGACAAGCAACAGGACTGCTTCTCTAAGTCGCCCTGCCTATTTCCAAAACACTGTCTTGAATATTGATAATTAATAATTATGGTATTTGTTAAGTGCTTACAATGTACCAAGCACTGTTCTAAGCACTGGGGTAGACACAAGGTGATCAGGTTGTCCCACGTGGGGCTCACAGTCTTCATCCCCATTTTACAGATGAGGGAACTGAGGCTCAGAGAAGTGAAGTGACTTGCCCAAAGTCACACAGCAGACAAGTGGTGGAGCCGGGATTAGAACCCACAACCTCTGACTCCCAAGCCCGGGCTCTTTCCACTATGCCATGCTGCTCCTGGCTTAAGCCACCGATCAGTCAATAATCAGTTAATCAATGGTATTTATTGGGCACTTGCTATGTGCAAAGCACTTCTAGAGAGCCAGTAAGTTGAGGGCTGGGAAATGAGAGTTAAAAGGATTAAATGAGAAATGAGAGTTAAAGGAAAGGAACAAAGAGGAAAGAAGTCAGGATTAGCAGAGGGAAGACCAGAAGGTCAAAGCAGGGCTTTATTGAGTGCTTACTGTATACTGGTTGCTTGGGAGTGTTCAGTACAACAGAATTAATTGCCCTACTGAGAGCTCACCTCCTCCAGGAGGCCTTCCCAGACTGAGCCCCCTCCTTCCTCTCCCCCTCCTCCCCCTCTCCATCTCCCCCGCCTTACCTCCTTCCCCTCCCCACAGCACCTGTATATATGTATAGATGTTTGTACGGATTTATTACTCTTTATTTATTTATTTTATTTGTACATATTCTATTTATTTTATTTTGTTAATATGTTTTGTTTTGTTGTCTGTATCCCCCTTCTAGACTGTGAGCCCGCTGTTGGGAAGGGATCGTCTCTATATGTTGCCAACCTGTACTGCCCAAGCGCTTAGTCCAGTGCTCTGCACACAGTAAGCGCTCAATAAATACGATTGAATGAATGAATGGATGAATGAATTAGTAGACACTTTCCCTACCCAAAATGAGCATACAGTCTAGAGTGGGAGAAAGACGTGAATATACATAAGTAAATTATAGGTATGTATATGTGTCATTGGAATAGTAATAATAATAATAATGATGATAATGATGGCATTTGTTAAGCGTTTACTATGTGCCAAGAACTGTTCAAAGCGCTGGGGAGGTTACAGGGTGATCAGGTTGTCCCATGGAGGGCTCACAGTTTTAATCTCCATTTTATAGATGAGGTAACTGAGGCACAGAGAAGTTAAGTGACTTGCCCAAAGTCACACAGCTGACAATTAGCAGAGCTGGGATTTGAACCCACGATCTCTGACTCCAAAGCCCGGGCTCTTTCCACTGAGCCATGCTGCTTCTCTTAGTACACTGCTTGGCATATAGTAAGTGATTAATAAATGCCACAATTATTATTATTTTTATATATCTAAAATATGTAAAACACGCTAAGGGATGTTGTGAGTATTCAAGTGCCTAGGTGGTACCGAAATTCTGAAGTGGCAATGAGAAGAGGGATAAAATCTAGGGAGCAGAGAATAAGTACCTAATAAATACCATAATTATTTGATTTTTATTATGATTATTGTTCTCGTTGTTATTATTATTGATTGGCTAAGACTACCAGGAGGAGATGTATCAGAGGGCTTTGAAGAAAAGGAGAACTGAGGTCTTTAGGATTGGAATCGGGAGGGAAGTACAGTCCTCTCCAGACTGTAAACTCGTTATTAAGCACTTAGTACGGTGCTCTGCACACAGTAAGTGCTCAATAAATACGATTGAATGAATGAATAAATGAATGAATGGGCAGGGAACGTCAGCTGATTCTGTTGCATTTAGTACAGTGCTCTACACATACTAAGGGTTCAATAAATACCATTGATTGACTGATTGATTGATCGATTGAATTCCAGGCTGCAGGATGGGCAGAGGAGAGTGGTGAGCATCTGGGGAGTTGAGAAGCAGCGGGCTTAGTGGCAAGAGCCAGGGCTTGGCAGTCAGAGGATGTGGGTTCTAATCCCGACTCCGCCACTTGTCAGCCGTGTGACCTTGGGCAAGCCACTTAACTTCTCCGTGCCTCAGTTGCCTCATCTGGAAAATGGGAATTAAGACTGTGAGCCCCACGTGGGGACAACCTGATTACCTTGTATCTACCTCAGCGCTTAGAACAGTGCTTGGCACATAGTAAGCGCTTAACAAATACCATAATTATTTATTATTTATTAAGAGAAGGAGGCACAGTGAGTAGGATAGCTTGAGAGGAATGAAGATTATGTGCTGGGGTGTGTTGGGGGAAGACAGTGAGTACGTGCCTAACAAATGCTATATTAAAAACAGAGAAAGAACTTTTGGATTGCACTCAGAGGAGTTTAAAGGATGCATCAACTCACTGTCTTCCCCCAACACAGTGAGTACATGCCTAACAAATGCCATGTTAAAAAAAAGAAAAAGAACTTTTGGATTGCACTCAGAGGAGTTTAAAGGATACATCATTCATTCAGCCATATTTACTCAGCGTTTACTGTGTGCAGAGCATCACTAAACCTGAGACAGACAAAAATCGACCACCTTGGTTGCTCGGCGTTTTTTACCTACAAATTCACTTCCATTCAATCAATTTTTTTCTTTTCAACCAAATGTCTGAAACGAGTCACTTACAAAGTCTCTCAGGAATATGATATTTTCTATCTGGGAACAGTGGATTATTTGCAAACATGCCTGCCTATCAGGATGAGTTTGCTAATAACCCTCCCGGCTTGAGTAGAAAGGAATGTATTCTCTAGAGATTCTGCAAACGAAACCTTTCATTTTCCCCCATAGCAACAGCCTCGGAGAACAATACAAAAAAAGCCAGTCTGCTGGATACATTTTAAGCAGAATCCGTTGAGAAGAAGATCTGAAGTCCTCCCTTCAGGCAGCTCTTTAACATTTCCAAACTCACTTCTTCAAACAGGAGGCAGCAAAACCAACAGTAACTGCAGATCAATCAATCAATCAATCAGTCATATTTATCGAGCACCTACTGTGTGCAGAACACTGTACTAAGCGCTTGGGAAGTACAAGTTGGCAACATATAGAGACAGTCCCTACCCAACAGTGGGCTCACAGTCTAAAAGGGGGAGACAGAGAACAAAACCAAACATACTAACAAAATAAAATAAATAGAATAGATATATACAAGTAAAATAAATAAATAAATAGAGTAATAAATATGTACAAACATATATACATATATACAGGTGCTGTGGGGAAGGGAAGGAGGTAGGATGAGGGGGATGGAAAGGGGGACGAGGGGGAAAGGAAGGAAGGGGCTCAGTCTGGGAAGGCCTCCTGGAGGAGGGGAGCTCTCAGTAGGGCCTTGAAGGGAGGAAGAGAGTTAGCTTGGCAGATGGGCAGAGGGAGGGCATTCCAGGCCCAGGGGATGATGTGGGCCGGGGGTCGATGGCGGGACAGGTGAGAACGAGGCCCGGTGAGGAGATTAGCATCAGAGGAGCGGAGGGTGCGGGCTGGGCTGCAGAAGGAGAGAAAGGAGGTGAGGTAGGAGGGGGCGAGGGGATGGATGGACAGCCTGGAAGCCCAGGGTGAGGAGTTTCTGCCTGATGCGCAGATTAATTGGTAGCCACTGGAAATTTTTGAGGAGGGGAGGAACATGCCCAGAGCGTTTCTGGACAAAGATAATCTGGGCAGCAGCATGAAGTATGCATTGAAGTGGGGAGAGACATGAGGATGGGAGATCAGAGAGAAGGCTGATACAGTATTCCAGACGGGATAGGATGAGAGCTTGAACGAGCAGGGTAGCAGTTTGGATGGAGAGGAAAGGGCAGATCTTGGCAATGTTGCGGAGCTGAGACCGGCAGGTTTTGGTGACGGCTTGGATGTGAGGGGTGAACGAGAGAGCGGAGTCGAGGATGACACCAAGGTTGCGGGCTTGTGAGACGGGAAGGATGGTAGTGCCGTCAACAGAGATGGGCAAGTCAGGGAGAGGGCAGGGTTTGGGAGGGAAGACAAGGAGTTCAGTCTTGGACATGTTGAGTTTTAGGTGGCGGGCAGACATCCAGATGGAGATGTCCTGAAGGCAGGAGGAGATGCGAGCCTGGAGAGAGGGGGAGAGAGCAGGGGCAGAGATGGAGATCTGGGTGTCATCAGCGTAGAGATGATAGTTGAAGCCGTGGGAGCGAATGAGGTCACCAAGGAAGTGAGTGTAGATGGAGAACAGAAGGGGACCAAGCACTGAACCTTGGGAAACCCCCACAGTAAGGGGATGGGATGGGGAGGAGGAGCCTTCGGGGGGTGCTCTAGGATTACTTAGGAACAAGTCATTCATTCATTCATTCAATGGTATTTATTGAGCGCTTCTGTGCACTGAACTAAGCGCTTGGGGAAGTACAACACAACAATAAACAGTGACATTTCCTGCCCACAATGAGCTTACAGTCTTCAGGGATAGCCCGGACTTTCCATATTAGAATCCCTGCTGCTTTTGGGAAGGAGTTGAAATTTGGAGGTCAAATCTCCCCTATTAGACAGGTTTCGATTCTACACCAGGAACAGAGTCTGGATTCACCAATTATTAAGGGATTTTAATGCTTGTCTCCCTCTCTAAACTGTAAACTCCTTGTGGGCAGGGATCCTGTCTACCTTCTCTATAGTATTGTAGTAAATCCAGTGAGCAAGAAATGTGGCTACCAACTCTATTATATTGTATTCTCCCAAGCGCTTAGTAGGTGTTCTGCACACAGTAAGCACTCAATAAATACCATTGACTAATTGATTGATTACTCTCAAACACAATGTAGTGCTAAGCACACAGTAAGCACTCAATAAATATCACTGGTTGGTTGATTGATTGCCCTTCCCCAATTAATCAATTATATTTATTGAGCATTTACTATGTGCAGAGCACTGTACTAAGCGCTTGGGAGAGTATAATACAACAGAATTAGCAGGCGTATTCCTCACGACTGGACTAAGAAACAATGAGAATAAGAATAACATAAGCTTGTTATGGGCAAGGAATATGCTCACTAATTCTGTTGGACTGTACCCTCTCAAGCGCTTAGTACAATGCTCTTCGCATAGTAAGTGCTCAATAAATACCATTGATTTATTGATAAAGCTATCCTGAAACCCCCCACCTAATCATCATCATCATCATCATCATGATATTGATGATCATGATATTTATTGAGAGCTTACTGTGTGCAGGGTACTGTAATAGTAATAATAATAATAATGGCATCTGTTAAACACTTACTATATGCAAAGCACTGTTCTAAACACTAGGGAGGACACAGGGTGATCAGGTTGTCCCACATGGGGCTCACACTCTTAATTCCCATTTTACATATGAGGTAACTGAGGCCCAGAGAAGTTAAGTGACTTGCCCAAAGTCACACAGCTGACAATTGGCAGAGCAGGGATTTGAACCCATGACCTCTGTCTCCAAAGCCCATGCTCTTTCCACTGAGCCACGCTGCTTCTCCAAAGCTGCTTCTACTGTACTAAACAATTAGGAGAGTCCAATAAAACAGAGTTGGGGAAGTATGAGTTTACAGTCCAGAAAATAAGTCATCACCTGTTCAACCTAAACAATAGTTCACTTAGCTTCTTGGAAGGAGGGGGAAAAAATCTTCAAGATCCTCAAGGCAGCACTATTCCCAGGGCTTCAGGAGCTGAGTTGTCACTGTACTAGATGGCGGGCTCAGTGTTAGCGTCGATTAATTTCCAATGGGAACTGCACAAGCAATTTCACAGGGCTCCAGACACCACAGCATGAAATCATCTTTCACCCTTGGGATAAACAGCACCAGGATTGCCAAGAAAGGGCCAAGGGAGATCGCTAAGAAGAGGAGGCAGTCACCATTCTGATGGGAGACGAAAGAAGAATCCATCAATCGACTGCATTTATTGAGTACTTACTGCATGCAGAGCACTGTACTCAGTGTTTGAGAGAGCATGAGAAGAAGAAGAAGAAGAAGAAGAAGAAGAAGAAGAAGAAGAAGAAGAAGAAGAAGAAGAAGAAGAAGAAGAAGAAGAAAGTGAAGGGAAAGAAGAAGAAGGAAAAGGAGGAGGAGGAGGAGGATGGGGAGAAGGAGAAGAAGAAGGAGAAGGAGAGGAGAAGGAGAAGGAGAAGGAGAAGGAGAAGGAGAAGAAAGAAGAAGAAGAAGAAGAAGAAGAAGAAGAAGAAGAAGAAGAAAAAGAAGAAGAAGAAGAAGAAGAAGAAGAAGAAGAAGAAGAAGAAGAAGAAGAAGAAGAAGAAGAAGAAGAAGAAGAAAGGGAAGGGGAAGAAGAAGAAGGAAGAGGAGGAGGATGGGGAGGGGGAGGAGGAGAAGAAGAAGAAGGAGAAGGAGAAGGAGAAGGAGAAGGAGAAGGAGAAGAAGAAGAAGAAGAAGAAGAAGAAGAAGAAGAAGAAGAAGAAGAAGAAGAAGAAGAAGAAGAAGAAGAGGAGGAGGAGGAGGAGGAGGAGGAGGAAGAAGAAGAAGAGCCTTCCCTGAATAAGCCCTCCTCTCCTCTTCTCCCACTCCCTTCTGTGCCATTCTTACTTGCTCCTTCATTCATCCTTCCTCCCATCCCCACAGCACACATGTATATATCTGCAATTTATTTATGTCCATTAATGTCTGTCTCCCCCTCTAGACTGTGAGCTCGTTGTGAGCAGGAATGTGTCTGTTGTTATATTGTAATCTCCCAAGTGCTTGGTATAAATCTTTGCACACAGAAAGTGCTCAATAAATACGATTGAATGAAAGAGC